>NC_088365.1:17673771-17675486 GCF_034508935.2 Berghia stephanieae | reverse complement strand
GGATAAAGATTGATACAATCTTGAATTGAGAAGCTACGAAAAAAAAAAATATTAACGACGAGAGAATAACAATATTGTTAAATGAACGACTTTTTCTTCTCATGGCTCATAGAATGATTAATCTCTTAAATGATCTTAAATAGACATAGATATTCACATTGAAAAACATAAACAAGAAAAATCGCTTTCAAAAGACAATAGCAATGATAAAGATATAAAATCTGAACCACCGATCTTTCTTTCTTTGTTTGTTTGTTTGTTTTGTTGTTTTTTTTTTTGTTTTTTTTTTTTGGGTGTAAATACAAAACCGGAATAAATTAATATTTAATATATTTAAACACGTGTCGACACGGCCCCCATAAGAGAGGAATGCGCTACACAATTGCTGTGCGTTTGTCTAAATTATTAGACTAAATACTGATCGTTGTGGCATCGTGGGAAATGAGATCTCCGACACCCTGTCTGGATTGAGAGCAGAGCAGCCTCTGGAAAAAGGCAGGTATGGAGTTTGTGAGAGAGATCGGGTCCCTTGTCTAGACCAGGGCCGGAGCCTTGTGGACAGGATGCACCCGGAATATATGAAGAGTGACTCCATATGGCATCTCAAAAGACAATATCAAGTTGCCATTTTCAGACTTCGCTGCAGACATAATCGTCTCCGTCTCCGCATGTTCAAAGCATTTACGATTGGAGAAACAGACGTTTGTGAATGTGGAAAGGGGAACAGGATGCCACACATGTTCTTCAGGACAGTACAAAGTACAATGAGCAAAGGAACGACCATTTGGCCTGAGAGGACCACACTAGAGTCGAAGCTCTATATGGGTCTCAGCAAGAGCTTGGGAAGACCACAGCGTTCCTGCATCTTGTTGACCTTCAACCATAAAGACATCATGAGGGGAAATAAGAAGAGGAAGAAGACTAAATTTTAAAACGATACGCGTATATTGTCCGAGTTTTCAGAGAAAAACCAAATGACCGAATATAACAAAAAGGATCAACTACATTCTTTCTATTACGTTATCAACAAATCATCACTAGGCTCTTACCTTATATGATATAACTTTCCCAGAGAAGGCATCGCTAGGAATGTGCAGCTCCATGAGACGTCCAACGACGGCCGATCCGTCGGCAATGCCCCATTTCAACTCCACTTGGCCGGAATTAGCAACATCCTGTGACGTCACCAGGGCAGTCAGTGACGCCAGAGATAACACACAAACGACGTAAAGGGAAGATGACATCTTCGTAGACTAGATGATGAAATAATCCAATAATTCGAATTAAATCACGAACGAAGGGATGGCTTGTAGATTATAATCCAAAGAAATGATGAAAATATGATAATCCAAAATTGGCTTGGAGAATGATAAGAATAACCACTGACGGTTAGTTTATTGAATCCGTAAAACAACACGATACAACAAGACACTAGTTGTTAAACAAACTGCGTGTTTACAGGTGTAGAATCAAGTCCGAAATATTTCAAAAAAATGTAAAACGGGCTTTTGAAATAAATTCTGTCTCCTTTTTTTACCCTGGGCATTCAAGCACGCACAGTAGGGCGAGGACAGGCTAATCACATGGGCAATAAATCCACGTTCAAGAGAGGGGAGGTTTAATCCTGTATTTAGGTCTCCTCCTGTGGTATGAAAAGCCGTCAGCTGATGATGAAATGAATCTATTTTGTAGGTCGACAGTTTCTATTATAATAT
>NC_088365.1:17665582-17668673 GCF_034508935.2 Berghia stephanieae | reverse complement strand
GACAAAATTACTTTTTCGATCTTTTTTTAATTATATTTTTACCGCCTAAAATTTGTGTATAGTGTAGATAGAACGTAGGTGACGTCACTCAGGCCTTTGGTATTGTTGTTGTTGTTTTTTTTTTTTTTTGTTTTTTTTTTTGTTTTTTTTTGCCACCCATGTTTATTAGAAGTACTCACTAAACTGTATTAACCAGACTATAATAAAAGTTCAATGTTACACATAGTTTTGTATGTTGGTCCGTTATATTTACGGATGGCAAAGTTGTGAGTTTCTTAGCCAAGCGCACACTAACTATCTACACTTTTAAATCATACATGGATTAAAATGACCCCTCGATTTGTCAAAAATAAATATCAATCATGAAGCTTCAAAGGCGTCTTGATGTGTTTTGGATTATTTAAATCTATTGATGTGTGAAGTAGATTCTGGCCATAGATATACATCTGTACTACCAGATCGCTTGCGATGTACGTTTAGCACGCGATACGACGCCATTCATACTTGAGGCAACCTATACCGGAAATGGGGAGTGGCGTGTTGGGTTTTCATTCATTTGTTATCAAAACAGTTTTAAGGAGACAATGGTTAACATTGCAAATCACAAAACGTTTATAATATTATACACCTAACTATTGCAATTTACATCTCCGTAAATTAAATATTCATTTGTTTTTCAGAGTGTTTAATTCATTCATCAATATGGTGCATTCCTGTTGTGTATACAAATGCCATATTAGAGCCCTAAAGACAGCAACATTACTTTTCATAGATTAGTCAAATTAATTACTTTATTAGCCTCATGATAATGTATGAATGCATGTTTGTGTAATTTTGCTTATTGAGAAATTAGTGGCGATGATGTTGAAGATGATGAAGATGTGATGATGATGAAGATGATGATGATGATGATGATAATGATATAATAATAATAATAATATATAATAATAATAATAATAATAATAATAATAATAATAATGATAATAATAATAATAATGATAATAATAATAATAATAATAATAATAATAATAATAATAATAATAATATAATAATGATAATAATAATAATAATAATAATAATAATAATAATAATAATAATAATAATAATAATAACAATACTACTACTACTACTACTACTACTACTACTACTATACTACTACTACTACTACTACTACTACTACTACTACTACTACTGCTACTACTACTACTACTACTACTACTACTACTACTACTACTACCATCATCGTCATCGTCATCAACATCATAGTCATCACAATTATTTTATTATTATTATTATTATTATTATTATTATTATTATTATTATTATTATTATTATTATTATTATTATTATTATTATTATTATTATTATTGTTGTTGTTTTTGTTATTATTATTATTATTATTATTATTATATTATTATTATTATTATTATTAGTTAGTGTAGTAGTAGTAGTAGTAGTAGTAGTAGTAGTAGTAGTAGGTATAGTAGTAGTAGTAGTAGTAGTAGTAGTAGTAGTAGTAGTAGTATAGTAGTAGTAGTAGTATAAGTAGTAGTAGTAGTGTAGTAGTAGTAGTAGTAGTAGTAGTAGTAGTAGTAGTAGTAGTAGTAGTAGTAGTATAGTTGTAGTAGAAATAGTATTATTATTATTATTATTATTATTATTATTATTATTATTATTATTATTATTATTATTATTATTATTATTATTATTATAATCCCACCATATTTTCTTTAAAAAAATAAATAAGATCCTATTCTAGTGTCAGAGTGGGGCTTTTAAATGCGCGGCTACGTAGTCTAGTGGTATGACGACGACGCTACTACTACTACTACTACTACTACTACTACTACTACTACTACTACTACTACTACTACTACTACTGCTACTACTACTACTACTACTACTACTACTACTACTACTACTACTACTACTACTACTACTACTGCTACTACTGCTGCTACTACTACTACTACTACTACTACTACTACTACTACTACTACTGCTGCTGCTGCTGCTACTACTACTACTACTACTACTACTACTACTACTGCTACTACTGCTACTACTACTGCTGCTGCTGCTGCTACTACTACTACTACTACTACTACTACTACTACTACTACTACTACTACTACTACTACTACCACTATCAATAATAATGGGGGGGGGGGGATGACAGTGACGACAACAACAACAATAATAATAATAATAATAATAATAATAATAATAATAATAATGATAATAATAATATTGATAAAATAATAATAATAATAATAATAATAATAATATAATAATAATAATAATAATAATAATAATAATAATAATAATGATAATAATAATAATAATAATAATAATAATAATAATAATAATAATAATAATAATATATAATAATAATAATAATAATAATAATAATAATGGCACGTCTTGTTTTGTCTTTTTTTTTTTTTTAACCTCAACTATATACGCTTACTATTATTACCTTCAAATAAGGCGAAACACACCGTAGCAAACACACATATACACCTCACTTTGCCCCAAGTTATGGAGGCCGACCGAAGAACAAGCTCGCGTGCTCGTCACGGTAATTTTTTAGTGACGTATAGTAACCCCGCCAATTCTCGCAAGCGATCTGGTAGTACAAGGTGTATATCTATGATTCTGGCCTAATAAAATTAATGAAAAGGTGTATTGTCAGTTTAGTGTAGAATTCGTTTCCTTGCGTTGCTTAAATTTCCCGACTGGACTGGGCAAGGCCGTTAAGCCGTTAAGACAACATGACGCAACTAATGATGAAGGTAAAACAATCCAAACAAACAGATTGGATGGAGTGATGGAGAGATCAGCAAGGAGAAATGAGTAAGATTATAAGGTATGTAGTAGAAGGTGGGAATGAAGGTATAGGCTAGGAGTGAGGATGAAAAGAATATGATACGCCTTTTTTCACACCAAAGACGGGGAGATGACGAGGGCGCGGCAGCGAAGGAGGGGGAGAGAGAGAGAGAGAGAGAGAGAGAGAGAGAGAGAGAGAGAGAGAGAGAGCGAGAGAGAGAGAGCGAGAGAGAGAGAGAGAGAGAGAGAGAGAGGCGGGATG
>NC_088365.1:17650582-17658082 GCF_034508935.2 Berghia stephanieae | reverse complement strand
TATCTATCCCCCGTTGAAAACCAAATTGATATCACAGCAAGAATATCATCCTATTAATGATCCGTTTGAGCGGCTAGGGAAATCTGTCTATGAGGTGTTAATGCATGGTCAATTAATTTTTCAAAAGATTTGTCATCCAGAAATATTAGAGCTTCTTTAACTCACTCAATCCTATAGATTTTTGCTACTTTTCAAAATTGGAAAAAAAAATGTATTTAAAATGAGCATGTACATTGATAGCATTATTCAATTACCATAAACTAAAAACATTAGCTTTGATAATACGCCTATAATTTGTCTCAGACAAATGTAATAAATAGGCACGGGGTAAAAGTAACCCGGGTAAACTACGGATATAGTCGCTGTTAGGGTTGAGTGAGTTAAGTAAGACTAGCCAGAGCCATTGATATATCCTGGCTTCATTGTATACACTATTATAATTCGTAGCAATAAAAAATATATAAACATTTAACGTTTTGTAATCTCTCGAAGCAAATTTCTATATGTGACCCTTCGCCTCAAACCGGTATTAAGTCGGGTTGATTAAGATTTTAAAAATTGAATTTATAGCCAGAAATACCAGATTTGTGCTGAGTTTATGTTTTATTGAGGAGAAATGGATACCATATTTTAGGGTGTTAATGCCAGCAATTTATATTATTTGACCAGTTTTAACATTTAACTCGGTTTTCAAGCATCTGGTTCGTTCCGACATAACAACGTTTTGAGACGATGGGTTACATAATATGAGGATTCTACTATACCCGCATATTTCCCATTCATCCAAAACATACCATTTGATACGGTTCTTCTTCTTCTTCTTCTTCTTCTTCGTTCCCGAAATGTTACGGTTCAATAGGCATGCAATTGGATACCTTATAGTAACTCATACAATGAATGGTCTGGCGTTGGGATTCATTTTTAAGAGAAAAAAATTGTTTCATTTATTTTTGTCTGACACTAGCGCTATTATTGCTTTGTTTGTTTTGTTCCTGCTTTTTGTTTTTGTTTGTTTGTTTGTTGTAATATAGAAGAAAAAAAAACAGCAGAGGATGTACCAAGTTACACAGACAACGTTGTTTACCAATCTGCCCTCATTAAATGATAGTGAGAACAATAATGAGTGAAACTAGTTCTTTCCCCGCGAAATTGCAGGCTTATTACTAGTATATATAAATATGTAAAACCAAACAAAGGGTATTGATAATAATAATAATAATAATAATAATAATAATAATAATAATAATAATAATAATAATAATAATAATAATAATAATAATAATAATAATAATAATGATAATAATAATAATACACATTTATACAGCGCTCATTCTCGTGTAAAACACAAGCTCTGGGCACTTTACAATATAAATTATCAATTTTAAGTGAAAAAAAATGTAAAAAAATATCATCATCATGAGATGGAATGAGCTACCAACACACCCCCCCCCCCCCCAAACCCAATATAAATCATTAGCATCCCATCACCATACAAATAACAATAAAAGCATGCCTTCTACACAGCCAAGTAGGTGGGCATGATCGTGTCAAACAGTAGATAATTTCTATAAGTTACAGCACACATGCCCCATCCATTGCATTCCGAATAAAATTGGAAACACGTTCTATTTACAATCCCAGTACACCGTCATTATGATATTAATATCTAATATCCAGCAGCAGACTCCTTATGTCTACAATGGCGTGAACATGTGTTGCCTTATCTAATCGGTTAAGCCCTGAAGCTAGGAGAAAAATATATATTCCAACAAAAAAACGAGAGAAAAAAAAAGTGAGCACCATATTGCCAGGAAGGATTTGCAAAAAGAAAAAGATTAATTCTATAAATCGTATCAGTCATGAATTAAAAAAAGTTTGTGAATATGATTTATTTTTTTTTACAAAGTAGACTAGCATTGCACACAACATTCTTTGTGGGTTTATTTGCGGACATAGAAATTAGCAGATGAAAGGTAACACGTAGTAAGGATCATATTGAAATCTTAGTGCCAAAAGGCAATAGCTTTTCAATTCCTATGACTAGAAAAAAAAAAAAAGAAAAAAAAAACAACGATCTTTTTTTTTTTTTTGTTGTTGTTGTTGTTTTTTTTAAAAATCAATAATTTATATATTCATTTATTTATTTATTCATTTAATTTAATTATTTATTCATTTATTTATTTATTTATTATTAATTGTTTTGGGATTTGGCATTAAAAGTCCGAACTGGTAATCTCGCGTTGCTTGTTCTAAAGAACGTCTTGACACTGTAAAATGCACCTAAGCTGTTTTAAATGGATACAAACATGCTGCCTTGCCTGGCTATTCTTAGTTCTTACCACAGCTATATCGTTTTTTACATGTATTTGGCGTGATCTATGAGTGACGTCATTTGCTGTGGTTTATGTACAATGTGGCCGGTCATACCTGACTTTGTTGATGTGTTTCTATATATATATATATAATAATTGCTACCATAATTTGAAGGACGGGTTGTCTTTTTACAGAGCTTTTACAAATTTACAGTAAACATCCATGCACACACCGTGTGCAACTTCTGTTGTTTTCAATTGGATTTCCGCCTTCAGATAAAACGGACAAGTGCTTCTAAGCCGTCCTGTACATTTGCCGTAAACCAGAATAGAACAACAATCATTTAAAAAGACAACCCGTCCTTCAAATTATGGTCGACTAAAATGACCCTCAAGAAGAAGAAGAAGAAGAAGAAGAAGAAGAAGAAGAAGAAGAAGAAGAAGAAGAAGAAGAAGAAGAAGAAGAAGAAAGAAACAAAGAAAGAAAGAAAGAAAGAAGGAAAGAAGGAAAGAAAGAAAGAAAGAAAAAAGAGAAAGAAAGAAAGAAATGAAAGAAAGAAAAAAAAAGAAAGAAGGAAAGAAGAACCCGTCACATTGTTTCTGTTGCTCTCTTAGTGAAAACGGTAAATTATGGGATCAGGTTCGTGTATAATAGAATGCAGCCTGTAAATAGTTAATGTTTGCGTAGTCTATCCTGGCAGTGTGTTATAAAGTCTTAATGTTATGACGGGTACTTAGAGATTAGACTCGAGACAAGAGACATAGGGCGGATGGAAAGGGGGGGGGGGGGGGGGAATAGATAGAGATAGAGAGAGAGAGAGAGAGAGAGAGAGAGAGAGAGAGAGAGAGAGAGTTCATCATCATCATTATTATTATTATTATTATTATTTTTATTATTATTATTATTATTATTATTATTATTATTATTATTATTATTATTATTATTATTATTATTATTATTATTATTATTATTATTATTATTATTATTATTATTATTATTATTGGGGGGGGGGCAGATTTACTGCAAAATTTAAACAGAACTCGAGAGAGAGAGAGAGAGAGAGAGAGAGAGAGAGAGAGAGAGAAAGAGAGAGAGAGAGAGAGCAAGAAAGAGAGATAGTTTGATAGATAGTTAGATAGATAGATAGATAGATAGATAGATAGATAGATAGATAGATAGATAGATAGATGGATGGATGGATGGATGGATGGATGGATGGATGGATGGATGGATGGATGGATAGATAGATAGATAGATAGATAGATAGATAGATAGATAGATAGATATATAAGATAGATAGATAGACAGATAGAGAGTGAGAGAGAGAGAGAGAGAGAGAGAGAGAGAGAGAGAGTTCATCATCATCATTATTATTATTATTATTATTATTATTATTATTATTATTATTATTATTATTATTATTGGGGGGGGGGAGCAGATTTACTGCAAAATTTAAACAGAACTCGAGAGAGAGAGAGAGAGAGAGAGAGAGAGAGAGAGAAAGAGAGAGAGAGAGCAAGAAAGAGAGATAGTTTGATAGATAGTTAGATAGATAGATAGATAGATAGATAGATAGATAGATAGATAGATAGATAGATAGATAGATAGATAGATAGATAGATAGATGGATGGATGGATGGATGGATGGATGGATGGATGGATGGATGGATGGATGGATGGATGGATAGATAGATAGATAGATAGATAGATAGATAGATAGATAGATAGATAGATAGATAGATAGATAGATAGATAGATAGATAGATAGATAGATAGATAAATAGATATATAAGATAGATAGATAGACAGATAGAGAGAGTGAGAGAGAGAGAGAGAGAGAGAGAGAGAGAGAGAGTTATCTATGCATGACAAAGATATCGGAAGGCTGAAAAACAAAAATAAATAACAATGATAAATTAAGTGATAGTCTATTGCACGAGTTGAGTGGCACAAAACTCTTAAAAGGGGGGGGGGGGGGGGGGGATTAGATAATGGCTTGAAACAGTCAAGGTATTGTGTGATGAAGAGGTCGTTATCATTGAATCAAATAGATTGAATAGAAAATGAAACGACAGAAATGGGATGAGGCGCTTAAAGAAATGTAGCTTATCAGTTGATAATTCCTGAATTCTTGTGTTGTTTCAGCGAAAACAAAGTCCGTTTATCACTTTTTAAAAAAAAAAAAACTTTATTTGGTGGTGGTGGTGGTGGTGATGTAGATGGCGGTTGTGTTGGTGGTGGTGGTGGTGAGATGGCGGTGGTGGTTGTTGTGTAGATGGCGGTGGTGGTGGTGGTGTAGATGGCGGTTGTGGTGGTGGTGATGGTGGTAGTGGTCGTTGTGATGGTGATGGTGATGGTTGCTGTGTTGGTTGGTGGTGGTGGTGGCGGTATTTATGTTAGGTGGTGTTATTGGTAGTAAAGACGACGGCGACGACGACGACGATGATAATGATGATGAGGATGATGACGACGACAACGACGACAGTGATGACGATGATAATCATGACTATGATTGATTAATTTAAAGTAATTAACCGTGTGTATCGCTCACCAAAACAAATCCCCAACTGGCTGGTATTCGTCAGCATTGCAATGAGTAAACATCAAAACCCCATCCGACAGAATCATTTCACCGTGTACATGATAATACAATCATCCCGGTGTTTAGTTTATCATTAACTTGACGGCTTGCAAAAATTTGACAAGTCATGAAAAAATTCATAACGACAAAATAAATAGATATCAAGAAAAATATTAAAAGACAAAAAAAAAGAACCAGATGAAGGGGAAAAAATACCTTGCAAAATATTTCGACATTCACCTGGAGGTAGCCAGCAAACCGACCATGCAACAATATGACAATAATGCCCATATTTTCTGTTAATTCAATACGCTCAGTTATTCCTTCACTTAACTCTCTCCTTACCAGCCATTTTCAGGGTTTTCCCCAAAACTTCACACCCAACTAACACAAATTTTAAAAAAAATTATCTCTTAAAAACAATAGCAGTAAAGTTCTTCCGATGCATAAATTCTTTAGCAAGACATAGAGAGATACTCCACAACACACGTTCATTTTCTTTGAATTTTATGATGTACAAAAGAAATTTGAATAAGAAAAATGTTGGTTGTATCGTAACGAATGTGACGATTTTCCTATCTAGTTGGTATGGAGAGGGTGAAAGACCTGGAAAAGGGTGTGAGTATGGAACAGTCCCAGACAAAGCAAAAGCATCCGAAAAATTCAGCATTCCTCGATTTGACCAGAAAACTCGTCCTTCAAGAATAGATTTCCCCAGTCTGGGAATGCTGGGGTTTTTTGGGATGATTTTTTTAAATTGTATTTTTCTTTCTAGCTTTGTATTAAGCAGTTTCATACACACTTTTTTTTCTAGATCTTTATCTTACACAGTAAATAATTTGTCACTTTTATATTCCTTGACTTTATGAGAAGGGAACGTTACCATAAAATAACAAAGATAAAAAAATAATCGAAGTTCACCTTGAAGTAAACAACAAATTATTATGCGATATATCCAATAATAACTAAAACACGATTATTTATTTGTCTTACTTGGAGATTCGTGAGTTCGTGTTGACCTTGTGTTGAGAATTATACCTTTTACGTGTACAACTGTCTCGTTCTCTGGAAAAATCCACATTTTAAAATTTGGCCAGAAAACTCATCCTTCAAATATCGATCGATTTAAATGACCCTCATCTTGGAAAAAACTCTCAAACCTGGAGCTTCGCGAAGCCCCAGGTTTGAGAGTTTTTTCCAAGATGAGGGTCATTTAAATCGATCGATATTTGAAGGACGAGTTTTCTGGCCAAATTTTAAAATATGTTTTTTTAAATTTTCGTCCAGATTACAACAGCACTCACATTTTCGTGTTTACTGCAATAATTGAGTGATACATTGTCTGCCTCTATCTAGTCTACACTTCAAACGCTTGAGTGTGAATTGCAAAATATTGCTTACGTAATAGATATGTAATTAGTGGATTTAGATTGTACCTTTTAGATTGTGCTCCTCTTGCACTTATGCAAGGGTATCTATAATATATTGTTGGAAAAGACGAAGCGAGTTAAACACTAAGTGTTTGCGTGTGAGAGAAAGAGAGAGAGAGAGAGAGAGAGAGAGAGAGAGAGAGAGAGAGAGAGAGAGAGAGAGGGGGGGGGGGGTAGAGTTACCAGAGAAAGGGACCGAAATAAGGGAGAGATATAAATAAATGGGTGTATGTGTATGTGTGTAAGGCAAGAGAGGATAATCAAAGAATGATTCAGAGATAATGAGAGATATAAATAAATGGGTGTATGTGTATGTGTGTAAGGCAAGAGAGGATAATCAAAGAATGATACAGAGATAATGAGAGATATAAATAAATGGGTGTATGTGTTTGTGTGTAAGGCAAGAGAGGATATCAAACGAACGATACAGAGATAATGAGCGGGGTAAGAATAATACAATGTTTTCTGATACAACAGCTAAACGAGGCTTTGTTTTTATCAATAATTAAGGATAAACGTTCTTTGCAATAGAATGCAAGATCTGGATAAACAACGCTGTTTGTATTACGCCATTATAGGACGCAATTTACAAGGGGAAAAAATTATACAAAAACTCCAAACAAACCCCAAAACAAACAAAACCAAAACAACCTCAAAAACAACAAAAAAAAACAAAAAAAAAACAACAAAAAAAACAAAACAAAACAAATCAAACAACAACACAACAAAACCCCACCAGAATCAGAAAGTTGTAAAAATAAAACCTCAAAGATGTAGATTGTAGAAAGGGTAAAAGTAAACTGTTGTCAGCTCGCCCAGCCATGCCATGTTTAAGCCTCTCCTCACCAGCATTTTCAGGATTTTCCAAAAAAATTCACACCCAACTAACACAAAAATAGATTTTTTATCAATCAAACACAATAGCAGTAAAGTTCTTGCCATAAATAATATCTATATCAAAACATGCTCTACAACACACTGTTCATTTTCTTTAAATTTTATGATGTACAAGAGAAATTTGAATGAGAATAATGTTGGTTGTATCGAAACGAATGCGACGATTTTCCTATAGTTGGTAAGGAGAGGGTTAAGAGTTCTGCTGAATGTTGTCAAATTGAGCGAGTTTTTATGAATTTTCTAATTCATCTTTTTTTTTTTATTTATTGTTTATAATAA
>NC_088365.1:17640582-17645582 GCF_034508935.2 Berghia stephanieae | reverse complement strand
AGTGAGTTAAGCATTTATTGTGTAACAAGCGGGTTGTATAATATAATAATATGGTGAAAATTTTGGGATAAGAATAATATGAGCATCGAACAAGGATTTTAAAATATTAAATAAAAACGCCTGAAAAGCTGTGAATGGAATGAAACAGTGCCAGAACAGCAGAAGGAATAATTGTTGGGGGGGGGGGGGGGGGGGTAAAACGGCTTTGGGAATCTAAATAGTCAAATTGTTTCTTTTCCTTTTTATTAAAATTTGTTTTATTTTTAATCCAAAAATCCCCCAAACAGTAACTTTATGGCACAGAAAATTCTTGCAATTTTAAATTCTGTTTCATTCGAGCAATTGCTCTTTATAAATAAATATACAAGCATAGTTACCCGTTCAATGAATGGGATGATAGGTTGATCAACACAACTATCTACGACTCGCTTTTATTTCCTTTTGGCGATTGTCGCCGTTTATTGTGACTTTAATGAGATTTATATAGAGCAATACCCACTAAATGTGCTCAAAGGGATCCCTGGTCAACGGCAACATTTGACATGTAGGGCGGACATGCCGCCTGTTAGGCGATATTACAATTTTTCGGACAAAGACACCGCTGTTAACGGTCAGGTACTCATTTTACACCTGAGTACGGTGAGAGAATGTGAGTAAAGAGCCTTCTCCAAGGACTCAACTATGCGCCAAGCGAGGCTCGAACCCAGGACCTTCCGATCCGAAAGCGAGTGGCATACCACTAAACCGCATAGCCGCACTTTATTAAGGAAATGCCAGTCTAAAAGTTAACAAAGGCTGCACACAGATCAGAGAGATTGTATAGCTAACGCTTCGAGAGCTCTCTCTAGCCAAAAAGCCCGTATCTGGGTCAACAGCTGATCGTGGAAATAAGCGCGTACAACAATGAGCTAAGATGGCGCCGACGCCGACAACACATAACAAATGCCAGTGGTGTTCCGGTATCAATTGTTCAAATTCTCGACACAAGAGACCAGATTTAGGTTTCTTCCGTTTCCCAAAGGATCCTGAAAGGTGAGAAAATTAAACTTTAATCTATTAACCTTAACAAATAACTATATTTCTATATTAACACGTCTAGATTGTGTTACAAGAGAAAATGAACATTAGATTTCTGATCCAGTTCTAATCTACTGCACCGTGACTGTGACCCTTAAAGGTGGCTCTGTTGGGAGTGAGGCTAGCCATTATCTTCTTCTTCTTCATCTTCTTCTTCTCCTTTTCCATAATAGCAGATGTGGTTGATTTAAAACACAGTAAAGGGTAGGGGGCGACGGTGTAGCTACACGGCATTGAATTTTAGCCATATATGTTGTGCCAGTGGATTTATGCTTAAAATAATTGAGCTTTTATATAGCGCAATATCCAATAAATATGCTCAAAGAGCTTTAGAGGGATGACTAGATAGGATGTACATTGACTAGACTTAGTGATGCCTATGTCTAGATTCTAGTACAGTAGTAATCTCAATGAAGTGAGCTTAGTTTTTTAGAAGTTTATCTAAAGAGAAGCATACATCTAGTCTCTCTCGGCCAATTAGTATGTGCTTTTATGTATAAAATTAACTCTTAATCAGACCTAGCTCTCAATTAATTACTAATAATAGATCTAGATCCAATATTGAACTGCGTTAGTTATTTTTTACAGGTCCAGGCGTTGGGTCATCAACTGCAGGCGTGCTGATTTGGATGACAAGTCAGCTGATGCACTGTACAGACGAAATGTTTTATGTGAAGAACCTTTTGATGCTTCCTGTTTCAGTGGCAGTCAAGACACGCCTTCAACAAGATGTTCCACAGGAAATTAGACAGCTGATGTTGCCATCAACTATGCAATCCCTAATACCAAATGAACAGAATGTAACAACTTGCATATCTGGGTATGTTGCAGTCAAATTAATGCCCCATGTGTGTACAGACTGTCAAGATTTATTGAAAGGTGACAAGGACCCTGGCAAAGAGAGTCAAGTATTCCTGCATGCAAAGAACCTTCAGGGTTGTAACCATGGCGGTCTCTGTGCACCAAGTTCAGAACTTCTCTGTATCATAGAAATTATGGAAAAGGAATTCAGAGACGCCATTACTCCCACACTGCACATTACTGGTCTGAGAAATAGGATCATTAGACGGCTTGTGGTAAGCATTCCACCCCACATGGGCCTTGGTTGCAAAAATGGAAAGTGTGATTTACTTTTTTATGTAGCTAATTTGTTCACTAATGCCAGTTAATGAATCAGACACTGTCAGAAAAACAGCCCACCCATAGAAATAGGAAGGCTGCCACATTTAGCCATGTCGTGTAGATTTGATATGTCGCTGATTTGTTTTCTTACCGGTATGCCTGTTGTTGTTGGCTTCCGTCTGTCTCAGGAGACAATGGATGTATACCGAGGTTATCAATTCTGGTCTGTCACTGTCAATCATCGGTGTTGATGCAGCATTGTCCCCCTTTGTGATTTTACTGAGCCATTTTTCAGTTTATAAAATGTGTTTTAGATTAGATTCTACAATACTTACACGAGAGTACATGTATTTTGTATTTCTCTCCTTCATTATGTTTAATTGTACTTGTGGTCATTAATCTATGCAACGCAACTTGACGTCATCTTAGTCATGCATACTATTTTTTCATTGTACATATTATTTTGAACTATACGTGTGTTAATTAAACACATACTTACACACACACACACACACAACACAACACACAAGGAGAGAGAGGAGAGAGAGAGAGAGAGAGGGAGAAGAAGAGAGAGAAGGAAGGGGAGAAGAGAGAGAGAGAGAGAGAGAGAGAGAGAGAGAGAGAGAGAGAAGAGCGAAGAAAGAAGAGAAAGAGAGAGAGAGAAAGAGGAGAGAGGAGAGAGAGGCGAAGAGAGGAGAGAGAGAGAGAGAGAGAGTTATGGCTTTGTTGAAAATACAAAGGTCGTTTGTTTCTATTAAGTTTGTTTAAAATAAATCATGATTTTCGCTGTAAAGTTGAGTTAAATTTATTTTTGTCAAAGTTTATCCCCCCCCTCACCCCCTCCCACCCGCCTTCTCTCTCTCTCTCTCTCTCTCTCTCTCTCTCTCTCTCTCTCTCTCTCTCTCTCTGTGTGTGTGTGTGTGTGTGTGTCTCACACACACATCATTATTATTATAAGTAATTTATTTTAGAATCTTACAAAGTTATCGTAACCTGATCTAGAGAATCAAACTAATCTGTACGATTTTGCACATAAAGCCTGAAACGATAGTAAAGAAAAAGAGCAGCCGATCTCTAGCAGACGAAACACACATTCAGTGATCCGCGCCTATTTCGTGACACACAATTTTTCGGCTGATACGCAATGAAATGCATTGTTGTCATGGAGAGCGGGAGGGAAGAGAGAGCTCTCTAAGCGTTAGCTTCTAAACTCTCTGACACAGACTTAACCATTTTAAACAATAAGTGAACAGAGCAACGTGTGCGGCAGTGATTGGGACTCGCGCGTCAAGAGTTTTCGTATCAAAGTTACTGCTGCTCTAAAGGTGAAAAAAAAAGTAAAAGATTTAATATCCGGTTAGAGTTACATCGAACCTGACTTGTAAAGGTTCAGCGGATAAAAATAACTATTAGAAACATTATAGATGCTGAGAGTGGTGACCTTGCGACCCTAGTAACCCCTGTGACCCTTGCGACCTCCACAGTACAGGCTATTATTGTGAATGACTGACAAGATAATTGTGGATCTGGCTAAGGTCCTAATTGGCCTTTAACCGGACAGATAATATAACAGGCAGCCAACACAACCTCTGACAATTTATAACGTTTTTTATAACAGTAATAATGATTGGGATGCTCCATTGCTCCAATTGGGCAACCACCTGAAAACCGTATCTTTTTTAATAAATTGAGCTTTATATAGCGCAATATCCACTAAATGTGCTCAATAAAAGCGCTTTACAAGGGGTCCCTGGTCAACAACAACATTTAATATTTAGGACGGGATATGCCGCCTGTTAGGCGATATTACATTTTTTTCGGACAAAGACACCGCTGTTAACGGCCAGGTACTCATTTTACACCCGAGTACGGTGAGAGAATGTGAGTAAAGAGCCTTTTCCAAGGACTCAACTATGCGCAGAGCGCGAGAATCGAACCCAGGACCTTCCGATCCGAAAGCGAGTGTCATACCACTAGACCACATAGCTGCACAAGACTGACTTGCTGGTCCATTATCAATAAATTATTGTGTTAGAAAGTGGTGCTAGAACAACAACAACAAAATGGATTTGATAAAATGAGAAAACTGGCAGTGACAAGAATCTTATAACCAGCGATATTTGGGATGATATTTGAGGGCAGCGTGGCTCAGCGGTACGATCTTTGCTTCCTACCCGAAAGGTATCGAGCTCGATCACCCGCCGCTGCCCTGTGTGGCCTTGAGCAAGTTACCTCGCCTTAGCTCAATTTGCCGCTGACGCCTGAGTTATTCCAGTCTTCCTTGGAATAGACCCTAGAGACAAATTTCCCTATGGGATGAATATAGGGAATTTTTTTTTTTTTTTTAATAGTTTCATTCGACTATCGATCGATTTAAATGGCCCTCATCTTGGCAAAAAACTCTCTCAAACCCGGGACCTCCGGAGAGTAGGAACAAGGGTTGTCAGATAGCTAGAGTTCCTCGTAGCCGATTGCGACTTTAAAAGTGACCAAAATAGAACCTCACGTGTCCAAACACCACTAACACTGATTCTCTTGAAAAACTCATCGATCTTGATTAACAAAAAAAAATTGATAAAAATAGGAATCAAAACCCAAAATATTTTTTTTTAAAATATGTAAACGCGATTTTCTATAGATAGTTCGAAGATGACGTCACTCAGGACTTTGTTATTGTTTTTTGCCAACGGCGTTAATGAGTAATGCTCACTGACCTGTATTAACCTGACTATAAACCTTCAAGGTTACACACAATTTTGTGTGTTGGTCAGTTTGACTTCCGGATGGCAATGTTATGAGCT
>NC_088365.1:17628082-17635582 GCF_034508935.2 Berghia stephanieae | reverse complement strand
CTGTTGCTTTAGATAAAATTTTCCATGAAATGTTGTGGTCTATTTTGTTGTCTTTTAATTTCCAAATATGTTCGCTGAGTTTTGTGGATGTTTTTTTGTTAGTGTTTCTAAATGTTGAGGTGTGGAGGTTGTATCTTGTTTTGAAATTATTTTCTGTTAGTCCTACATATTTTTCTTGCTTGTTTGTTTTAGTTTCTGTGACTGTGGCTTGGTAAATTAAACTTGATTCTAAGCATTGTTTGTTTAGCGGGCAATGTTCTTTATTTCTGCAGTTGCATTTTCTAGTGGGTGGGTTTTGCTCTTGTCGGTGGTTTATTAATATTTTTTTGTTGTGGCTTGAAATTATTTGTTCTATGTTGCGCATACACGAGTAACTTATTTTTATGGTATTCCTGTTGATAATTTTATGTAGCTTGTGGTTTTTTGGAAAGTGTGTATCAATTAACTTCAGGAACTGCTGTCCTATGTTTGTGCTGACGTTTATGTCGAAAGGTGGGTTGAACCAAGTTATGTGTCGTTTTCTTGTTTTACGTTCTTCACTTGTGTGTTGGGGTTTACATGAGAGGGAGGCGTCTGTGTATAAAAATGGTGTGTTGTATCCACTTTTTGTGAGTGCTTCTTTGTAGGGGGTGGCTGCGACGTTGAATATCTCTCTGTTTTCCGAAAATTTGCTCACCCTCAGTGCTATGTTTTTTGGTATGTTTTCAATGACGGGACGGGGGTGGTTTCTGTTTTTATTAATGTAGCTAATGGTGTTGTTTGGTTTTCTGAAAGGTTGGAATGAATTGGATTTTATGTCGAATGTGATGTCGAGGAAGTCAACTGTTTTTTTGTTTGCTTCTATCGTGATTTTCAAATTGTTGTTTTGGAATATTTTACAGATTTGTTTTTTGATGTTTTCGTTCGCTCTTGGTCGTCTGTTGGTTATAGCGAGTCCGTCATCTCTATAGAGGCCGATGTATGTGTGTGTATGTTGTAGTTGTGACAGGATGTAGAGTCCGACCAGTTCGCATGTTTCAGCACCGTCGAACGAACCCATTGTTACGTCGAAATCATTGTGTCGCTTTGTCCACGGTGTGTTGTCGTAGTATAGTGTGCTGTGCTTGGTGTGTTTGATGATGTGTTTTTCCTCTTCTGTGATGTTGGTGTATTTTGCTGCGAATTCCAATGCTTTGTTTAGTAAGTCTGGAGTGATGGAGGGGTAAAAATCGCAAATGTCGAAAGAGATGAAGGTGCAGTTTTCTTTGTTTTGGATATTTTTGAACCATTCAATGACTTCATCGGTGTTTTTCCACTGGTTGAATTTAGTTGCTTCTTTGACGTTTTTATTTATTTTTTTCTAATATCTTTTTGCTGATTTTTCCAATTTCAGATTTGTATGGATTTATTAGTCTACATTTTGGATTATTTTTGAAGTCAGGCTTGTGATCTTTTAATGTGATGAACGCTTCTCTTCTTGGTGCTATATCGATTCGATCGCTAAGGTCAAGTCTGTTCGCTATATTCTTATCTTCTTTTGTGATCTCTTCGGTTCTATGTGTTCTGTCTTTCTTATAGTCTTTGTTGATTTGTTTGTGTGTCATTTTATCATATTCCTCAGGTGTCATTTTATAATAGTTGTTGGATTTGTCGGCTGGTATCAGAAGTTTTTCTTTGTTTATTTTCTTCACATCGTTAGTCAGTTGGTTTTGGAAGTTGTTATTTTTGTTTTTGAACTGCACACTTTGAATGAGATCTATCCAAAACAAAGAAAACTGCACCTTCATCTCTTTCGACATTTGCGATTTTTACCCCTCCATCACTCCAGACTTACTAAACAAAGCATTGGAATTCGCAGCAAAATACACCAACATCACAGAAGAGGAAAAACACATCATCAAACACACCAAGCACAGCACACTATACTACGACAACACACCGTGGACAAAGCGACACAATGATTTCGACGTAACAATGGGTTCGTTCGACGGTGCTGAAACATGCGAACTGGTCGGACTCTACATCCTGTCATAACTACAACATACACACACATACATCGGCCTCTATAGAGATGACGGACTCGCTATAACCAACAGACGACCAAGAGCGAACGAAAACATCAAAAAACAAATCTGTAAAATATTCCAAAACAACAATTTGAAAATCACGATAGAAGCAAACAAAAAAACAGTTGACTTCCTCGACATCACATTCGACATAAAATCCAATTCATTCCAACCGTTCAGAAAACCAAACAACACCATTAGCTACATTAATAAAAACAGCAACCACCCCCGTCCCGTCATTGAAAACATACCAAAAAACATAGCACTGAGGGTGAGCAAACTTTCGGAAAACAGAGAGATATTCAACGTCGCAGCCACCCCCTACAAAGAAGCACTCACAAAAAGTGGATACAACACACCATTTTTATACACAGACGCCTCCTTCTCATGTAAACCCCAACACACAAGTGAAGAACGTAAAACAAGAAAACGACACATAACTTGGTTCAACCCACCTTTCGACATAAACGTCAGCACAAACATAGGACAGCAGTTCCTGAAGTTAATTGATACACACTTTCCAAAAAACCACAAGCTACATAAAATTATCAACAGGAATACCATAAAAATAAGTTACTCGTGTATGCGCAACATAGAACAAATAATTTCAAGCCACAACAAAAAAATATTAATAAACCACCGACAAGAGCAAAACCCACCCACTAGAAAATGCAACTGCAGAAATAAAGAACATTGCCCGCTAAACAAACAATGCTTAGAATCAAGTTTAATTTACCAAGCCACAGTCACAGAAACTAAAACAAACAAGCAAGAAAAATATGTAGGACTAACAGAAAATAATTTCAAAACAAGATACAACCTCCACACCTCAACATTTAGAAACACTAACAAAAAAACATCCACAAAACTCAGCGAACATATTTGGAAATTAAAAGACAACAAAATAGACCACAACATTTCATGGAAAATTTTATCTAAAGCAACAGGATACACACCAACATCAAAACAATGTAGCTTATGCCTGGAAGAAAAATATACTATAATCAAACAACCTCATGAAGCCACACTCAACATGAAAAGTGAGATCTACGGAAAGTGTCCCCATCGGCGCAAATTCCTCTTAATTAACTTCAAACCGGAACGACTTCAAGAAACAACAACAGTCAACAAAACAACTCAGTCCTGAAGATGGCAAATTAAGCCTGAAACATTGATGTAGACTGCCCCAAACATTGTGGTAAATATTTTAAATAATATATATATATATATATATATATATATATAATATATATATATATATATATATAATATATATATATTTATTTATCTATTTTTGCTGTTGATGTTTTGTTTTTTTAATTTTTTTTTTTGTTTGTTTTTTTTTTTTTTGTGGTTGTTTAATTTTTTTTTTTTGTTAGAATATAACAAGGCGTTTGTGTTGTTCAGTAGTGTGGTAGGTGTTAGTCAGCCAGGTCATCATTTAAGGAAAGTTAGATAGATAAATTAAGATTAACAGTAGAAATTAGAGGGAAGAGTTGTTTCGGATCGTGGGGGTGGAGAGATAGTTGTAGTCAAATTTGGATGTAAAGTAGATTTGGGTGGAGGGTGTGGTGGGGTTGAAGGCAAAGGAGCAGGCGAGGGGGAGGAGAGAAAGTAGAGAGAGATTGAGAGGATAAAGTAGAGAGATGGAGAGGAAAGAGAGAGAGATTATGAGAGGAGGAAGACAAGGGAGAGGAGGAGGAAGAGAGAGAGAGATGAGAAGAGAAGAAGAGAGAGAGAAAGATGAGGAGAGGGTGAGTGAAGGATAGAAGAGAGAGAGGAGAAAGAAGAGAGAGAGAGAAAGAAAGAGAGAGAGAGAGAAAGATAGAGAGAGAGTGAGAGAAGAGAGAAAGAAAGAGAGAGAGAGAAAGAAAGAGAGAGAGAGAAGAAGAGAGAGTGAGAGAGAGAGAGAGAGAGAGAGAAAGACAAGGAGAGAGAGAAAGAAGAGAGAGAGAGAGAAGCAAGAGAGGAGAGAAAGAAAGAAGAGAGAGAGAGAGAGAAAGACAGAGAGAGGGGAGAGAAAGACAAGAGAGAGAGAGAGAGAGAGAAGACAAGAGAGAGAGAAGACAAGAGAGAGAGAGAGAGAAGACAAGAGAGTGAAAGAGAAGAAAGAGAGAGTGAGAGAGAGGGGGAGATAGGGGGGGGGAGGTGGATCGAATTTTATGGTAGAAAGAGGACGAAGGAGTAAATGAATCAGGACATGAGGCAAAGCAGTATGAGAAGGAGGAAGAAGAGATAAAGATGGTGATGATGATGATGATGACGACGACGACGACGACGAAGTGAAAGAGTGGGTTGGGTGAAGGAAAGTCTTTGGAAGATCTGAAGAAACAGAAAGAGAGAAAAAGGGGTGTGTATACTATAACCATATTTTTTTTAATGCACTATGATTTTTTAAAAAATATAGACAAAGATGTTTCTTTATTCGCTCTGATTTACAATATATTTTTGTTGGACTCATCGCCACCATGACATTTGAATGTCACGATGCCTCGAATTGTAAATAATCCCAAACACGCGTCCATAATCGCAAATGTGTAACATCTGAATTGATTAGCATTCCATTAACACGACAGCAACACCCAATTTTATCGAATGAAGAATGAAGATTCGTGCTAATGGCCATGATAGTACAATTATTCATTACTAAATTGTGATGTTGATGACTAATTCATGCGTCTTAAAATAGGATATAGATAAAAATCCCCTTCATTCATCCTCAAGGGGGATTTTTTTCTTCTTTAGGATCTATTCCTAAGGAAGACTGGAATAACCCAGGCGTTAGCCGCAGTGCAAAGCCGTAAAGTGAGCTAGGGCAAAGTGACTTGCTTTAAGTCACACAGCTCGACGTGGGGAATCGAACTCGGTCCATTCTGGCCACAAACAATGACCAAAATAATATAGCTGTGTCACGCAATCGCCACTTGTACTAAATACAAATGATAACTGGACTGGTGACCAAAATTGCAAAACCCTAACTCTAGTGGTGCATCCTATGAAAATTCTCTGAAGATAAACTACCCAATTTGACAAATGTGTGAATATGAGTACCTGTATTTAAGGCAGAGATAAGGGACCACCCCTCACCCACCCAATAACGTGTACAGTATAAAATATTATGGAAAGTTGGTTCATATGAACGAATCATTGTGAAGCGCCTGGAACATGGCGTCTCGGTGGGAATATAGATAAATCGAAGATGACGTCACTCGGGTCTTTGTTATTGGTTTTTGCCATCCGCGTTTGTGAGTAATGCTCACTGAACTCCATTAACCTGACTATAAACGTTCATGGATACACACAGTTTTGTGTGTTGGTCCGTTATACTTCCGGATGGCAATGTTATGAGCTTCTTAGCCAAGCGCATACTATCTATACAAAGTTTTAATTTTTCATGGATAGATTTAGCAAACAGTAAAACGCGCCTTTGTTCGCCTTGATCGAGACAGTTCAAACAAAACAAACAATACAAAAGGTGACTACTTTGTTTTCACTGTCTAATAACCCGTTAACTCCCTCAACTCTAACACCGACTATATCCGTAGTTTACCTGGGTTACTTTTACCCCATACCTATTTATTATATTACATTTTTATGAGGCAAATTATAGGCATAGTATAAAAAATTTATGTTATTAGTTTTTACATGTTTATGGTAGTTGAATAAGAATATCTATGAAAATGCTCATTTTTAATACATTTTTTTTTCTCAAATTTTGAAAAGTAGCAAAAATATTTAGGATTGAGTGGGTAAACGGCTAAACTCTGGACGGACAGACACGTATTTCAACATTTGGCCTGAAAACTCGTCCTTCAAATATCGATCGATTTAAGAAGTGACATGACCCTCCTCTTGGCAAAAAAAAAAAAAAAACTCTCAAACCTGGGACCTCGTGAAGATATTTTAGTTTTGAGAGTGTTTGCCAAGATCATCGTTTCTGGAATGACAGAATTTATGGGTAAGACATGGAATGAGATTTTTTAAAAGTTAGCTCAGGATAGAGAACGATGGAAACTGTTTGTCTGTGGCCTATACCCTGACCCAGGGTGAAAAAGGCAATGATAATGATGATGATGGTCATTTAAATCGATCGATATTTAATTTAATTTGAAGGACAAGTTTTCTGGCCGAGTTTTTAAAACACGCATTTTTCTAGAGTACGGCAGTCAAGTGGTAAATATACACCTACCTGCGGCTATGTGGTCTAGTGGTATGACACTCACTTTCGGATCGGAAAGAGGTCCTGGGTTCGAGCCTCGCGCTCGGCACATAGTTGAGTCCTTGGAAAAGGCTCTTTACTCACATTCTCTCACCGTACTCAGGTGTAAAATGAGTATCTGGCCGTTAACAGCGTTGTCACAAGACCGCACAAAAAGTCAAAAGCTTTCTGTCCTAATGCTTTTATTGTGTTTTGTCAGCGTATCTACTGCGGAACTGTGGTGAATGAATGGTGAGACACAGTTATGTGTCCAGATAAAACTGATGTCACCTGTTTAGTTGAAGTCAAGGGAGACTCGAGTTGGACAATGTGATGTAAGCTTAGACGATGGGATTTGAATATGATGTGGATAGAGATTTTCAAGGCTTTTCCTACGTTGTCCGTTTAGAGGTTTCAAGGTGTCTCGTCATGGTCTTAACACTATTACAATTCTCTCTTTATCTTTATATCTTTCAATTTCTCCACTCTCTCTCTCTCTCTCCCTCTCTCTCTCTCTCTCTCTCTTTATCTATCTATCTATCTATCTATCTATCTATCTATCTATCTATCTATCTATCTATCTCTCTATACACAAAACATGGAGGCATTGCTCCTTTCTTTTCATATTTTAGAAGATAGAATAGGGCGTCCAAAGAACTTGGTTGACAAGGTAGGGTGTTACCAAACAGAGAAGAATATTCAGTGTTCAATAATAACGTATTTCAGTATTCAATTATTTCTCAAAGATTAAAGAAAAGAAGAAGAAGAAGAAGAAGAGGAGGAGAAGAAGAAGAAGAAGAAGAAGAAGAAGAAGAAGAAGAAGAAGAAGAAGAAGAAGAAGAAGAAGAAGAAGAAGAAGAAGAAGAAGAAGAAGAAGAAGAAGAAGAAGAAGAAGAAGAAGAAGAAGAAGAAGAGAAGAAGAAGAAGAAGAAGAAGAAGAAGAAGAAAGAAGAAGAGAAGTAGAGAAGAAGAAGAAGAAGAAGAAGAAGAAGAAGAGAAGAAGAAGAAGAAGAAGAAGAAGAAGAAGAAGAAGAAGAAGAAGAAGAAGAAGAAGAAGAAGAAGAAGAAGAGAAGAAGAAGAAGAAGAAGAAGAAGAAGAAGAAGAAGAAGAAGAGAAGAAGAAGAAGAAGAAGAAGAAGAAGAAGAAGAAGAAGAGAAGAAGAAGAAAGAAGAAGAAGAAGAAGAAGAAGAAGAAGAAGAAGAAGAAGAAGAGAGAAGAAGAAGAAGAAGAAGAAGAAGAAGAAGAAGAAGAAGAAG
>NC_088365.1:17615582-17625582 GCF_034508935.2 Berghia stephanieae | reverse complement strand
GATTGCAGTTCTTATATCTTTGACAAAATTATGCGCCCGTGATTTGCAGACACTGAGTTCAAAATCCATCTAATCTATGACATAAGTTGAAATATTCACGTATTACTTTCCACCAGATCAACATATCAAGCTAGCTATTTAGTGGCTGATTGGTGGGCAGAGGGGCGTTATAAACAAGTAATAAAAATGAAAAAAATAAATAAATAAAGCAAAACCATTACAAAACTTTATACAGCTGGCAATAAAAAACTGATCCCCTTACTTGTTGGTCGGATGCTCAACCAAACATTTAACTTAAGTATACTTATTTTTCATTCATTTCAACTAATTAGTGTGTGCGTGTGTGTGTGTGTGTGTGTGTGTGTGTGTGTGTGTGTGCGTTTGTGTGTGTATGGGTGTCGGTGTGACTGTCTGTCCAGGCGTTTTTTGTTTAGTTGTTTTTTTTTTTTGTGTTTTTTTTTTTTTTTTTTCTTTTAATCGTCTTCATATCTCTCACTTTTCACACATCCTTCTATTTTTTGTCCAAACTTTTGGAGAAGGTAGTACTGACACAATTATTATCTCATCTTAAGAACAACAGTTCAGTCAGCCTACAAACAGCAACACAGAACTGAAACGGCGCTTCTTAAAATCTTTTGTTATATAATGCGGACGCTAACAATATCAATTTATTATGCCTTTAAGATCTTTCAGCTGCCTTTGACACCATTGACCATTACATTTTGTTAAGAAGACTAGAAAATACGTAGGCGTAAAAGGAATTGCCCTTAAAACGGTTTACATCATACAAAAATGTATTTAACAGGATCGATGGCAGACTGTCGTGGTGAATGGTATTCAGTCAGAACAAGTTTTACTAAACTTTGGAGTGCGGTCTTGGCCCTCTCCTTTTTTCTGTATATAAGCACCCCCTTTCTAGTGTGATATCCAGATTAAATCTGAGTTATCATTTTAATGCTGGTGATACGCAAATTTATGATTCAGTACTCCTAAGTAATTTACAATTCTTAATACAACGAATTTCGAGCTGTTTTAATGAGATTAAATCTTGAATGTACCATAACAAGTTAAAATTAAATTATAGTAAATGATAGTAAAACTGAGATTTTAAAGTGTGGAAGGCAAATAATTCACCTATTTCTCTCGGAAATAGCACAAAAGAATTTTCAAATAAAGCAAAAAACCTTAGCGTCATCATTGATAAACATCTTTCCATAACAAGCTGCTACGTGAATAACACCATAAATCTATGTACATAGAAATGAATAAAATAAGCAAAATTCGTAATTTTATATAGCAGAACTTTTAATTAATTCCCTTGTTTTATCTAAATTGTACTATTGTAACTCCCTGTGGGCGAAATTAGCTAAAGACAAAATAATTTTTCTGTTCATCTTATTAGCTCATAATTTCGGCACCTTTTAAATTTAGTAAGAATGGTGTCGCCTATTTCATTCAGTATAAATGTACCAACATATTTCGTTCCATTTCATGCTTTTCGTTTCCTATGACAATGAAGATATTGATTTTAAAACAAAAAGGGATGTGTGTGTGGGGGAACATACCCTATTTTCCAGCTATTCTTAGGTTTAATTCACTATCACTCACTCACCCCATATCGTTGTACAATGACAAAACCCTGATACACAATTAAAGTCTAATTTGCAAGATAGCCAAAACCATCAATACGCGTAAATTAAAGCTATGATGCTTAATAAAAATAGACATCTTGAAAAAGGAGTCAGGGTCTAAAAGATTGAGGAATAGTCTAATGTAGTAATATTATATCAGAGTCACGCCTACAAACTTGACTTGTTTGATCTCGGCAAGCAGCGCCACAGCCGATAGATCCCCTCACGCCAGGTCAAACACACTTAGCCTTGCCTCTCACTCGTCCGTGATGGCGAGTGCTTGCCCTCGCTGACGTGAAACGTTTGTCGATCGAGTTATTCGTATTTTGCTATATTCTTAACCGAGATACTGTTCTTTTGGTGAATACGGACGAGGCATTTTGCGTTGCGGTTAACCAGGGTGAACAGTATGTGAGACGGTCGTATAAGATACTGTCCTTTTGTTGGTTACAGGTAGAGTTATTTGCTTGACTTTAACCAAGAAAGAACAGTATCTCAAAATATTACGCAACATATTACGTCAATGAAATCGCCGACTAACAGAAAAACGCAATTTATCATCAGCTATTATTTAATGTTAGAAGACTTCCACTATGTAATAGAATTAAAGAGTTATGAATGAAAAAACTAAATGTGTCGATTGCGGCAAAACTGGCTGGATCTGGGTCAGCCCAGATACTGTCCTTTTGTTGGTTAGGGCAGTACATCCCCAGTATTCTTTTGTTTTTAATAATGTCCTGGTAGAGGGTTTGGGAGGGGGGAAATTTAAAAAAAAAATAAAAAGTCTTCCCCCTCCCAACCCCCCCCCCCCCCACTAGAACATAAAAAAAGTTCCCCCCCCCCCTCCCAAACACCCTACTAGAACAAGAATACTGGGGATGTAGGAGCTTTAGGAAGGCCTCCCAAGAAACGTGCGTGAATGTTGGACCACCTTAACCCTCCTCCATCCAACCTCCTCCTCCTCTCCCGTGCATTTAATGACGGGATCCAGTTTCCTATTATACTATTATATCAACCCCCCCCCCCCCCCCCCATCCATCAAGGTGGTCTTTATCTTTAAAATTGGAACAATCCACTTTGCTAGGCAGGACGCTGGGACAAGGGCGTGGTTGTGACACAGGCTGTCCGTACTTCTTTGAAAAAACACATTTAAATTATAAATTTGACCAGAAAACGCTACCTCCATCCAAAACACGATAGATTTTTTTAAAAAAAACAACCCCAAAAAATCTCACAATGTTAAGAATACTCAAACCTGAGACTTTAAAACGATGCCTGATTTTAGACTCTTTTACGAGTTGTAGGCCATGCCATTTTAATCGACTGATATTTCAATAACAAATTTTCTGATCAAATTGTAAAAAAAAAAAATACTGTTGAGTCAAAGTACGGCACAGAAAACACTTTTGACTCTTTGACAGATCGAGGTCATACGGTGTACCTACCTGGAAGATCTTCTTCCGAAATCAGTCTCTCCCACCAAGACACCAGTATTTTATAGTCGTTTACCCCGAATGCGGACCACTAACTAAATCAGAGAAAATTCAGAGGACGTGTAAAGTAAATTATATCTTGTTCTTTAAATTTTCTTTGTACAACAAAATTGAACATAATATTATAGATAATTTGATTTTAGGGCATCATCCCCAGTATTCTTGTTCTAGTAGGGGGTTTGGGAGGGGAAACACTTTTTTTTTTAGTGTTCTAGTGGGGGAGGGGGAGGGGGGGGGGTTGGGAGGGGGGAGACTCTTTTTATAGTGTTCTAGTGGGGGGAGGGGGGGGGGGTTGGGAGGGGAAAAACTTTTTAATAGTGTTCTAGTGGGGGAGGGGGGAGACTTTTTATTTTTTTTTAAAGTTTCCCCCCTCCCAAACCCCCTACCAGAACATTATAAAAAAACAAGAATACTGGGGATGTAGGAGCTTTCGGAAGGCCTCCCCGTTTCTTTCCATTCCAAGACTATTACTCTAGTCGGCCATGTTTTAGGAACATCTCGATAATCAGGACAATACAAATTTCTGAGAACAGAAAGTATGCTCGTGTTAACGCACGGTGACTGTATCCAGGATTTGGTGGAATAAATTTTCTGCAGTCTCCTTTGACAAAGGGCGGGCGGTGTGTTTTAAGACGGGTGTCGAATACCGTATTTGACATTACACAGGTAAATTTTCCCTTTGCTCTATTTCAATCTTTAAAATTAGTAATTCATAATATATAGCGTGGGAAACCCCCGAGCTACGACTAAATATAAATAGGTCGTTATCAAAATAGGCGGTAACTTCTGACACACAAAAGAACTTGGTTTGATCTGGACGGTCTAGACGAATGACTATTTTTTGAGAGAAGACTCGTTTGATATTTCTGAAAATTTCACCAGGGCGTGATTTTGACACAAACTGTCCTTCCCTGACAAAACACATTTTTAAAAAATCATATTTTGGCCAAAAATCTTTCCCTCAAAGAAAAAAAAAAACAAAAAAAAAAAAAAAAAACCCCCGATCAAATTCAATTCATGTTCTGAATTTAGATCTTTATTCACACAAACAAGTTCTAGATAGTATGATGAATATGCTAATCTATTATATTCGCTTATGATCATTATGATTCAACACAATGAAATCTAGGTCAAGCAAATACCTAAGTTAAGAGATAAACACGGTGTTTTACACACAGATGCAACAGGTGAGGGTACAGGACCACACATAATATGGCTACTTAGAATTTAGATATTTTTTTGTTTGTTTGTTTGTTTGTTGCTTTAGGTCTCTTCCAACACAATTGAGGTTATATGAGAGACCGCTGAAACAAAAAAACAAGCAATCTAACAAAAATAGTACAAATGTAAATCAAAATCATAACCTAAAGATATCATAAGCTAAATTATAAATAACCAAGAACAAACAGGCAGAAGATTTACAGAAAAAAAATATCCCCTGTCAAAAATACAATCACAAACCAAAGAAGCAGGATAGGCTAGTAAAGAGAAGAAGAAACGACATCACTATCGGATCGTACACCCATGCGAACATCATAGGTATATGATTCAAGGGTGATGCTCCCATCCAACCACCCGCGAATTTAGATATAATTTAATGTCGTTACTTTAAAATTTTAAAAGACCAAATATAATTTTACACAACAAAAAAAAACAAAAAATACATAATAAACAATGATAGGGAATGCGATTAGCGGAAGAGTAGCGTTCCTTTATTGGACGTCACCCACAGTCTGTGACGTCACTGGCGGAAAAGTTATTAGAGAGAGAACGTCATGTTGGTTGTGCGCATGCGTCTCTCGTCCTTGCTTCCGGAAGCGAGGACGAGAGACGCATGCGCACAACCAACATGACGTTCTCTCTCTAATAACTTTTCCGCCGGTGACGTCACAGACTATGGGTGACGTCCAATCAATCAAGGGACACTACTCTTCCGCTAATCTCATTCCCTATATACAAACAAAAGAACACAAACGTTTTACGCTCAACAAGACTTGAAGCAGGAAGCTCTCAATACTTTCTATAGTTAGAATAGAATTAATGAAGTTTTGCATTCAAACTCTTCTGTAAGAATATTTGACGGGGGTTGGGGCGGCCATCTTTGTTTATCGATACAGGAAGTAAATGTTTTCTGATCAAAATATTTTAAAAGTGTTTTATCAGTGCAAGGTAAAACAATTGAGCGTTTGTATAGAGAAATATCCTTTAAACGTGCTCAAAGTGCTTTACAAGAGGTCTCTGGCCAACAGCAACATTTAAAAGTAGGACGGGACATGACGCCTGTTAGGCGATATTACAAATTATTTTTTTGGGACCGAGACAACTCTGTTAACGGCCAGGTACTCATTTCACACCTGAGTACGGTGAGAAAATGTGAGTAAAGCGCCGTTTCCAAGGACGGACTCAACTATGAGCCGAGCGAGGCTCGAACCCAGGACCTACCGATCCGAAAGCGAGTGTCATACCACAAGACCACATAGCTGCAAGGTAGAACTTAGAAATGTCTATTATAACGGTTGTACTGTTATTTTGTGGTGGATAACACTCATTTCCGATAAATTTCGTGCTAATCTTTCTTCCTTCCTTCGTCTACGTCAATCCACTTTTAATATGAAGCCTACTATAACAATCGACGAACGAAAACAAAACATTTTATTTTCAAATTCTGGTCTGAAAACGCTTATATATTCTAAATATCGTTAAATTTCGAGGATCCCCAACTTTTCAACAAAAAAATCTCAAAAACCAAGAACTTCAACTAAATTTTAACAATTTTCGAGTCATAATCTTAATCGACCGATATCTGATGTTAAAAAAAAAAAAAATATTTGGCCAAAAAGAAAAACTAAAATAATGTCTTTTGTCTGTGTAAGTGCAGCTTTATCTGGCACTAGATCTCCGTATCTCTTATCGTCATTGTTTATGTTATTCTTTATTATTATTATTATTTCGTTTTCTTAATGTACTTTCTTAACGCATATATACTATCTACGGGATTTTCTTGTATTATATTTGTATGCTCCGTGGCATATTCTCAGGTGAAAATCGGTAGTACTGATAGCAACGGATATAGGAGTTTTTTTTTGTTTTTTTTTTAAAATTATTTTTGTTGTTGTTAATTTAACTTTCAAGGGTTCGGGAGTGTAGACTGTGCAATTGATAAGGAAATAATAGCGATGTTGATATATCTATGATTTAAAAGGCTCTCACTTTTTCCTTTAAAAAATAGTAGCAGTGGTGGTGGTGGTGGTGGTAGTAGTAGTAGTAGTAGTAGTAGTAGTAGTAGTAGTAGTAGTAGTAGTAGTAGTAGTAGTAGAATAGTCGTAGAATAGTAGTAGTAGTAGTAGTAGAAGATAGTAGTAGTAGTAGTAGTAGTAGTAGTAGTAGAATAGTCGTAGAATAGTAGTAGTAGTAGTAGTAGTAGTAGTAGTAGTAGAAGTAGTAGTTAGTAGTAGTAGTAGTAGTAGTAGTAGTAGTAGATAGTAGTAGTAGTAGTAGTAGTAGTAGTGTAGTAGTAGTAGTAGTAGTAGTAGTAGTAGTAGTAGTAGTAGTAGTAGTAGTAGTAGTAGTAGTAGTAGTATAGTAGTAGTAGTAGTAGTAGTAGTAGTAGTAGTATAGTAGTAGTAGTAGTAGTAGTAGTAGTAGTAGTAGTAGTAGTAGTAGTAGTAGTAGTAGTAGTAGTAGTAGTATCAGTACTAAAATAATATCACATTTTCGAACTAGAGCTATTCAGTTGCACATTTTAACATTTTGTATTCAGCATTCCATCAGCATCATCATCATCATCATCATCATCATCATCATCATCATCATCATCATCATCATCATCATCATCATCACTATGATTAAATTCCACGTCCCTAATTATACCTGGGTGGAGTTCCTCTGCAAACAAACCCACAACCACACCAATCAGCTATGACTCTGATAATGAATAGGTAAGGTAACTCTCACACAATACCCTAATACTGATAAACAGGGTGAATACTAATGGAGTGGGAACGAACAAAGTAGAACACGACAGATACAGCGAACAGGATAAAATAAAAAAATTAAACCGATGTAACACCGACGCAAAGTCCCAGGTTTGAGAGGTTTGTTTTGTTTTGTTTTTTGCCAAGATGAAGGTCATTGAGATTGATCAATATTTTAAGGACCAGTTTTTCTGGCCTAAACTTTTTAAGACGTCTCTTTCCAGAGTGCGGCAGTTAACTGTCAAAATCAAAGATTATTTCTCATGCAAATGTTAATATGATTATTGACAAACAACAATAATAACAACAACAAACAGCAACAAATTCCGTCTCCGTGCGCTGTCACAATTTTGCATCATTGGTCGTTGACTGGTAAAAGATTGAACTAACCGTCCTTGACATTGATCTCGCGCCGAACCATAAAACCGGAAATACCGACGCAGGTCATCAATCTGCAAGAGATATTCATTCTTCTTGTGATATTATGGAATCGGCCTTAGACGACGAGTGCTTATTTTTTCACGTAAGCCTAAGTAAGCATAATATGATCCGTTGTTTTGTTGACTTTGTTGTTGTCGTTGTTGTTGTTTGTTTTGCTTTGTTTTTTGTTGTTTTTTAATTCTTTTTTTTTTGGTGTTCTTTTTGTTGTTTATTTGTTGTTGTTGTTGATTTGTGTTTTTTTTTGTTTTGTTTTGTTTTTTTGTTTTTTTTTTTGTTTGTTTTTTTTTTGTTTTGTTTTTTGTTGTTTTTTTTTTTGTTTTTTTTTTTTTGGGGGGGGGCATTAATAAAGATACAACTGCTCATTTATATTATGTCGACCCGAATGAATCAGACTGGGTGACACATTATAAAATGAGCACTTAGTGATACTCTATCGTCTTATATAAACTTCAGGTCCTTTACTCCCATTCTCTAGCTCACCTCATTCAGGTGTAATATGAGTAAGACTGACCGGTAAATGGTGAAATAATCATTTTGCCATAATCTTCCCATAGACATCCAGTGTTAATCAAAGTGATCTTTGTTATTTCAGATTGAGGGTTTCATTTTATAACAGTGTTATTTATTGACTTCTTTTCAAGCCAGCGTAGAGAAGAGGCGTGAATGTTTGTGTGACCTCCCAAATCATTTTGGGTTGACTGGAAATGGTTACGGGTCAAGATTTAATTTATTTTTGCAAACCAGCGTTCTACAAAATTCTCGGATCATTAGAAATGTAAGGCAATATATGGGAAAACTTTGCAGGACTAAGAAGAATGATAGGCCTACTCATATTATAGTAAGAGCCAATACTAAACAGAAACTAAAATGAAAAAAAAAAACAAAATAACTTGAGCTTTTATATAGTGCAATATCCACGAAACGTGCTCGAAGCACTGTTCATGAGGTCCCTGCACAAAAGCAACACATAACATGTAGAACGAGATATGGCATGACGCCTGTTGGGCGAACTAGACTTCAGCGACTATGACTTTTTGTAAAATTGAATAGTGTAATCTTTTTTAGTCTAAAAATAAATCAGTTTTTTTTTTTAGGGTTGCAAACCTAATATAATTAATTAATTAATGACCGACTTACCTGCACGTCTTGTGGACAGGTGAGACAATCTATCCCTATAATTCAATTAATTTCACGACACAACAGAAACAACAGTATCGGTAGTTGGAGGAATAGCACAAGATAGCCACTGTTAACATTAATACATCCAAACGCATTTAATCCTCTATTGAACACACAGGAACGATTTTTCAATTCCTCAGAACAAAGGCCGCCTTTCACTCAAGTGTTACCGCGGTGTAACTAACCTTAAAACCACTGAAGACTAAAGACACACTGAACTCTCCCCCTCTCTCTCTCTCTCTCTCTCTCTCTTTCTATCTTTCCCTTTGCCCTCTCTCCCCCCACGGAGCGATAGTCATTCAATCCGATCGTCTGTAACTGAATACCATTAGGCTTTTAACGAAATCGGGTCGAACGCCGAACCCGAACGCCGAACCCGAACGGATATAGCCTTCTCACGTGACCATGAACGAGATCTGGATAGTGAAGACTCTCAAGCGGTATGCAGCATCGGATCTAAGGTCACGTGATAGAGGATAGCTTGGGTTGCTGTTGGCTTGTGTTAGGGGAGGGGCAAGGTCAGTGTCATTCAATAGTATATAATTGTGCATGTGGCGCTCTATACAGAGAGAAAATTATAAATTGATTACGGGGGAAGGTGGGGGGAGGGGGGGGGGTGGGTTGACCCACAAACGATCGAGGTGTTGGGCTTCGGGTAGACCATGATACGAAATCAAAGAGAAAAGGCCGCTGGTACTTGGATGGTGGAAATGGTTGGGGGGGGGGGGGGGGGGGGCTAGTGACAATCAGAGTGGGATGTATATATTAACATTAATAATATAGGCAATAGATGACCAGGGATGTGTATTGTTTGTGTATTGTTTGTATATGTTTGTGTGTGTGTGTGTGTGTGTGTGTGAAAGGGATTACACAAAAACACCTTTCTCTGTAGCTTCCAAATGATTACGTATACGATAAATTTGAAACCCACATTGTTTGAATCAGCTCACTAATTAATTCCTGAGCCTTGAGATGGTGACGCAACTATTACATACAAGACCTTGCAGTCGAGACGGCAGGGCTTTTGGGTTACACAACCACTATTTACCCATCGGTCAGCGGTACTCTTTGATGTATACAACACTCACCGCCTTTACGCAAAGCCGCCTGCCCATAAATCAAGAGATGGTCTCCTAACTGTTCACAAGCGAACTGTCAAACGAGCAATCGATGATTGGATAAGAATCTCAAGATCTCATATAATAAGGTAAGTTTTGGAGAGGTGATATCCCCCCACCCGTCATCGGACAGAACTTTCATTGCGTTATATCATATGAGCTCC
>NC_088365.1:17597678-17615482 GCF_034508935.2 Berghia stephanieae | reverse complement strand
AAAGGGTATTAAAAAAATATCCATTATTGTATTTCTTGGAAACTTGACAAAAAATTTCCCCAACATTTTCCCCTTATCTAACATGTAAACTCCAATATTTCAGAGATGTTATAGAATAAATATTTGGGGAAAAATCACAATCTAAATTAAAACCCTTTCTTGGGGTTGATTCTCGCATTCAAAGCTCAAACTTCCCCCGGGAAAAAAAAAAGAAAAAAAAAGCAAAAAAAAGCAAAAAAATAAAAAAAAAAACCAAAAACCAAAAAGAACCATATTACTGCTTTTAAAATAAAATCGCCCAAGAGACCCGAAAAAAAGGAAAAGGAAACATGCGCCATCAGTTTGTCCACATAGTTATGACTTATTCTTGTGTTTCGATTCCCCCCATGTGCCTTTTTTATAAAAAGGGGCCTTCAAGCCTTCAAGCCAGTCCCATTGCACAGAAAACCGCACACCTCCAAAAAACCTTTTACTTTGGTGAAGAAAAACTTTCAAAACCATAAATTATTTTAACTCTCTCCTTTCCAGTATTTTCGAATTATACCCGAAATTCAACCACCCAACAGAAAAGATAGATTTTGAGTAGGACCCATATTCACGAGATCCTGTTCACAAAATTTTAGCTCTGCAAAAAGTTCGATTTTTATAGCTTAACTATAAAAAAGAAATCAGAAAAGACAATGTTTTGATGAATCTAACGAAGGGGACGATTTTCCTATGGGTGGTCAGGAGGGGTTTAAATCGATAACCCAGGTTTCGAAACTTTTAACACAAGAAGTTATTTAAAGTTTCGAGTTCGAAAATTGTTGACAAATTGAGTGGCATTTCAATCCATCCCTCCATTAATGCTTTTTTAAAATGTTTTTTTTTTTATTTGGGGGCGGGGAGGAGAGGGGGGGGGGGGGGCAAATGATAAAAAAATGCGTTCTGTCATTGAAAGCAGCATATGTGGACAAGTCAAAATGAATGATGGTTACAAGCATACAAGTTACCATAGCTGTAGTAATAGAAACATACTGGGGATAATGGATAGACAAGGCAAGGCGTAGGCTGGGAGAAGTAGGTTGCAATGAACATGGCCATCGCTGTTGCCGTATTGAAGGGCGGTCGTACAAGACTGAAATCTTTATTATACTTTCGTTATTACATTTCGATATGAAGATTCTAAAACTTAAAAAAGTAACCCCCCCCCCCCCCCTTCCTCTCTCTCTCTCTCTCTCTCTCTCTCTCTCTCTCTCTCTCTCTCTCTCTCTCTCTCTGTGTGTGTGTGTTTACATATGTGTCTGAATCTAGTAACCGAAGAAGGATTTAAACCCGAAACACTCTCCGTTACATAGTTTCTTCTAACATTTATCAAAATGGCTGCCCCATAATATTTATAATCCATGCATAGTAAGTACTAAATGATGATAATGATTATAAATTCATGACAAATGAAAGCAATGATTGTCTATATTACTTTAATATTTAAAATGACGTGTGTTCTAATGGAAATGTTGATTAAGTTAGCTGATGGTGACACAATGGTTACATTATAACACAGGAGTCTCCACAAACACGTGTTGATGATAAGACACATAATTGGGCGCTGGAGATAGCACACATAACGTTTGAAGAGACAAAAGTGAGTTTTTGTAAGCGGGCATGTGTTGACAAAAAAATAATCGTATAAACTACAAACGGCTTGGTTGTTGAGCTCTCCATTAAAAAACATGTCAAAATCTTGCATTTCTGCTTAGAACCCCCCCCCCCCCCCCCCCCCCCCCCTCCCACCCCTTGCCCACGGACAGGTTTTACAACAATTCTATTTCATACAAGGACTACGTGTGAGGTATTATTCATATTATGTTTTGCTACTCAAATATTCTCAATGAAGGTGTCCAGATACTTATTCACACCCGAGTTGAGACTGGACACAGAATGCAACTCGTTGAGACTATATTATTAGGAATTACGGTGATGGTTTCCGTGATGATGATGATGATGATGATGATGATGATGATGATGATGATGATGATGATGATGATGATGATGATGATGATGATGCCGATGGCGATGAGGATAATGTTGGTAATACGATTGATGATGATGATGATGATGATGATGATGACGATGACGATGATGATGATAATGGTGGTGATGATATTGATGATGATGATGATGATGAAGATGATGACGATGGTGATGATGATAACGATGACGACGACGATGATTAGACGACGACGACTGTGACTGCGACGATAAGAAAAACCAATGGTAAGAAAATACAGGAAATACAGTACAGCATTATAATGATTAACCTCTATCACCAGTCGAATGAGCTAAAGACATTATACCAAAGCCCCCTCATGCCCTCTTCTCCTTACAACCTCCCATCCAGGTCGTCTGTCCATATCTGTCACTGTGTTATATTATCGTCGTCATCATTATTATTATCATTGTCATTCCCCCACATCGTAAAAAGGCCTACAAAATCACACCGAGAACTACTTAGGCCCCTTATCCCTTCAGCCCTTTACGTCACTTTTCATTGTCATTTCCATCTTGTAATATATTAAAATCTCTCTCTCTCTCTCTCTCTCTCTCTCTCTCTCTCTCTCTCTCTCTCTCTCTATCTATCTATCTATCTATCTATCCATCTATCTCTCTCTCCGTCTATCTCTCTATTCATCTATCTATCTATCTCTCTCTCTCTCTCTCTCTATCTATCTATCTATCTATCTATCTATCCATCTATCTCTCTCTCCGTCTATCTCTCTATTCATCTATCTCTATCCTCCTCTTCCTCTCTCTCTCTCTCTCTCTCTCTCTCTCTCTCTCTCTCTGTCTGTCTGTCTCTCTCTCAGGCATAATGCATATATCTACCCACCTACCTACCAAACTAGTTATCCATCCTTCTATCTATCTACCCATCTGTATATCTATCTGTCTGTCTACCTATCCATCCATTATCTATCTATCTATCTTCTATCTATATACTTACCTATTCATCGATTGTCTATCTATCTATCCATCCATCCATCCCTCTATCTATCTATCTATCTATCTATCTACCAATCCATCTATCTATCTATCTATCTATCTATCTATCTATCTATCTATCTATCTATCTATCTATCTATCTATCTATCTATCTATCTATCTATCTATCTATCTACCAATCCATCCATCTATCTATCAACTGTCTTTATCCCACCCCCTCTTTTTTTTCTCTCCGTCACTCACTTTCAGTTCTGCTCACCTGTTCATTTTTTTTTTATTTCTCTTTAAACATAAAAAGCACTGGAAAGCATTTTAAGGGTGTGTTCTTAAAGAATGCACACTCAAAAAAAACCAATGTGCAACTAGTTTACACAAGATGTTTAAAGAATTCGCTTCCCGCCCTTCCCCTCCTTCAAAATACACAATTCTCAATGCACACACAAACGTTTATCTGTTTACTCTTATATTCCTCCAAGCAAATCCAACACAAACTTGTACGTGGCGCTATCTGTTGTTTGCTCTCTCATTCTACTTCTAAAATGGGATTCTCTCTCTCCCTCTCTCTCTCTCTCCTCTCTCTCTCTCTCCTCTCTTCTCTCTCTCTCTCCCTCTCTCTCTTTCTCTCTCCCTCTCTCTCTCTCTCTCTCTCTCTCTCTCTCTCTCTCTCTCTTTCTCTCTGGGCAAGGACAGCTCAAAGGTTTGATGTTTCGTCCTGCAAAAAAAAGGCAAGCTAAGTAGCGAGACAGGTAATGAAAAACTTTTGCCCTTGGGTAAGTCTCGTAAGACGCGAAACGTCACACGAATCATGTCTGAATGAGACAAAGAATCTATAAGAGTGCTGATAATGTAAGGACGCCTAATTGCATGATGATGATGACGACGACGATGGCGATGATAATAGTGGTGATGATATTGATGATGATGATGATGATGATGATGATGATGATGATGATAACGACAACGATGACATAGAAATGTGGCTCCACAGAGTCGACCGAAAGAAGACATGGATCATTCTGAATTGAAGCGCATTGTGCAAAATGAATCCGTGGAAATACGCTTTATATATGTTCATAGTTATTTCTTGTTTGTGCACCAACCCCCCCCCCCCCCCCCCCCCCTCAAAGAACACTTTCTGCCCCCCCCCCTCTCTCTCTCTCTCTCTCTCTCTCTCTTTCTCTCTCTCACTCTCTCTCTCTCTCTCTCTCTCTCTCTCTTTCTCTCTCTCTTAAAAGAGTCGGATGGTAGAAGTCCAGGAAGGGTCTTATTCTTTATAAAACACATACGCGAATCCATTAACAAATTGTCTGAATCGGTATAATCAAAGCCCCTTTTTAACTCACTCAACCCTAACACCGACTATATCCGTAGTCTACCCGGGGTTACTTTTACCCCATGCCTATTTAACTCACTCAACCCTAACACCGACTATATCCGTAGTTTACCCGGGGTTACTTTTACCCCATGCCTATTTATTACATTTTTCTAAGACAAATTATAGGCGTAGTATCCAAGCTAATGTTTTAAGTATAGGCATGTTAATTGAATAAAACTATCTATGTACATGCTCATTTTTAATACATTTTCCCCATTTTTAAAAGTAGCAAAAATCTCTAGGATTGAGTGAGTTAAAGACTTTATTTTCTTCAGAAATGAAGACATTGTAGATAATGAAAAAATATTTGGGGAACTGAGACAGATTATATCTTCGCGAATCGTTTTTTTGGACTGTGTGAGTCATTTCCTGAACCACGAAGGGACGTAAATCTAGAACAACAAGACTACAAAGGGTGATAACCCTGCTTATAAGAAGGAACACTAAACAGCCATTTAATTGAAGTGCACTCCCTTCTACCATGCGTAAATATTAATAATATTATTGTCTTTGAAAGGTCTTTGCGCAGAACACGATTTTTCAAATGCAAAAATAAATATTAACATTAATTCTACTTTTAAGGATTGGCCAGACGAGATTCAATAGCAGACTACCGCTGTTTTTTTAAAAACATAAGCAACAACAGACTGCTAAATAGCCTAGATAGTTTGAAAAGGCGCACGACAAAAGCACCGATGCAGAACCAGCTATTCATACAGTGGCGTATCGTGGTGATTAACTCACTCAATCCTAGAGATCTTTGCTACTTTTCAAAATTGAAAAAAAAATGTATAAAAAATATAAGCACGTACATAGATATTTTATTCAACTACCATTAACACGTAAAAACTAACAACATTAGCTTTGATACTACGCCTATAATTTGTCTCAGAAAAATGTAATAAATAGGCATGGGGTAAAAGTAACCCCGGGTATACTACGGATATAGTCGGTGTTAGGGTTGAGTGAGTTAAGTCGTGTTAGGTGGTGTGGATTGGTGTTGATGTAGGTGTTACAATCCGATTGTTTCATCAACAACACACAACCTATAACATACTTACTTATTAATGAGATTTATTTCTGATTTATTTAAATGCTGGAATACCAAGCGAGGTCAGGGTGACTAAGTCAACTAAATATTCTTTATCATGATGAGATTAACGACCGTGGGCAGCAACGTGGCTCAGCGGTATGGTCTTTGCTTCGTACCCAAAAGGTACCGAGTTCGACTAACCGCCTCGTTGTAAGTTGTAAGGCTTTGAGCAAGTCACCTCGCCCTAGCTCACTTTGCGGCGCGGCACTGCGGCAGACGCCTGAGTTACTCCAGTCTTCCCTTGGAATAGACCCTAAAGACAAATTTCCCCTTGGTGATGAATATAGGGAATTTTTATTTACTTTTTATTTTAATTTTATCATTTCCGACATTATTTGAGCCTTTAAAAGCTGGTACACATCATACTTTCTCCAATTATGTTTACACGTCAAGAACAAACCAGTTCCAAATGAAAACCCCGAGTTGGGACCGATGTCCAAAACTGACAGGAATGTTATGCATTATGCCATATTCTGCATCATTAGACAGACTTTTAAACGAATATGTTTGCTTAGAAGGGGAAAACGAAGAGAGAAAAAAAATGACCCGGCCAGCCGAGAAACTCAAATTGTTTTGGCATATGAAACTTTGTTTTTATCTTTCTGATCAACTTGTCCACCCAGTGCCATTGGGTAGGTGAGTCTTCTTTGAGATATGCGCCCCCCCCCCCTCCCCCCATCCTCTTTCCACCCCCCACCCCTAAAAAAGGACAAAACAAAACAACAAAACCAAAACCAAAACCAAAACAAACAAAAAAGCAACAACCCCCCCCCCCCCCCCCCCCCCCCAAAAAAAAAAAAAAAAAAAAAACACAAAAAACAACAACAAAAACTTTATACACTGGCGTCCTGTTCGAACGGTAACAAGTTTCATAATTTACTCAGGATCTGTGGAATTTATGAATCTACACGAAGAAGAAAGAACAGCATGCTCAAAGATATTATGGGAACAAAGAGCTTTGTTTCTTTTATTGTTTCAGTTCTAGTTTCTTGTTTTTACACTTTTCCTCTCAGATTATCTCCCCGAATTCAACGAATGTCCTCATTCGTTTATTTCTACAAGTTTTATTCTTAATTTGGCCACTTTCACTTTCCGGCAGCGGAGGGAATTTCATCCTTTACCTTAATTTGCCTTTGTTATCAGCAAGATTTTGTTGGAATATAGCAATTCTACGTTTCGATGTCAAAAAACTCCTTCTCTCTCATTTTGGTTGGAAAATTTTACTTTATAAGTCTATGATATCAGAATCTGGTATTAAGATTAAGTATGTAGGTATTTATTATGTATTTTATTATAATAGATTATTTCATTATATTTCAATGTGGTAAAGCGCTTTGAGCATATTTAGTGGATATTGCGCTATATAAAGCTCAATTTTTTTTTAAATATCAAAAAATGATTAACCCGACTCGTCACACTAAGTCTTAATCATGGGGTTTCACACAACTCTCAAGTTAAAGACGTGATAGCAAGTTGGAGTCAGGTTAATCTATCAATGTCTGATGTAAAGGTTTTCAGCCCAAAATTAGAAGAAGAAAAATTGCTTTGTCACTGAAAGGTAAAATGGCAGTTTAACTCTCTTCCTACCAGCCATTTTAAGGATTTTCCCCAAAACTTCACACCCAACTAACACAAAAATATTTTTTTATCACCCAAACACAATAGCAGTAAAGTTCTTGCGATACCGTATTTCTTTAGCAAAATAGGCTCTACAACACACTGTTCCTTTTCTTTAAATTTTATGATGTATAAAAGAAATTTGAGTAAGAAAAATGCGGGTTGTATCGTAACGAATGTGACGATTTTCAAATAGTTGGTAAGGAGAGGGTTAAGCTATAATCTTGGTTTGGCATGGTTAGTATGGATGTACGGGAAAAAACCCCCGACGTGTTGCTATGTGTAATGCTGTTGTAGATTGATGGATGAAGGAATAATGGTTGTATAGATATGTAGAAATGTAGATTGATGGATGAATGAACAAAGGAAGGGGTGGATTAATGAATGGATGTTGGATGAATGGATGGATGGATGGATGGATGGATGGATGGACGGATGGGTGAACAGAAGGAATGATAAATGAATGGATGAATGCGTCGTAGACATAATAAAACAGATAAAACTAGTTGAAAAGACATGGTCAGAGACAAAAAACGATGTTACACTATATGGGCAGAGACAGGCAGGTGGTAAACAAAAGTCATATCCAGACCAGAGAGAATCGAACTTGAGAGTAAACGAGCAGAACTTGTGGAAATGAATGGAAATGAATGGTAAATCGATTGATGGACATACAAATATTGGGGGTGGAGTTGAAAAGGGTGCTTTCAAATTGAGTGCATAAGATGAATACTACCGCCTAAGGAAAAACATGGTAGTAGTAGTAGCAGTAGTAGTAGTAGTAGTAGTAGTAGTAGTAGTAGTAGTAGTAGTAGTAGTAGTAGTAGTAGTAGTAGTAGTAGTAGAAGAAGAAGAAGAAGAAGAAGAAGAAGAAGAAGAAGATGACGATGATGATGATGATGATGACAGATAGGGAGGAAGAGTGGAAGAGAGAGAGAGAAAGAGAGAGAGAGAGAGAGAGAGAGAGAGAGAGATAGAGAGAGAGAGAGAGAGAGAGAAAAGAGAGAGAGAGAGAGAGAGAGAGAGAGAGAGAGGGAGGGGGGGAAGGGGAAGGGGGGGGGGGGGGGGGGGGGGGGGTGAGATGGAGCATTAGTCGAATGAGAATAATGAAATAGTTTACAACCATATGGTAGTAACACGACGTGTAAGCAGGCCATAAATTGTCTCCCTTGTGACACTAGTCAGTAACATGGTAGATAACTCTTACGGACTGTACATGACACGGGGCAAAATGAAAAGCCTTGTAAAACCTGATGGGACCCTGTGTCTCGGACGAAGGTCAGGACAACCTCATTTATTAATAGTATCACCTCCCTCATCAAGACAGTAGTAACTCGCTTTCGGATCGGAAGTCCCAGGTTCGAGCCTCGCGCTCGGCGCATAGTTGAGTCCTTGGAAAAAGGCTCTTTACTCACTTTCTCTCACCGTACTCAGGTGTAAATGAGTACCTGGCCTTTCACAGCGTTGTCTTTGTCCGAAACATTGTAATATCGCCTAACAGGCGGCATGTCCCGTCCTACATGTTAAATGTTGCTGTTGAACAGGGACCCCTTGTAAAGCGCTTTGAGCACATTTAGTGGATATTGCGCTATATAAAGCTCAATTTTTTAAAAAAATTGTGTTGAGTTAGTCTCTGTAATCGAATCTCTCTCCTCGGTGGGTCTTCGATACCGAATCTACCTAATTGTATCATTTTATCTATATAATGCTATATAATGCTCATTTTATTTTTTCTCATTTTTTAAATTAAATACAATAATAATATAAGATAATTATACATCAAATCACTTTTGCCTAAAGGAGGGAACGGACACAAACCACTCTTTCACTCACTCAATCCCATGACCGGATGGTCGTCGGGGGGACGGACTTGCGTGAAACAGAAGTTACAGTCTTCCCCCATGCCTGCCTGTTGCTAGCCCTATGTAGCAGCCCCGGAACCGACACCTCTGTCCATTCTTTGTCATTAAAAAAAAAAAGCAACAACAGTGTCTGAAAAACGTAATTGAGTGAATTGACGTAGATATTAAAATTGACTCTTTTCAAACAACAACAACAACAATTCGCTTCCTTTGTCAGAAAGGATGACGGGCAGCGTGGACAATTTTAAGAAATATTTATACCTACTAGGTATTTCCTTCTTGATGAGTAAATTAGTCCGTTTTATTTTTTTGATTTCATTTTGTTGAATGTCAATTTCATTTTGTAAAACTTGCATAGTTGGTGTGTGCGATTGTTGTGTGTGAGTCTGTTTGGCTCGGTATGAGTGTGTTTATGGGTTGATAAGTATAATATTGTAAAGCGCTTTGAGGCCTCGGCATTTGGCGCTATAGAAGAACATTTTATAATGATTAACAACAGCAACAACAGCAACAACGACAACAACAACAACAACAACAACAACAACAACAACAACAACAACAGCAATAACAGCAGCAGCAGCACCATCCTTTGCTGGTTGTTCGAGTGAAACGTTGACACTTTCACATTTTGACCATTTTTGAACACCATATTTTGCTAAACAACGAAACAAAAATAAACATATGCTAATATGAAACAATATAAACAGTATGTGACATTGGGAAATGGGAAATGGACAAAGAGATTGGATGTCGACGGCATTAATAAAACTGAAGTAATTAGTTATTCTTGGGGGCATGGACATATATATGCATGTATAATATATATATATATATATATATATATATATATATATATATATATATATATATATATATATATATATAACTATCTACTTCCAACTTCCATACACCTTCTCTTCTCAGCTCCTCTATCCCCCCCCCCCCTGCCCCCTTCCCCCCCCCCCCCCCCCCCAATCCAATCCACCTATCGTATCTCTCTCTCTCTCTCTCTCTCTCTCTCTCTCCTCTTCTACTCTCTCTCTCTCTCTCTCTCTTCTCTATCTATCTCATATTCCTCCATCGATTTGCTCACATCCCGCCCGACGTCTCCAACAATCTTACCTTCGTGTAAATAGTACACACACACACACACACACACACACACACACACACACACACACACACACACACACACACAACCCCTTATTGAACTGACTGACCCCAAAAAAGGCACACTGCTCACGAACACGCCCCCCCCCCCCACCCCTCCACCCTTTCCCACTCCCCCTTCCACCTCCTACATTACCCTACACGCCCTTCAGTCCGACATCATCACCGTTCAATAAACTTCCAGGCTGTGCCAGACGTACATTCCTATTACGTGTGTACGATCGCAACACCCCTCCCCAATTTCCCTGTCCCATCCCCCCCCCCCCCACTCTCTCTCTCTTTCTCTCCCCCCCCTCTCTCTCTCTCTCTCTCTTTCTTTCTCTCTCCTCTCCTGCTATGTTATCGATCTGTTCAGCCAATATTCTCATCTGTTCTATTCTACACTATGCTCCGTCTCCCCTCTTGCATTTTTAATCACACCAAAAAAATGTATTGATAAAAAACGATGCCTTGGTGAACTTACGATCCAAAAAGTAAACAGTAAACTGGAATTTCTCTAATCTCTATCTCTCTCACTCTCTCTCTCTCTCTCTCGCTCTCTCTCTCTCTCTCTCTCTCTCTCTCTCTCTCTCTCTCTCTCTCTCTCTACCCCTTCACTCTCTCTCTTTCACACACACACACACACCGACCCGACCCCTCGTACACATATACACAAATACTCGCCCCACACACACACACACACACACACACACACACATATTATTTGCACACAACCATGTAATAAATAAACACATACACATACACACACACACACACACACACACACACACACACACACACCCACAAACCAAACAAACACAAATACACATGTACAAGTCTTCACAGATCAATCACCTCTCCTCACCCCCACACAAATATCAATCATTCATAATCCTATATTATAATTTATTTCAAGCTTAATATCTCGCCAGTCAGTACAAAATCAATATACAACGGGTAGAAGCGACGTGGGATAAATATGTTGCCATTTAACAAATACTCTGGAAAAAAAAACAACAACATGTATTTAAAGATTTAGCCAGAACACGCGTCCTTCAAATTGAAATATCAACCGGTTAAAAAAAACCCAAACAAAATGAGCGCAATATCCACTAAATGTACTCAAAGCGCTTTACGAAGGGTCGGTCCCTGGCCAAAAACAACATTTAACATTTAGGACGGGACATGACGCCTGTTTGGCTATAATATTACATTTTTTTTCGGACACAAGACAACGCTGTTAACGGCCAGGTACTCATTTTACACCTGAGTACGGTGATAGAATGTGATTAAAAAGCCTTCTCCAAGGACTCAACTACGTCAATACTCCAACATTCTAAAAGAAAGATAATTTGCATCCTGATAACAAGCTGGAAGGAAATAAATGCAGCTATAAAAAGGGAATTTAAATTTAGCATGATTTGCATAATACACCTGTCTTGTCTTGTTTTGTGTTGACACTCGCCCTCAGAATCTTCCAGAATCTTACAATTCCTATTTCAAATCATTTTTACGCTGGAATTTAATAATTCGCTTCATCGACGTCATTTCGACACACAATATTACCAGACTGTATGTGGTGTAGTAGTAGAATGACACTCGCCTCCGGACCGGAAAGGTCCAGGGGTTTCGACCCCCCCCCCCCAACCCATGAGAGGCGTGTAGTTGAGTCATCGGGAAAGGCTCTTTACTCCCATTCTCTTACCGTATTCAGGTGTAAAATGAGTACCTGGCCGTTAATAGTGTTGTCTCTTGTCGGGAAAAATTGTAACATCGCCTAACAGGCGTCATGTTTCGTTATATTAATATGTTCCGTGTTGCTGTTGGCTAGGGACCTAGGCGGGCTGAGACAGGCCAGCCGAAGAGAAAAACCGCAAGGTGTGTTTAGGGCTCAACGTATAGTGTGTTCACACTTGTGGAGTGTGTAACCGAAATTCCAACAAAGTTGCCATATTGGTTTTTATTAGACAAAGCGAATTAAGTTTGGTTACTGATTCTTTGTCAAAATATGTTTCTTGGTTGAAATTCAGTTTAAGAGACACGTCTTTTAATATTTAGTGTCTAAAAATTAAAAGATATTTTAAACAATAATTTATATTCAACAAACCCAGCAAATCACACACAAAGACTTGATTCTTAATTGGCAAATATTTTTTGCTAATAAAACATCTCCTCTCTGACTATATACCGGTTTGGTACCGGCTTTGAATCTGTGATTAGCCCTATTTCACATTTCAGTCAGATTAACTGAAGCTCTAACTTTTAATTCCTTTTCAAATGTTTATACATTTAAACTGTGTTGTTGGAGTTTTAAATTCTTTATCCATATTGTTCCATACAGTAATTGTTTTGTAAAATGGGTAGAAAGTGCTCTGTCTTCAATTGTAGAACTGGCTACAGAGATCAACCTGCTGATCTGAAAATAACTGTGTACAAATTTCCGAAGGAAATTCAGAAACGTAAACAGTGGATTTCATGCTTACCAAATAAGCTTAACTTTGAAGATGTTACGGAACATATGGGAGTTTGTGCTCTACATTGGCCTGATAATCCAAAAATGGTTCGTGTAGGACGATATTTTGTTCCAGTTGACCCACCTTCTGTTTTTCATAATGTACCCCAATCATGTGTACCAAGCTCGTCACAAACTCAACATCGGATTACTACAAAAGCCACTGCTGCCTCTCGAGCTGTTGATTTGGATGAGATGTCAGATTTCATGGAGTCTGATTTATTTCAATATGATTCTTTTCATGACAAATTTTGTTGTGAAGTTGGAAATTGTGGTGCCATTTTCACTCTTCCGTCAGGATCACATGATTCATATATTTTATTGAGTAGTGAGAGGAAAGGTCAAATTCACAAGTTTGCAGTATATTTTAAATACAACACTGGAACTAAAAATCCCAGGGTGACGTATGAGATGTATCATTTGGGGAAACGTATTCGTCACCCATTCATCAGTGAGATTAAATGTTGGAGTCAGCTTGAAGAGTTTCTTCGATTTGTCAAAGCAGAAAACACCATTTGAAGTTACTGATAAGAAAGTCAACTTTTGTATCAGAAATCTTCAGCTGATGAATTCGTCGAAAAACTCAAGGCTTTACTCTGCAGAGGACCTGTTTTTAGCGTTTTCATGGTATGAAAAATCCCGTGCTTTGTATCTTGAACTTCGTAATCATTTACAATTACCATCTATTTCTACCATGAAAAGAATTACAAGTGTGGCAAATAACACCTCTGATGAAAATCTCTTTACGAATGTTTTTAATCATCTTGAAGAAAGATCCAGAAATTGTATTTTGATTATTGATGAAGTTTATGTCAAGGCATCAGTTTCATACAGAGGAGGAACCATTTATGGATATGCTGTTGATTACCCTGATAAATTGGCTACTACGTTTTTATGTTTTATGGTAAAGTGCTTTTTTGGATCAAGAACATTTCTTGTCAAACTGTTACCCTGTCATGCCTTAACATCTGATTTTCAGTACAGTAACACTATAAATGTCATTTCTACAATTGAAAGATGTGGAGGGAAAGTAATTGCAATAATAAATGATAACAACAGATTGAATCAAGCTTTTTTCAAAAAATTTCCTAAAATAAATGAATCATCTCCTTGGATTACCATGTCCCCAGTTGATCCTACAAGATCCTTATTTTTACTGTATGATACTGTTCACCTGTTGAAAAATATCCGAAACAACTGGATTACTGAGAAAACAAAATGTCTGAATTTCTACCCTTGTCATTCATCTGAACCAGTAACTGCCCAGTGGTCTGATTTGGAAGAACTTCATAATTACGAGACAGGATTTCTTGTAAAACTTTCAACTCTTTCCAAAACAGCATTGAACCCCACAAGTATTGAAAAACAGAAAGTTTCCCTTGTATTGGAAGTATTTTCAGAGAAGACAAGCTCTGCATTGAAATCGTCATCAAAGTCTGTCAGTTCTTGGATCAACACTGCCTTATTTATAGATGAAGTTTTGAAGCTTTGGAAAGTTTTTAACACGAAGTCTCCCTTTCAAAGCACTCGTTTTCGTGACCCAGATCGATTATGTATTGAACTTTCAGAAGCTGGTAGTCATCAATTGAATATCCTGGATCAATGGGCACTGCTTGCTGACCGGATGACAGCATCAAGTCCTGTTCTAAGGGAAAAATCCTTCACAAGAGACACAGCAAATGCTTTAGCTTGGACCTGCAGATGCCTTATTGACTTATCAAAGTACCTATTGACACAAAAAAACTCTGTCCATCATCAATATGTTGCCATTGGTTTCTTCCAACAAGATGTCATAGAGAAGCATTTTGCTCATTTTAGGATGTCAGCTGGTTGCAATTTTTATATAACAGCTCAAGATCTTTTGAACTGTCATCATATAGACAGGGCCAAACTTTTTATTGAATTTGAGAAGGATATTGATTTTAACTCCTCTGGACATTCCTGTGATCTCTGTGGGAAAGAACTGACAGACTCGGAACTTCTCATCATTGACGACCTTCCTCTCACTACTAACACACTATCATCTGATGAGAAAATGATTCTTTATTATATCGGAGGCTATGTGGCCCTAAAGGATGAAAAGTTGCGAGGAGCAGATGGAGACGTGTTCCCTGAAGATGTCAAAGTCTACACTGAGGAAATGGACAGAGGTGGTCTAAATTACCCTTCGACTGCAACTTTTCATCTTATTCTATACTGCTACACTTTTTTTTAAATGTCTGGAGAAATGCATTGTCGTTCAAGACTCGTAAGAATTTTTCAAGATTTTCCAGCACTGTTTCATTTGGATGTTGTTCTCAGCAAAATTTCTACACGCAGAATTGTAAATATTTTATTGAAACGTTTCTGCACTCAAGCTGACAGTGACAATAAAATCCAACAACAGAGAAGGAAAATAGCCAAACTGTCATCTTTGTAGTTATAATGAATTATTTATACTCATTTTCCCAGCCTCACAAGTCCTATTTCATGCATTATTATACTGTTGAATCTTTTAATGGGCCATTGGCGGTCCCAAGCCCGCAGCTGAATGCATACCTTTTTATATGCGTTCAGTAACTCAGAGGGAAAGATTCTGTGTTTATTCAAATGGATATATATTAAATTGTGCAATTATCAAGGTAAGGCATGTTTTATATTTTAATACTTATTTTTCTTCTTTCATTCAATTTTTTTCTCTTTTTCTTTTTTTTTTTTTTAATTTTTGTGTTTGTTTTACTAATGTGATTTATCAAAAGGGACCTTATCAAAAACAGAGCTTAAACTACAAAAATATATTTGCTATTTGAAAAATGAAAAAAAAAACATTTTCTCTTATTATTATATAAAAAATCGGTCTCAAAAATATTGTGAAAAGAAAACAAATTCCGACCAAGATAGCGCGAGTGCACTAACACTAACACAGCGACTCGCTCGTACCTTACGCTGAGCCCTAAACGAAATCGCGACACGGTGTGCTGAGCTGGCCTGGGTCGGGTCGCTTAGCTAGGGACCCTTTTAAAGCGATTTGAGCACGTTTAGTCTCTATATAAAAGCCCAAGAGTTACAAGATGGGTCACAAAGAGATGGGAACTGGGAACTCGATCTGGATTTAACCCTCTTCTCATCAACCATAAGAAAATCGTCACATTCGTTACGATCCAACCAGCACTTTATCATTCAGATTTCTTTTATAAATCACACAATTTAAAGATTATTTTTTTTCATTTTGGCTATAAAAACGTGCCTCTGTGTTGTTGAGTTCATTCTGCTGCTCAATATTATTCATAGAATGTATTTGTTGCTTTTCTGTTTGAGGAAGAAAAAACTACTTTTGTGCTGGGTGGGTTTGAAATTTTGGAAAAAGAAATCTGAAAATGGCTGGTACGGAAAGGGTTAAGCCTGTAACTTTTTATGTATAAATATAGGCTTAAAGCTATCTATTGTAAAGCGTCCCTGAGAGACCGTAATTAAGAAGTGTGCATTTCTATTTATTAAGCACTTGCATACCAAATATCCCATTATGGATCATAGCAGATGCAGACTACAGACGTCTGAATGACTGAATGCAATTGGTGCCACAATGAACGTGTTTGCACAGCAGTTATGTTAACATGCGACAAGGTCTGTGAAATGGTAATATATTAAAATTGACAGCTTCACGTCTCTCTCTCTCTCTCTCTCTCTCTCTCTCCTCTCTTTCTTTCTCTCTCTCTCTCTCTCTCTCTCTTTCTTTCTCTCTTTCTCTATATCTCCCTCTCTCTCTCTCTCTCTCTCTCTCTCTCTCTCTCTCTCTCTCTCTCTCTCTCTCTCTCTCTCTCTCTCTCTCTCTCTCTCTCTCTCTCTTTCATCTCAAGATTGACAAAACTCCATTCAGTACTTTGCAAGTAACCTCTTGTCAGTCGGGTTTATCCAAATATTTTAAGTTGGGTTGTCTTGTTTCTTTCAGTAATGTTGACAATAGTTGTATCATGAATATTCATATAATATGTACTCCATGAGATTCGAGCTCACGCTCTCCCCCAGCTAAAGCCGAATGACCCAATTCTGTGATCACAAAACAAAAATTCTGATTTGATTAATTAAGATCATTTCGAACCAAAGCCGAGTGTCTTACTAATATGCCACTGGCTTGCCCACGATTATAAAATATGTGACCCAACGCCTCAAACTGGTATTGTGACGGAGTGAACTATACGATGAAAATTGGGTCAACTGTAAAGAAACTAGGGTGGGGCTAAGGCAGAAAGTCTTCGGAGAATACCCCCCGCCCCCAATAATGATCGGTCATTTGACGTTAGGAATAGCTGTTAGCTGGCATCCCTAATGCCAGATTCATTTTCGCGCACCTAAAAACTTCATTACCGGACCGATTACGATCGTTGATAGCTCAAAATATTTGTCTCGATCTATGAAAATGTCCACAATACAGTTGTATTATACTTAAAGTATTGACTGCCTGCTCGAAATAGCCTTATTTCTAATCAAGTATTGCGGGTTATCCACTAGTTCATTATGTTTTAAAAATCGGGAAAACAAGTAAAAACATCATTCCTGTCTTCCAAATAGTTTCTTTGTTTCGTTATTATATTCTTTACTATAATACAGTGTCACCTTTTGCAGTTCTATGATATCAGCCAAACGGAATAGGTATTTCAAAACATGTTCGAAAAGGGCAAAATGGTTAGCACAATAATTGTCATCAGTCCAAAAGAAATAAATGCTTCAAGGATGTATGGCTGGCTAAATTTCGCAATCTGATGTAATTATTGCAGTAATTTGCACCACTTTGCAATGGCATTTGGCAAAATTACAAAAATGTACGTGATACGTAAATTGGGAACATCCGTGAAGAAAAAAACAAAACAAAACTGCGAGGTTTGAAGACATTTTCGAAGGGGTGATATTTATAATGGCATGCGTTGATTGGCATACGTTGATTTCCTAAATTATTAATTCTTGAACTATTGTTTTGGAAGACCAAATATCCAATTATTATTATTATTATTATTATTATTATTATTATTATTATTATTATTATTATTATTATTATTATTATTTTTTTATTATAATTATTATTGTTATTATTATTATAATTATTAGTATTATTATTACTGTTATATTATTATTTATTATTATTATTATTATTATTATTATTATTATTATTATTATTATATTATTATTATTTTTATTATTATTATTAAATTGTTATTATTATAATATTATTATTGATTA
>NC_088365.1:17595990-17597579 GCF_034508935.2 Berghia stephanieae | reverse complement strand
GATACAATCTTGAATTGAGAAGCTACGAAAAAAAATAATATTAACGACGAGAGAATAACAATATTGTTAAATGAACGACTTTTTCTTCTCATAGCTCATAGAATGATTAATCTCTTAAATGATCTTAAATAGACATAGATATTCACATTGAAAAACATAAACAAGAAAACCCGCTTTCAAAAGACAATAGCAATGATAAAGATATAAAATCTGAACCACCGATCTTTCTTTCTTTCTTTCTTTCTTTGTTGGTTTTTTTTTTTTTTTTTTTTTTTTTTTTTTTTTTTTTTTGGTGTAAATACAAAACCGGAATAAATTAATATTTAATATATTTAAACACGTGTCGACACGGCCCCCATAAGAGAGGAATGCGCTACACAATTGCTGTGCGTTTGTCTAAATTATTAGACTAAATACAGATCGTTGTGGCATCGTAGGAAATGAGATCTCCGACACCCTGTCTGGATTGAGAGCAGAGCAGCCTCAGGAAAAAGACAAGTATGGAGTTTGTGAGAGAGATCGGGTCCCTTGTCTAGACCAGGGCCGAATCCTTGTGGACAGGATGCACCCGGAATATATGAAGAGTGACTCCATATGGCATCTCAAAAGACAATATCAGGTTGCCATTTTCAGACTTCGCTGCAGACATAATCGTCTCCGTCTCCGCATGTTCAAAGCATTTACGATTGGAGAAACAGACGTTTGTGAATGTGGAAAGGGGAACAGGATGCCACACATGTTCTTCAGGACAGTATAAAGTACAATGAGCAAATGGCGACCATTTGGCCTGAGAGGACCACACTAAAGTCGAAGCTCTAAATGGGTCTCAGCAAGAGCTTGGGAAGACCACAGCGTTCCTGCATCTTGTTGACCTTCAACCATAAAGACATCATGAGGGGAAATAAGAAGAGGAAGAAGACTAAATTTTAAAACGATACGCGTATATTGTCCGAGTTTTCAGAGAAAAACCAAATGACCGAATATAACAAAAAGGATCAACTACATTCTTTCTATTACGTTATCAACAAATCATCACAAGGCTCTTACCTTATATGATATAACTTTCCCAGAGAAGGCATCGCTAGGAATGTGCAGCTCCATGAGACGTCCAACGACGGCCGATCCGTCGGCAATGCCCCATTTCAACTCCACTTGGCCGGAATTAGCAACATCCTGTGACGTCACCAGGGCAGTCAGTGACGCCAGAGATAACACACAAACGACGTAAAGGGGTGATGACATCTTCGTAGACTAGATGATGAAATAATCCAATAATTCGAATTAAATCACGAACGAAGGGATGGCTTGTAGATTATAATCCAAAGAAATGATGAAAATATGATAATCCAAAATTGGCTTGGAGAATGATAAGAATAACCACTGACGGTTAGTTCTATTGAATCCGTAAAACAACACGATACAACAAGACACTAGTTGTTAAATAAACTGCGTGTTTACAGGTGTAGAATCAAGACCGAAATATTTCAAAAAAATGTAAAACGGGCTTTTGAAATAAATTCTGTCTCCTTTTTTTTACCCTGGGCATTCAAGCACGCACAGTAGGGGCGAGGACAGGGCTAATCACATGG
>NC_088365.1:17578490-17590990 GCF_034508935.2 Berghia stephanieae | reverse complement strand
TTTCCATATTCGTCTTATCTCCCCCCCCCCCCATGTCTCCTCCTCTCCCTCCTCCAACTGCCATCAAAGTAGAAGTATGAGGATGCAATATTATTAAATAATAGGAGTTCAGGTGATCGGGAAACTTTGAAATTCCATATGAGTGACGGACATCATTGTATGTAGGATATACATTTGACTCCAATACCTCGCTTCTTTCTGCATTTTTATTTTCCCTCCCATATCCCCTCCTCTTCATATTCCTCCAACTAGCAGAGTAGAAGTATGAGGATAGATGTCATTTGCATTTCATTTGTACTTGGGTCCACATATCCGTTGGTCTGATAACCGAATGCAATTATCAGCTTGATTTAACACTGTAATGGACAATATTTCGCTTTATTTTTCTTCTTTTTTTTTTTCACTACAACAATGACTCCATAACAATTTGGGTTCTCAGAACTGCAAACAAATAAACGTCGATTTGCAATGATGAAAAGTGATTGACGTATTACATTTATTTTTTTGGTTCATTTTTCGCCGATTCTGAGATGATGCTAGAAGAGAGAGTTGGAATTTGGTCGTAATAAATTTCACATCCCATTCCCGATAAAAGCGATCTATGAAACAGGTATTTGGGTCACAGGGTCGCCACAACAACAACAGAGCAGACATGGGGGGCGGAGTCGCAATAAAAATGTCTAGGAGTTATCTCTCTTACATATATAGTCCAGGATTTTAGAATTACCTACCTTGATGATTGTCCAGAGACCAAGCCACCCGTATCGCTCGCTGGGCTGGCTCTCGTTTCTCCAACACTAATTCAAGTGCTATTTACAACACTTTTAACAACTCATTACGATTTTCAGCGTTGAATAACATTTGGACGAATGCAAGCCAGACATGTCAGTTCAATAAGTATTATGGAGAAGTAAGTACTCAATAGCCAGAAAAGTCCAGAGTAAAATCTTCCGTAAACTGAACCCCCCCCCCCCCCCTCTCCCCCCAATGTTTGAAGTGAAAAATTTACTTCGAATATCACTAAGACTGACAAACACACACACACACACACACACACACACACACACACACACACATACACAGACACTCAATCCCGCAAATTTAATAAGTGTCAAATTCAAGACTGTTGGACCGATCATGTTCGTGCCGTACTTTGGAAAAAAAAGGTTTAAAAAGCACGTAATCAAAATTTTGGTCAGAAAACTCGGTCTGTCAAGTACCAATCGATTAAGATGGCTCTAATCTTGATAAAAACTCTCAGACTTTTCAGAAGTCCCAGGTTTGAGAATTTTTTTGGCAAGATAAGAGTCATTTTAAGCGATCGTTTTTCGAAGGACGAGTTTTCTGGCCAAAATTTTTAATATCGTACGTGTTTTTTTTTCTCATTGGGGGGATTGAAGGGGGTTTGAACTTTTTATTTTATTTATTTTATTTTTTCCAAAGTACGGAAAAATAAGGGTCAACTTAATCGATGGATTTTTGAAGTACACGTTTTCGGCCAAAACAAAAAGTGTTTTGTTGAAGAACAGGTGACACGGGGAATGAAAGGTAAATAGGAATTGGATTCAATAGTCTGTTGTCACGTCGCCCAGCAACGGCGGCCATCGTGGTTCTAAACAAAGAAAATCGGTACTATTTATTCTTCATGCTGGCTAGAACTTTTCATATGTCTTGTGATCAGAATGTGTAAAAGTCAAAACATGATCAGACTTATAATGGTTTTTTTTCCCTCTGGATACGCTTTTATGCTCGTCGGAGAAGTATTTCATAAGGGCGTCCGCCATTGTTCCGATAGTTTAGAGCCAGTAACTCAGTCACCATGCGTCACTACGAGGGAAGTGACGTCATGACCGTTGAAGCGTATTGCCAGGAAGTGTCAATCTATTACCCAAAGGGGCGACCAAAGGGGGCTAAACTAAAAATGACTCGAACACGGTCTTGTGATTTGGTGCCAAACCACTTTATACTTCAATAGGTAGTTTAGTACTTAAATACTGTTAATGGGCGAAATTATGCTAATGGCTGTAATTGAGCACTGTAGACGAGATCGAATTATCTTACGGTTTATTCAAGGTGCGAACCACTCAAAACGTTATCATTGGAAGAGATGCCTGGCTCGAATGTTGGTGTATTTATTCTCGGTTATCTTTTCTTATCTTTGCGGTGGCTATTTTTAAAATGCATGTATATTATTACATCTATTATTATTTTTGTGACGCTGCCAATTTTTCTTTCTTGTATCTGATAGGTCCAGATATTGCATCATGCAGTATTCATCTTCTCAAACCTTACAATCTATAAATAGACGATGAAACGATTAATGGTAGGTTTACAATTACGAAACATGGTATGACATACACAAACACACTAACGGGTAACATTCATTTCTAATAATATGTTTTCTTTTTAAAAAATTAGATTTTGATTAGATTTCATTTTCCAATTTCAATATTCATCTTTTATTATTATATTTTATCCATTTCACTATCAGACAGGGCTGGGGTGTCGGAAAGTTTATCCAAGGAAAAGTTAAGCAAATTAAGTCCCAGTCCGTAGCCTATATTATCATAATATCCGCGTTACCTGCTTTCCCTGAGTTAAATGTAATCAGAGAGGATTAAATCTCTATGTTTGTTTGTTTTAAAAATCGAATTCGTGTAGTCAATCAAGAAAAGGCACCGTACCCTTTCTCTTAGAAAACTCATGCCAGCAAGCACATTAACATTAGGATGAAAAATCCTATATTTCAAATAGTTATCAAAATGATTCATGGAGATATTATTTTCTTCACGCCATTAAGTACATTATGATGATAAATCCGAAATTTCAAATAGTCATTAGGCTCACGGAGCCGGAGTTTATCCCGGATTCTATAGCGTGAATCGGACAATAGCAATAGCTTGCTACCCTTTGGATAGGACGCTAGTCTATCGCAAAGTAAGTACTTCCGGCAGGTCTAACAGACCCAGATACTCAATCACTGCTGGGTTAGAAGAAGAAAAAAATCTCGACACCACCGATCTCGGTTCCTTTGATTGTGAAGCGAGTCCTCTACAAACTGAGCTATCGAGACCCCCCCCCCCCCCCCATCAGTTTTGTCTGATGATGGTATGTCGTAAAATGTGAAGTTGTTGAAGTTTTCTGGCCGCAATGAAAAAAAAAGTTGTTTTGTCAGTGCACAACAGAATAGGCTAAATAAGAAGTCATGAAGCCAAACACTTTGACTGGCACCATCCATACTTTTTCTGTCAGATAATTCGTTCAAGCATACACTGAATGTTAATACCTATCTACAATTTTCTTAAACAGTCATAAACATGGGTAGGTATTCTATTGAATTATGGGTACGTTTGTTGTATTGTATTGGTCTGTTTACCAAGTCAAGTCGTGTCACATAAGTAAATGAAGTAAGACGTCTGTTCTGCCGCCCACTCTGAGAGAGAGAGAGAGAGAGAGAGAGAGAGAGAGAGAGAGAGAGAGAGAGAGAGAATAACTTCTCTAAACGAATTTGGCCAGATTTAGTTTAACTCAAAACAATCAAATAATTATGAAGACCCTCAACTGTTTACAAGTCTCAGATCTGAAGCTTAAAAGAAGTCACGGGTTTTTACAAAAAAATAATTGACAAGTCAGGGGTCATTTTAATCGATCGATATATTCATGTAAGTAAAATTTTTCAGCCAAATTATTTATCTATTTTACAACCAAAAAAAAATTAAGGTATTTAGCCAGTGTAAGTGTATGATGATTTCATTATGGTCCATAACAAAGGGTGCTGGCAATGAACGGCCATTAGTCCGTGTAAGAATCGCTGCCAGACAAGGATAATGGCCGATAATGACTCGAGACGGAAGGAACATTGTGAGGGGGGCTATGTGGTGTGTATGTGTGTGTGTGTGTGGGGGGGGGGGGGTCATCATTATGTGTTATGCATTTCTTTCTCTTTATTCACAAAATTGTAAATGGGTTAGGATTAGGCTTAAGTAAAGGGATTAGTGGACGTGTGTGTGTGTGTGATCATTCGTGAAAAGCAGATTGAAAAAAATAAAACAGAATAAAACTAAAAGCAAACAAACACACACACACACACACACACACACACACACACACGCACACACAAGTAAAACAATGCAAAAAAAAAAAATAAAAAAAATAACAACAACAAAAAAAAAGCAAAACAGAACAAAAAAAAAAAGAAAAAAAATTAAAATAACAAAAAGAAACATCAGTGGGTAAGCTTAGAAGTACTAAGACAGGAAAGGAGATGAGGCATATTTAATAAATATAGAAGTAAATATTAAATGAGAAGAAAAAAAGACCATACTAAAAAAGAACAAAAAAATAACCAACCAAAATCTCTAAAACGCCCCCCCCCCCCCCTTCCACCCCCACCTCCATCCCAAGATCCCCTAGATATATATTTTACAAGAAAACATGATTATAAGCTTAGACTGCTTCATAACCGAAAATGAGTTCTAAAAAGTTGGCAACAAAAAAAAAAAAAAAGAAGCGTGAAAAAAATTCCAAATTAACAAAAAATCCGACAAAAGCGGGCACAAAATCGGGTTTAAAAAGCCGGGATGACTCACTGGGTAATTTTGATATATTTATGATATAATAATATCAATTATCCTGATGGCTCCCTCGGAGAGCAATAACTACTCTGACAATTGATACAATTAACTAGACTGCGGGGGTCTCGAGTTAGTTCCTCCTGGCCGGGCATTTGCTCCACACATTCCTTTTGCGTCCTAGTAATGATGATAGTAGTGTCATTTTAATCATGTGCCGCCATGCGGTCGTGTGTGGTATGACACTTGCCTTCGGATTCTAAGGTCCCGGGATCGAGTCCCACTCTGAGACGTCGCAAAGTTGAGTCCTTGGGAAAAAATAGCTCTTTTTTCACATTCTCTCATGGTATTCAGATGTAAAATGTGTACCTGGACGATAATAGCGTTGTCTGGAGAGAAAAAATGTAATATCGCCAAATGGGCGTCATGTCTCGTCCTACATTGTGAAGTGTTGCTGTTGGCTAGGGACTCCTTATAAAGCGTTTTGAGCACATTTAGAGGGTATTGTCCTATAATATAGTCTCAAGCTCAATTCTCTCTCTCTCTCTCTCTCTCTCACACACACACACACAAACACACACACACAAACACATTTTACCTTCGATTTTAAGACGTAATCACACACACACACACACAAACATACAACATATGACACACATTCACATCAAAGTTATCAGAATCAGCGCGGCGTCAATGGCGGCAGTGGTCATAAAGTAACCGGCACTCTGCCCCCCCCCCCCCCCAAATCCCACCCCCTACCGATATCATGATAAAGGCCGGACCATAATAATAATATCCTATAGCAATTCAATATTATCTTTATGTTATCCCCACGGCGGTATCTAAGCTCAAATATGCTGGCTCTGTCCCCTATACCATGACTCATTCTGTAGCTTGATCAGCGGGCCCCAACAGGACGACCACAGGCGTGTTCCATACGTGAGACAAAGCTAGACAAAAAACGCCAGCTTTCCTAGCGCTTCCTGTTGAACAAGCGTTCACTAACCGAACGACATGAAGCTTCAGCTAAACTTGCTTTTTTGTCTTACTTTGAGCTTTAAATCTTGGAACATTTTCAAAGAGCAATATCCATTAAACGTGCTCAAAGCGCTTTATAACGGGTACCTGTCCAACAGCAACATATGGCGCCTGTTTTTATTTTTTATTATTTAAAAAAAAAAATTTATTGTTTTTTTTTCGGACAGATACATTGCTGTTAACGGTCAGGTAACGGAGATAGAATGTCGTTAAAGAGCAGTTTCCGAGGACTCAACAATGCACCGCTTAGAGCTTAGAGCGAGACTGGAATCCTAGACCCTCCTCGCGACTGGAACCGTTCCTGTCCGAAGGCAAGTGTCAGACCACGAGACAACATAGCCTCATCCTCGGAACACATTTCAGACTAAGTCGTAAAGCAACAAAGAAATCCTCAGTGTGAAAGGAATGCTGTGTTCTTTATCACTGTCACCAATACTGTCACCATGTTAGTGCTAGGGATATCGTGCGCGCAGCCTTTAAGTAAAGAAAGACAAAGAACAGAGAGAGAGAGAGAGAGAGAGAGAGAGAGAGAGAGAGAGAGAGAGAGAGAGAGAGAGAGAGAGAGGATATGAATAAGGAAGGAAAGGCTAAAATAATATTTAAAAGAACGTTTTCTTTTTGTTTATTCAAATTTGAGATGGTAATTAATGATGACAGTGTTTCTGTATGGCGGTGGTGATAGTGGTGATAACGACAGGGATGATGATGATGATGATGATGATGATGATGATGATGATGATGATGATGATGATGATGGTGGTAGTGATGATGATGACGACGACGACGACGACGATGATGATGATGATGATGATGATGACGACGACGACGACAACGATAACCACAACAACTGCAACGACCACACCTAAGACAGATCCGACGACGACGATGAGTATTATTACACCATGCGATGATGAATGCAACAAAACCAAATTAGATTTCCCCTACAAGTCGCAATGCGATAAAATGATACAATTAGGTCGATTCGGTATCGAAGACCCACCGAGGAGAGAGATTCGATTACAGAGACTAACTCAACACAAATTTGGTCCCGACTGAATTCGGGAATCCCGGTAGTCAGCTACCACTCTGTCGTTGTTTTTTTAAAAAAACACAGCATATGCAATGTTAAAATTAAAATTTTAAAAAATTGAGCTTTATATAGCGCAAAATCCACTAAATGTGCTCAAAGCGCTTTACAAGGAGTCCCTTGACAACAGCAAGATTTAACATATAGGACGGGACATGACGCCTGTTAGGCGATATTACAATTTTTCGGACAAAGACAACGCTGTGAACGGCCAGACACTCTTTTTACACCTGAGTACGGTGAGAGAATGTGAGTAAAGAGCCTTTTCCAAGGACTCAATTATGCGCCGAGCGCGAGGCTCGAACTCGGGACCTTCCGATCCGAAAGCGAGTGTCATACTACTAGCCCAGATAGCCGCACGTTAATGTTAACCAAATAGCACATACTGTGTTCTTTAATAAAACGGCAGCGCTGCTCACAGGAGCCAGACAAGGCCAGAGAGATTCAACCGAGGCGAGTTGTCTTTGTAAATAAAAGTACTGGGAACCCGTTTGACAAATTTTACACTTCCTAAGACAGTACTTCCAATTTTTAAAAATAAACAAAAAACAAGCTGTTATATAGAGCAATATCCACTAAGCTCAAAGCGCTTTATAGGGGATAATTAGCCAGCAGCAACATTTAACATGAAGGACAAGACATGACGCATATTATGCGATATTACATTTTTCTTCTAGCATCTTAGAACACTCTGTGGATTCTGCGCCATATATAAAGAAATCATTACAATACATTTAAATGATTGTTCATTCGTCATCAAGACTGGTCTCAATGAAATTCTTGTATAATTAATTTTTCATCAATATATGTATATATGTATGTGTGTATGCGGGTGTATGTGGGCGTATATTTGTCACTGTGCTTTCCATTTTGATAACCCAATTAAATCTTCCAAATGTTATGCTGTACCAGGACCCCTGTTTTCAAATCTAAGTTCTCTCTCTCATCAACCCTTTGAAAAAAAAAGAAAACGATTCGAGCTGCGGTGAACCTGATGCCCCTTTAATTTTCTACAATTCAACACTTCTTTTTGCCCCCCCCCCCCCTCCCTGACCTCTCCCTCTATCTCCATTTTGAGAAGCAGGACCAAATATTGGACATATATCACTGTAACATTCAGCCTCGTCGAGCCGGAGTTCCGCCATGTAAATGAATATTAAAAATTCCAAGCTATCTTGTGGACAAGACGTTGGTCTAATACAAACTGATTTCCTTAGATCTAAAATCAGATCGACCAACCCATTCAATGTGATGTAATTGGGGTATTTTGGAAAAAAAAAACAAAAAACAAAAAACAAACTGGTTATATGACGGAATCGACTCCGGGTCGGTCGAGTTTTGGTCCGATACTGAATGCTTCCCAATCTTTCGCGTGTCAGTCACGATGGATAACGGTCAGTCCGATGCCATACCCAAAACCAACCAGGCCATCGAATCTATAGACAGTTCGAAGATGACGTCACTCAGGTCTTTGTTATTGTTTTTTGCCATCCGCGTTTATGAGTAATGCTCATTGAACTGTATTAATCTGACTATAAACGTTCATGGATACACACAGTTTTGTGTGTTGGTCCGTTATACTTCCGGATGGCAATGTTATGAGCTTCTTAGCCAAGCGCATACTATCTATAGATACGTTGAATGAGCCCACTAGCCTGCGGTGTGAAATTGAATTATATCTCTACTGATTCTCATGAATATGCATTATTATACCTTTACAAGGATCTGACGGATTTTATATTTTCTTTTCAAGAGAGGACAAAAAAGGGACGGATCTCTCGAGCAGTCCGAGCGGTTTAGCATGCACGGCCTTGGCTGACAGTCCATTCAACTCTTTCTTTCACTCGCGCGTCGGCTAATGATGTTAGCTGTTTGGCGTTTGGTACAGATGCTGATGGAAGAATAAACGCCCTGGCCACAATACATAGGGAGGTGGTGAAAAGATCGAACGAATGAAATGGCGGAAGTATGAGGTTGGTAAGGAAAATAAGAAAGAGGTGTGAGGAGTTGATTCGGTTGTAAATAAGGCGATGATAGACATAGCTGTGGGTGGAATTTATTGTAGGGGAATAGTGTGGAGTTTTTGTTTTGTTTGGGTGAGTGAATGAGTGAGTGAGTGAGCGACTGACTGATTGAGTGAGTGACTGACTGACTGAGTAGTGACTTACTGAGTGACTGAGTGACTGACTGAGTGACTGAATGATTGAGTGAGTGAGTGTGTGTGTGTGTATGTGTGGGTGTGTGTGAGTGTGTGTGTATGTGTTTGGAGAGAAAGATTGGCTGGTTGATTGATTGATTTATTGATTGAATGATTGATTGCCGCATTGTTGCTCAGTGGAATCATGGATGGATGGAAGAATGGATCGACGGACGAACGGATTTAAGGACGAATGAATGAATGAATGAATGAATGAATGAATGAATGAATGAATGAATGAATGAATGAATGGATGGATGGATGGATGGATGGACGGAGGGACAAATGAAAGAAAAATGGATGGATGGAAGAATGGATCGACGGACGAACGGATTTAAGGACGAATGAATGAATGGATGGATGGATGGACGAGGGACAAATGAAAGAAAAATGGATGGATAGATGGACGGATGAATAGATGGGTATATTGATGGATGGAAGTAAGGAAGGAGGTGGATGAACTGATGGATGGTGAAAGGATAGGTGGGTGGATGGATGGATGGATGGATGAATGGATGGATGGATAGGTGGTTGAATTTCCAGACGTATGAACCTGGACAGGTGTACAGAGGGACGAATGGATGAATGGATAGATACATGATCAGATCGATGGTTGAATGGGCAGACATGTGAATGGAAGGATATATTATTATAAGACAGAATATCTTCATTTATGCGGCTATGAGGTCTTGTGATATGACACTAGATCGGAAGATCCTGGGTTCGAGCTTCGCTCGGTGCATAGTTGAGTCCTTGAAAAAATGCTCTTTACTCACATTCTCTCAGTGTACTCAGGTGTAAAATGAGTACCTGGTCGTTAATAGCGTTGTCTCCGTCGGAAAAAAAATTGTAATATCGCAAAACAGGCGTCTGTCTCGTCCTATATGTTACGTGTTGCTGTTGGTCAGGGTCCCCTTGTAAAGCGCTTTGAGCATATTTAGTGGATATTGCGCTATATAAAAGCTCTAGTTTAAAAAATTGTGTATTTTTCTAATTTGTATATTTTTTAAATTACTGAAGGAAAATCAAAGGAAAATCGCGTGTTACTGTTTAAATTATAGTAACATATTTCGGTCATCCAGCCATCTTGATTTCATTATCAGACTTCATTTGAGTAAATACCAGCTCCATCCACACAGAAATATTTACCTCTTTTGTCATGTAAAATCAACGTAGAAAACAAAACGCATAAAGAGAGGTTGAAAGCTTTTTGGGTTTTACGCAACAACTCATGAATATTCTGCTACCGTTGCGAATTTGCATAAATTGGTTATCTGGTTAGTAGAGACAGACCATTTTCTTTTTTTAGAAGGTTGAATTTGAATTGGGTCCTTGCGATCTTGTTATTAGATGATGTGTTATGCATGATGCATTCATTTAAATACCTTTGGCAGATGTAAGAATAAATCACAGCTGTCGGTGTTTGTGTGGACTGGAGACTGGAGACGCTAGTGGTAGGGTTTAAATCATTTGTTGTATTTGATTTGTTGTGCCGGTGGAGTTCAAAAGAAATGGGTGGAAGATCAAAGAATGGAGCGAGGTCGGGGAAAGTGGGATAGGGAGAAAGAGAGAGATAGAGAGATATAGATAGATAGATAGATAGATAGATAGATAGATAGATAGATAGATAGATAGATAGATAGGTAGAGAGAGAGAGAGAGAGAGAGAGAGAGAGAGAGAGAGTAGGAGAAAAGATGGAAGAGCGGATGGCAGATGATTTTATGGGTGGATGGATTAAAGAAGACAAGGTAGGATGAGGGATGGTTCGATACGGATGAATGGTTGAGTGAATTCATGGATGATTGGAAGGATGGATGGATGGAAGAGTTGATGGGGAAAGGAAATGATGGGTGGATCGATTGATGGGAATGCGGAGAGGGGAGGGGGGGGGGGTGGAGGTCGAGTGTGTCTGGATGACTAGAATTATGTTAGAAAAGATAGATGGTGAGGTACTTCGAAGGGTGAATATTGGATTGTGAAGGGAATGCGTGATGGATAACAGGCAAGGACATCTATAGAGGTATTCTTAGTAGACTATGGTAACAGGCAAGGACATCTATAGAAGTATTCTTAGTAGACTTTGGTAACAGGAAAGGACATATAGAGGTATTCTTAGTAGACTTTGGTAACAGGCAAGGACATATAGAGGTATTCTTAGTAGACTTTGGTAACAGGAAAGGACATATAGAGGTATTCTTAGTAGACTTTGGTAACAGGCAAGGACATATAGAGGTATTCTTAGTAGACTTTGGTAGCAGGCAAGGACATATAGAGGTATTCTTAGTAGACTTTGGTAACAGGCAAGGACATATAGAGGTATTCTTAGTAGACTTTGGTAACAGACAAGGACATATAGAGGTATTCTTAGTAGACTTTGGTAACAGGCAAGGACATATAGAGGTATTCTTAGTAGACTTTGGTAACAGGCAAGGACATCTATAGAGGTATTCTTAGTAGACTTTGGTAACAGGCAAGGACATCTATAAAGGTACTCTTAGAAGACTGGTAACAGGCAAGGACATCTATAGAGGTACTCTTAGTAGACTTTGATAACAGGCAAGGACATCTATAAAGGTACTCTTAGAAGACTGGTAACAGGCAAGGACATATATAGAGGTACTCTTAGTAGACTTTGGTAACAGGTTAAAGGATATGGGTGGAAGGATGGATCATGGACAGATGGAAAGTTGAAGGGTTGAAATTGATTTTTATTAATTGACCGAATAACAGAGGGATGTATGGTTAAAAGGAAGATGGATGGATGAATAAATGGATAGATGAAAGGATGGGTGGGAAGTATATGGATAAATGTATGGATGCGTTTATGTAGCAATGACTATCCCGCACAAATCTTTGGGCCTCTTTTTCGCTCACGAAGTGCCCGAATTCGCGTCAAAATATGGGACGAAGCCGTTTCGTATATGCTATTTTTAAAAATTAATTACGACGCTGTTTATTGATGAATATGACTGAAAGTTGGCACACAGTTAGAAAAAAGGTCATTTTAGATTATGTCAAGCGACAAAACTCGTGCGATTACCAGAAGACCGTTAAAAATAGATTTTTACTCTTTGGAGTAAAATATTTCTAAAACTACCGGGCGTGGAGGTTTTGTCGCTATCAAGGTAATACATGAACATTTCTTCTTTTTGGTTGTAAAATTTCATATGAATATGACGAGTACTTTTCCAGTATTTTACAAAAAAACCATCCTAATTTGCTCTTCAAGTTTCAATCTTTTAATCCACTTATTACGCAAGATACAACCAAAGGTCGAAAAAAAAATGCCGAAAAAGCGTCCCATATTTTCGCTTTTTTTTCCCTCTTTGCGGGTCATCCAAATAAATGACACCATTGAAACTGCATAACTTGTTTATTTATGAATGGATTTTCAAAATTCAAAAACATTTTTACTCAGTGGAGATAGGGCTTTGATTTTAGACAAAAATTTTCCTCAAAAAGAGAAAAAAACATTTTTCATAGTCATTGCTAGTTTATGGCACAGCACATGAAAGGGTAAGGAAGTTGAGGTTTATGGGCATAATGATACAGCTGGATGGAACAATGGATGGGTGAATGGTTGGATAAATGGATGGATAAAAGATGG
>NC_088365.1:17558490-17573490 GCF_034508935.2 Berghia stephanieae | reverse complement strand
GAGAGAGAGAGAGAGAGAGAGAGAGAGAGAGAGAGAGAGAGAGAGAGAGAGAGAGAGAGAGAGAAGTTATAAGAAAATAAAATACAGCTAAGATTTGAAGTGAGACAACTTCCGGATGTAAACTGTCAACTCCGGCCGTCTCGGTCCGTCTCTTTATTAATTGTACATGAGGTTAACAGCGACGATGGTAGGTACACAACAACATGGGTGGCTGTCACGAAATGTTATAAAAACAATCGATAATTTAAAAGAAATATGTATTGCGTTTTATGTGATCATGTAGATATAGCCAGCAATTCGCATTTCTACAATTTTATTTATCTTTTTATTTATTCATTCATTCATTCATTCATTCATCCATTCATTCATTCATTCATTCATTCATTCATCCATTCATTCATTTATTTACATATTTATTTGTTCATTCATTTATTTATTTATTTATTTATTTATTTATTTGTTTATTAAATCCCTTATTTATGCATCTATCTATTTAGTTATTTAATTGTAAAAGTAGTTAGCTTTATGTGTGTGTGTTCGGGAGGGGTGAGTCAAGAAGGAAGATTTGCTAGTATACTTAGTATAAAGTATAAGTCTATGTAAAGCTCACTCCAAAAATGTCTCATGATTGAGCATCATTTTGAAAGTAAAAGTATTTTATTGCATTGCAATTATTTTTTCATGTGGGAAAAGTAAGCAACTCTGGTAGTATGTGTGTGTGTGTGTGTGTGTGTGTGTGTGTGTGTGTGTGTGTGGAAGGGGGGGGGGTGAAAATGTACTAGTATAAAATGCCTCGCGCTTGAGCATAACTTTGTAAGTAAAATTAAATGATGACTGAAATAAAATCATAACACGAATGAAATATGTCAGTAAAGCACTTAATGAGACGGAATCATAATAGTATCTCTGTCATCATAATATTTCAAAAATCGGCCCTCCAGATGCTGATCATAGTTTATTTAATTCTAATACCGATGATTATTTAAATGAACTTTTATATAGCGCAATATCCACCAAAAGTGCTCAAAGCGCTTTACAAGATAATCTGGACCTGCAAGGTGTAGGACAATGTTACAGGAGAATTTCAAACGTCACTGTGTTAGAACATCATGATAAGTGCTCCCAAAATAGGAGGCCAGCTAATCCCATTGGTCAGCATAATGTGTCAAAATCTGTCTATGAGTTTAATCCATCCACAAGACTGAAATCCTCAAAACAGCCATGCCATTACCGTATTGACAACACGTCCACCCCATTTTTTTTCTTCTTTAAAGAAAAATCCGTTCGATACCCGATATACGATACGGCCCAGCCTGCCTGCCAGATTCCAAAGGGGTGAGTCATACACAGCATACGTCTTTCTTCATCTCGATACCGAATTGGCCAGGGTACATCAATACTTCGATGTTTAGTGTAGCTAGTCGATACCAACCAGATCTATATCAACTGATTATTCCGTAGTACGTTGACAAAACACAATTTTTAAAATTACTACTTTTGCGATAGTAAACTTTTAATTCGTGTGTATTCATGTGCGTATTACGACGACACAAAACCTGTCACAATTTCAAACCCGCGACTTACTTGATTAGGTACTTCTTTGAAGTCTCAGGTTTAAGACTTTCAAAACAGCTTTAGATAACTTGATATAACAATAAATACATGAAAGTCACAGTATACAAAAGGCCAACGTCCTCTTTAAGACCCGTCAGGTACTGACAACAATCCCAATTGGATTCAATAGTCTGATGTCATGCCGCCGGCAACGGCTGCCATCTTGGTTCTAAACAAAGACAATCGGTACTATTTATTATTCATGCTGGCTAGAACTTTTCATATGTCTTGTGATCAGAATGTGTAAAAGTCAAAACATGATCAAATTTATAATATTTTTTTTCCCTCTGGATACACTTTTATGCTCGCCGGAGAAATATTTCATACGGGCGTCTGCCATTGTTCCGAGAGTTTAGAGCCAGTTATTAAGTTACCATGCGTCATTAGGAAGCAAGTGACGTTACGACTGTTGAAGAGTATCGATAGCCTTATTTATAAAAAAATAAAAACCCCAAAGAAAACAGCACTCATACCAGGCCCAGCAGTCACGAGCTATTAATACTCATCTCAACTCGTTTTTTTTTGGTTTTTTTACAAGCACCATCCGAATATGGAATTCTCTGCCCGAAAAATATCTTTAAAAAAAATAAACGGCCAAATTGAATTTGACAGAGAAATTGATAAAATCAAAATAAAAGCCTTGCTAGGCACGGCCATAATTTGTTCTCACCATAGTCACAGTCACGATTTATCTTCGAAGCACGGAGTTGCGACTTCATGACAAGGAGAAGAAGAAGAAATGAAGCGAAAGTTTTCATGCCAAAATCTAGAAAAAAAAAAATAAAATTGAAGTGTTTTTCAATGAGTGGCTGTACTCAGTCAGTACTGTACTGATTCCCGCTGCTATCCAATCGGGCGGTACGAATTGAAACCATGGGTGCCAGCAGGAAGAAGTGCTGAAACTCTCGACACTCTGCCAAACCTGAATCAAGTTTTCGAATTTTTACCGATGCTATTAAGTTATTTTACTCAAAACACTGAAACCGGAGGTATTTGACCTCGAGATATCGCGAAACCGGAGTTCCGGCATGAACCAGAAAACTGGCACCCATGATTGAAACGATATTATATTTATCGAATGTAAATGTTGCTGCTCGAAGCTCGAAGAAATCAATAATAATGTAAAATTGATTGTAAGCTTCAATTTAATTCCAAAAAACCCCAAAAAAACCCAGATCAAATGAACGTTTCGGGTTTCCCCTTTATCAACAAAACAGGATGAATTGGCATAGTTAACTATCTCATTAATCTGTGGTGTTTCATTAATCCTGTTTTGTTGATAAAGGAGAAATCCGAAACGTTCATTTGATCTGTTTTTGTATTTAAATTGAAGCTTACAAGCAATCTCACATTATTATTTATTATTTTATCGAAGGACGAGAGACTGACTGGAAGACAGACAGCGATGACTGCTCACAACCGAAACGAGGGTACGTACACATACCACTTCGATACCCGTTGTAACTGCAAATGGTATTTTATCGATTATTTCATTCGCCGATTCAATTATTGAAAGGAAAAGAAGGACGCGACGACGTTTCGATATAAATCGATTGTTCTAGTTTACGGAAGGCAATTATTATCGCTTCAAAAATTTTGTATTCAGTATTTTGTAAAGAGAGAGAGAGAGAGAGAGAGAGCGATATTGACACACGGCTAGGGGCCAACAACTGCAGTGCGGCGTATGATGGCTTAAGGGCTTAAAATATTTTTTTTTTAAATTACAAAAAGGCCCCGTGGGAGAGCGGAGAGAACAACTTGGCGGAGGATAACCAATAATATAATATTATATTATGAGAAGCTTTATTATAATTTCCAGCGATTGTTACATAATTATTTAATTAACGCGGAACACAGATGTGGAGGGAATTTTCAATTTTTACATCATAATTATTTTTAAAAAAAATAAAACGACGAGAAGCACAAAGCCTTAAACAAAGAGAAAGAATGAACAAAAAAAAAAAAAAAAAAAAAAAAAAAAAAAAAAAAAAAAAAAAAAAAAAACAAAAAAAAAAACCCCAAAAAAAACAACAAATAAACAAAAGAATGAAAAAGAAAATACCATAGAACATTACACACGTGTAATTATGCTTGAAAAAAAAAAGACCTTGCTTTTTTTTCTCTTTTTTTAATTAAGGAATTAAATAATACTAAAGGCAACAAAAGAAAGTTAGCGTAACCCCACGTATAAATCAAAGCTTGAGCATACAACAAAACCAGGTTTAATTAACGTGTCCCTGAAATGAGGAGTGAAATGATATCTAGAATTGTGATGTTCATCTATTCAACTGCTGTTCTCACACTATAATACGCTTCAAAGGTCGTAATGTCACTTCCCTCGTAATGACGAATGGTACCTTGGTAACTGGCTCTAAACTATCGGAACAATGGCGGACGCCCTTATGAAATATTTCTCCTACGAGCATAAAAGCGTGTCCAGAGGAAATAAAAACCATCATAAATCTGATCATGTTTTGACTTTTACACATTCTGATCACAAGACATATGAAAAGTTCTAGCCAGCATGAAGAATAAAATATACCAATTTTCTTTGTTTAGAACCACGATAGCCGTCGTTGCTGGGCGACGTGACATCAGACTATTCAATCCAATTGTCCCCCAAATCAAACGCGAATTCAAACTATTTCATTTTATTCTAGTTGTCAATGAATTCTTAATTAATGTCTTCAACTTCCAGATCTACTCTGCACCCAAAATACAATCGCATTCAACGTGAAATCGTTTAAGATAAATACATTCTAAATAATTTTAGCGAACATAATCAGAGGCAACTGCTGCAAATTTCCTCTTCTTCAAAGTTAATTCCATTTTTACCGCCTACAAACAACAAAAATCACAACAGTCTTTTCCATATTCAAAACAACTTTAAAAAGACACCAGCCCCCGATCAACATAACAATAGAAAGGTAACGTATATATAGTTCAAAGATGACGTCACTCAGGTCTTTGTTATTGTTTTTTTTTTTTTGCCATTCACACTTATGAGTAATTCTCACTAAACTGGATTAACCAGACTATAAAAGTTCAAGGTTACACATAGTTTTGTGTGTTGGTCCGTTATAATTCCGGATGACAATGTTGTGAGTTTCTTCGCTAAGCACATACTATCTATAGTATTTTCACCATATTATTCAACTTTCCTTATAACCATTGATACCTTTATAACAATGTTACTCGTAGAAGGGGGTAACTCACTCAGTGAATGCAGCGAAAACATAATGATAAGATCGTAATAACACATAAATGATTAACATAGAGGGAAAGGGGAGCCTTATAAATGCCAAGCTAATAAGTACACAATTAGCCGTCTCGCCGGTACGGAATTATGAGGAATATTACATCAAACATTGGATTTATTGCTGACTAGTGGGAATAAGTAAGGACCAATTTCCAACGACTGATAAAAACAAGTTCTTATTCGTTACCACCACCTCTAAATGAATTTATGGTCGGAGTGAGTCAAATGCGAAAAATATAATTATTTATTTTCAAGAATATAAAACTTGCGTTCAGTTCACGTTTTCCATTGGCAGCAACATAAATCAGACGTGCATACCATTACAAAAAATTCGTAGAAATACGAAATTTCAGCTCCAATTTTAGAACTGAGTTGGTAGCTTTCTAGTCGTGAAAAAATTGAAAATAAAAGTTTTGGTGCCAGACTAAATAACCTTAACTCTCTCCTTACCAGTCATTTTTAGAATTTTCCCCCCAAACCTCACATCCACCCAACACAAAAGTAGACTCTTCTTACTCAAACAAATAGTAACAAGTGCATTCTATACATAATGTTGTTCCGGCAAAATGAGCTCCGCAACACAGTGTTTAGTTTTTATAGCTGTAATCAAAGCACTTCTTTAAATTTGGGGTCGGGTGTGCACGAGAAATCGGAATGAGAAAAGTGTCGGTTGCATCGTAACAAATGTGACGATTTTCCTGTGGTTGGTAAGGAGAGGGTTAATGTCTTTAAGTTTCCAAAATGATATTTTATTCTGGTGATAATAATATAGACTTGTTGAACAAGGGCGACAACTCTTTGTATATTTCAAGAATTACTTCTGTCCTATCTCGTTGGTATTATTCTCACATTGTCCTTTTAAGCCTTTCTCGAATCCATTTTGACATACTACTTAATATAGAATATTTAAACCCATAATAATTTATGGAAGATGGGGAAAAACACTCGAGCGGGCATCAATATTATTCAAAGCTCGACAAATTTGAGCCTTATGCTAATGCCCTATCCACTACGCAACTGACCTACCCCACATAACATGACATTAGTACAAATTAACGTACATAATGTACGAATCATATTGTCAAGTTAATGTATTCAGAACTGACCCATCTCTCTGTTGGGAATAATAAAGATCATAACAGTCAACATTATTTCCATCATTCTCAGAACCGATAGATAACATTGACTTTATCATTACAACTGGCCTGTCCGGTAGGTTCATGTATATTTTCAATGTTGTGAAACCACCTATTTTTAATGTCTATGTGTGCTTCGGGCAGTTCAGCATTTAATTGAGAGAGAAGAAGAAGAAGAAGAAGAAGAAGAAGAAGAAGAAGAAGAAGAAGAAGAAGAAGAAGAAGAAGAAGAAGAAGAAGAAGAAGAAGAAGAAGAAGAAGAAGAAGAAGAAGAAGAAGAAGAAGAAGAAGAAGAAGAAGAAGAAGAAGAAGAAGAAAGAAGAAGAAGAAGAAGAAGAGAAGAAGAAGAAGAAGAAGAAGAAGAAGAAGAAGAAGGAGAGAGAGAAATAAATAAATAAATATATATATATATATATATATATATATATATTTAGAGAGAGAGAAAGAGAGAGAGAGAGAGAGAGAGAGAGAGAGAGAGAGAGAGAGAGAGAGAGAGAGAGAGAGAGAGAGACGTTCTAAGTCATGAACGAAACCAGGACGTTAATTCAAGTTAGATAAAAAAGACCTTGAAAAAAAAGAAAAAAATTCCTGACTTTTCCATTGGCAGGCCAGTTTGCCCATACTCAGATAACATCAGATATCAATGCTATTGGCTCACCATCATATTAACTAATATAAATGTATTAATCATGGTAGAATTAATAATATACGTAAGGGCAGGTCCGCAGAGATTCATGATGAAGTCTGACTGCCAAACTACTAATTACTAAGTGCAAAACTGGCGTGTCAAACTCACCAAAGTCAGAGTTCATGATACAGAGGGTATAATATACCATCAGTTTGATTTCACGAACATCCCATTGGGTGCAAAATGGTTCGTTAACCCTCTCCTTACCAGCTGTAGGAAAATCGTCACATTCGTTACGATACAACCAACATTTTTCGTATTCAAATGTCTCATGTACATCATGAAATTTAAAGAGAATGAACAGTGTGTTATTGTTAAAGAGCATGTTTTGCTCGAGAAATTATGTATTGCAAGAATTGCACTGTTTGAGTGATAAAAAGTCTATTTAGTGTTCGTTGGGTGTGAAGTTTTGGGGAAAATCTTGAAAATGGCTGGTAAGGAGAGGGTTAATGTGTAATACTAAAAATCATAATAATAACAATAATAATAATAATAATAATAATAATAATAATAATAATAATAATAATAATAATAATAATAATAATAATAATAATAATAATAATAAACTGGGACGGATGATGTGGGATATTACAATGATATTAACTAATTTACCTCTGTATTCTTGAGGAGAAAAAAAACCCATGCATTTAAAGATTTGGCCAGAAAACTCGTCCTTCAAATATCGATTTATTTAAATGATCCTCATTTTGGCAAAAAAAACACACTAACAAATGAGACTTCGCGGAGTTACGGGTTTGAGAGTTTTTATCGCTATCGATCGATCTTTGAAGGACGAGTTTTCTGGCCAAATTTTAAAATACACGTTGGTTTGTTATTCCAGAGACCGTCAATTAACCAGTTAATAGACAGAGAGTGATTGCAAGGGTACCTGTATTCACACTGCATTTTATTGCCTTACGAGTGCTAATTTAAATGGCTTCTAAAACCCACATTTTTTAAATAGTTTCATTGTTACAAAGGGGGAAAAAATCCAAACCACTGAATACGCTTCAACTCTCTCGTAATGACGCATGGTAACTTAGTAACTGTCTCTAAACTATCGGAACAATGGCGGACGCCCTGATGAAATCTTTCTCCGACGAGCATAAAAGCGTATCCAGAGGAGAAAAAAACAACATAAATCTGATCATGTTTTGACTTTTACACATTTCGATCACAAGACATATGAAAAGTTCTAGCCAGCATGAAGAATAAAAAGTACCGATTTTCTTTGTTTAGAACAACGATGGCCGCCGTTTCTAGGCGACGTGCAATCAGACTATTGAATCAAATTACAGCATTGAAGATCAAGGCCATAATTTGCCAACAGCGTGATTCTATTCATGTGGATGAAACAGGATTTTATCTATCGACCATCTCGCACACATTCGATTTTGTGTCAAACGCGTCATTCATCAACTCTTTTTTTATCAATAGGATACGTGAATGTTGATCTCAGATGATTTCATAATCCCTACGGCTTTTAATATAATAAATAAAGTAAAACAAGATTCCCTTTATTCATGCCATTGGGGAAAATTGTCTTTTGGGTCTTCTATTCCAAAGGAAGACTGGAACAACCCAGGCGTTAGCCGCAGTGCAGCGCCGCAAGCTGAACTAATGCGAGGTGACTTATTCCAAGGCCACACAGCGCAGTGGGTATTCGAAATCGGTACCTTTCAGGTATGGACCAAAGACCGTACCGCCGAGCTACGCTGCCCTTATTCTTTTTGTTTTGTTCCTATGGTATTAATCTTCTAACCAATAAGCTCTTCTCAAAGTTGCGTCCTGTACGATTTGAGACAGTGGATAACACATCACTGTTGTGGCAATTCGTATCAAAGGATTCTTTAATTCATTCAAGTTATCTTCAATCTCTCAATGTATCAAAATTATGGTAACTGTACGCGATATTCCAACATACTCACAATGCCACCGGCAAAAGAAAAAAAATGAGCTTTATATAGCGCAATATCCACTAAATGTGCTCAAAGCGCTTTACAAGGGGTCCCTGGTCAACAGCAACATTTAACATGTAGGACGGAACATAACGCCTGTTAGGCAATATTACAATTTTTCCGACAAAGACAGCGTTGTTAACGGCCAGGTACTCATTTTACACCTGAGTACGGTGAGAGAAAGTGAGTAAAGAGCCTTTCCAAGGACTACTATGCGCCGAGCGCGAGGCTCGAACCCAGGACCTTCCGATCCGAAAGCGAGTGTCATACCACTAGACCACATGGCCGCACAAAACAAAAATTCAAAGAAAATCTTCTCTATCTATCTATCTATCTATCTATCTATCTATCTATCTATCTATCTATCTATCTATCTATCTATCTATCTATCTATCTATCTATCTATCTATCTATCAATCATCCATCATCAGAACCAACGAAATGGGGTGGGAATAAAACAAACAAACAAACAAAAAAAAAAACAAACAACCTCCAACAAAAACAACAAACGTCTACAAAACACAATCACATACACATTTTTTTTACAACTCGAGCAGGCACGCGAGCCAATCTCCATTTGCCTGGTTTAGCGGATACATTCATGGGTGAGTAAACGTTACGCGCGTGCATGTGTTGCTGCTGCTATTGTGTGCCGCACCGCTGTCTTCCACCACTCTGAAAAATGTTTAAACCATGGGCAGCACATGTTTGGTTACAGTTATTTTCCTCCATACCTGGCTGGCGAAATAATAATATGAAACACGATAATGGGTGAGGTCGACGTATACTTATCATTTGCAGGTCTGATAACCCACATTGTTTGTGCGGCTATGTGGTCTAAGCAGAGGCAGGCAGAATAAAACATACATTGACTGTCTGCTAGATGACACAGGAATGGACAACACCCGGGAGCTGCGTACGCTTATGGAGGACATGACAGAATGGCGAAGACTTGTGGCTCATGTTGGGCGCCCCGAGGGGCGGCCTAAGTAAGTAAGTAAGTATGAGGTCTAGTGGTATGACACTCGCTTTCGGATCGGAAGGTCCTATGTTCGAGCCTCGAAGCTCGGCGCATAGTTGAGTCCTTGGATAAGTCTCTTTTACTCACATTATCTCACCGTGCTCAGGTGTAAAATGAGTACCTGGCCGTTAATAAGTGTTGTCTCTGTCGAAAATAATTGTAATATCGCCTAACAGGCGTCATGTCATGACCCCTCCTAAATGTTAAGTGTTGCTGTTGGCCATCGACCCCTTGCGCTATATAAAAGCTCAATTTTTATGGGCTCATTGTTATCATGAAAATACTCTCAAACCGACGTGATCGTGGTATACAACACTGTCAAATCAATCCCAAAATTGCGTTCGATTGTCAGACTTGCAAATATTATGTTCACGACGGTGTAACTTTAACAGTTTTTGTTGTTGTTGTTGTTGTTGTTGTTTGTTTGTTTTAATACACTCAATCCTAGATATTTTTGCTACTTTTCGAAATTGGAGAAAAAATGTATTAAAAAATGAGCATATGCATAAATAGTTTTTTTTTTTTTTAACTATCTATCATTAACATGCAAAAACTAAAAGATACTACGCTTATAATTTGTCTCATAACAATGTAATAAAAAGGCATGGGGTAAAAGTAACCACGGGTAAACTACGGATATAGTCGGTGTTAGGGTTGAGTGAGTTAAACCAGCTGACTGCCGTAGTTACTCTGGAAAAACTCGGTATAATGTAAAAATTTGGCCAGAAAACTCGTCCCTCAAATTATATCGATCGATTTAAGTGACTCTCATCATCTTGGCAATTATACTCAAACTTCACGAAGTCCCAGGTTTGAGAGTTTCTGCCGAGAGAGGGTCATTAAAATCGACCGATATTTGAAGAAGGAGTTTTCTGACCAAATTTTTAATACATGTTTTTCCGGAGTACGACAGTTAACTGGTTAAAGTGGGGGGGGGGGGGGGGGGGGGTGATCCGAGAGTATCGATTTTAATCTAGTTGTTTTTTCTTTTAAACTACATATCAATGTTATTCATTCATATTTTGTGAATCATTTGTGCGTGTGTTCGTGTGTGTCTGTCTGTGCGCGTGCGTGCGTGAGTGCGTAGGTGTGTGTCTTAAGCGCGTGTATCAGGTGTAAAAGGGGGAAAATGTGTTACAATAGGAATTATAAGGTCGTAAACTGACAAAACACATTAAAAAAATTTCATTTGCCAGATGAATTTTATTTAACCCCCCCCCCTTACACACACACACACACACACAAAACCCAAAAAAAAACAAAAAACAACCAAACAAACAAAAAAAAAAAAAAAAACAAAAAAAAACAAAAAAAAAAAAAAAAAAAACAAAGAATGATCGATAAAAAAGACCCTGGGATTGTCAAGAATACTCAAACTTAAGACCTCAAAAAGCAAAATTCAGATTCAAGACTTTTTCCTAGTTTCACGGGGATTGCTATCTCAACGCAGTTTTCAGTCCAAAATGACATAGATAAAGTTGTCATAGATTATTATGTTTGAATAGACTCAGTACTCAGTACCTACTCAATATTACCCTCATCTGTGAAATGTAGGTGATAAGGTGAGTGGTAGACTGTATATTATTATTGTGTCGGTGTGTTATTTATAAACGATCCGATTTCATGGTAGTAGGAGTGAATCTGATGCCAATTAGATGACTATGTTTTGAATAGGATTTGGTTTGTTGTGTCCTACTTAAATAACACCAATTATACCATTTGGGGATTCACAATAAAAGGGACATAAATAGGCTTATGGTGGAATTATTCAATTAAAAGTATAATTTTGTTTTTGTACTTCCTGTTTTTTAAAACATTCCTTCATTCATTCATTAATTCATTCATCATCATGTGTTCGTTCGTTCATTTATCTAATTGTTTATCGATTTATTTTAATGTATCTCCTTTATTTTTTGTTTTGTTTGTTTTGTTTTTAAGGGTTTTACGGCGCTTGCAACACATTTAGGTTATATCAGCGCCAGTAAAAAGGAAGAAAATGGGATAGTCAAAAGTTCTAGAATTACAATTAAAGTACCCAAGAGAGAGTAAGACAAAGGGGAATTGGGAACAAATAGGGATCAGATGTAGATTCCAAGAGCATACCATCAATGTACTTAGCTTGAGATCACCTATGTCTCATCCGGACACAAGCACAAAATCCAACAAGGAGGAATACACTCAGATGCTTACATCATACATTAAAAATAAATATAATAATACATAACAGAGAGATGATTTACAAGGAAAAAAATATCATCTCTCAAAACAATAACTATGCATTTGACTGTTTCCCTCCCAGCCAGGACTCGGGCCAGGGCCAGGACAAAACCAAGTAATCTCATTCCAAGACACAGACAGAAAGCATGTTGGAAAACAGATATAAGGGGATAGAAGACACAGTATGTACCCCCCTGCCCACTATGGGAGGTCAGGATCCCCACCCAGCCTTTATTTTTTCATTGATAATTTTTATTAATCGTGCTCTCTTGATTAATAATAATAATAATAATAATAATAATAATAATAATAATAATAATAATAATAATAATAATAATAATAATAATAATAATAATAAATGGCATTTATATAGCGCTTTACCCCTTTGTCACAGGCTCTAAGCGCTTTAAAGTGATATAAAACAAAACATATTACAGTAAGACAAGTTTGATGGAAACGTAATACGAATTCAATTTAACAACAACAAGATATGATAATAGTATTACAACATTATGACGTAAAAAGATAAAACTTTCAGCGAGATTTGAACGTTGTCAACGAATCCGAGCATCAAGTATATCTAGTTCTTTATTGTTTTCTGACTTTCTTTTCATCTAATTTTAGTCTATCAGTCAGAGTCTCATACAACAAATGGCACTTCAGGAGATTTCAGAACACATTGAGTTTAACACTGCGTTCCCTTGGAAATTCTTTACCACTCTAACCCAAACGAAATTAATAGTGAAAATGGAGAGGCTTCGTATGGGAACAAAACAGACAATGGACGATTCGGATACAAACCCTTCGTCAGCACAATAATTAACGTGGAAAACAATAAAATGAAAAATAACTTGTTAATTTGTGTATTGTTGTGCTGAGAAGGGTTTGTACCCGAAACGTCCATTGTCTGTTTTGTTCCAATACGAAGCCTCTCCAGTTTCACTATTTCGTTAGTATTTTCACGATCACCGGCTTCGGGCAGCCCCTACCGTTTTCTACCACTCAAACCCTACCCCATGTTTCACCTAACCCCCTAGACAGTAATGATCGGGCGTGTGGATCTCATTAAAATCTGTTCAATATCCTGGAGTAAACAACCATTTAGAGTAAACTATTGAGAGAGAGAGAGAGAGAGACAGAGAGAGAGAGGGAGAGAGAGAGACAGAGAGAGAGAGAGGGAGAGAAAGAGAGAGACAGAGAGAGAGAGACAGCGAGAGAGAGAGAGAGCGAGAGAGACACACACACAGAGAGAGAGGGAGAGAGAGAGAGAGAGAGAGAGAGAGAGAGAGAGAGAGAGAGAGAGAGAGAGAGAACTCTAATAGGCAAGGCGGGCGACAGATGGAAGTTTCAAAACGGTTACAGACGGTTTACCTTTACTAATATCTGCCACGGCGAACAACCATTATAATTCTTAAAATATTATCTTCATAAAAAGCAAAGTTCACTACTTGTGCTCAAAAACACGTCACTGACGGCAACAACAGCAATGCAAACCTGGATTCGAAGGACCAGATATCCCGCATTATAATTTCTCTTGGACGGAGACGATATTATTATAGGACAGGTACTCATTTTACACATGAGTATGGTGAGAAAATGTGAGTAAAAAAAGAACAACCGTTACTACGACGGAATCAATTTTGAGCCGCTTAAAACGAGTCGCGAACCGACCTTCGGCCTAGAGATCGCGAGGAATGTCATAATCACACAATGAGAACAAAGCCGTTCAAAAGAGTAACAGATGCACATCCAATTAACAATCTCTTTATTCCGAACTCGAGGAAATGCAGCATGTAGCAGATTTACAGATTTATAGATCTTCTACGCTCTCAAAACTTACCTTTCACACAAACTCTTCTTCTTTGACAATTTAGATTGAAAACATAGAACAAAAACTGAACTAGACAGTAACAATACCGCCGTCTTTTTTTCAAGAACACAGTATGTGCCATTTGGTGAACATTGCATATACTATGTATTTAAAACCAACGGCAGAATACAAATATAGATCTTATACGCTCTCAAAACTTACCTTTCACACACAAAATCTTCTTCTTTGACAAATTAGAATGAAAACAAAGAACAAAAAACTGAACTGGATAGAAAATGTCAGGTTACTGGAATACATCGATAGTGTTCCTAAAACCGCTTATCTGTTTACCAATAATTCAATACAGCCTACAACCGATGATGACAAAGAACTCCGTTTGTATGAGTAGCATCTGAGTGCTCGTGCGTGTGTGGTGTGAGTGAGTTTGCAGTGCGCGTGTCGTGTGCCATGAATGTTTTTTTAATTTAACTCTTTCTTCTTTTTTCTTTTTTTTTTTTACTTCATAATCAAGCGATGCATAACTAAACACCCGTCTCGCTATACAGACATACCACTTCAAGACAAAAAGAGAGATAAAAAAACAAAAAAAAACACCCACTTTGAACACTCATTTATCCAAGCTTCTATGATCCGCTCAAGACGCGGCACGGGTCACAGCACAAATAAAAATTTACCACTCGACGCCTATTGAAATATAAATAATTAAAGAATCATAGTCTCCTCCACAAAACACGGGACGCAATCATGTGAGTTTAATGTTAAACCAATGAGTCAGAAAAAGGTTCTTATAAGAATGGAGGATCATTAGCCCTTTAATTCAAATTTAAAACTTTAACGGCACTTCCAACACTTTTAGGTCATTAACAGCACATCAGAAAGAAAAGACCCTACACAATGCAAAGGGATAATTGGATACATTCAAAATTAAGTGCTGTCAATACTTGGATAAAAAATGCCTCAGAAAAAGACGTTATTACACTCTTTTTTTTTTCGACAGAGACAACGCTGTTAATTCAAGGTACTCATTTTACACCTGAGACAAAATGTGAGAAAAGAGCCTTTTCCAAGGACGTAACTATGCGCCGCTCAAATACCTCGAGTCCGCATAGACACCAAGTAGAAAATCTCAGTAGCAATCTGCCGGTTGCTTTGTGTTCTTGAAACATGACACTCGGCTTCTGGCCTGTAGGTCCCTGGTTCGAATCCAGCTGTGGATGACGCAAAGTCTAGTACTTGAAAAAGACTCTTTGCTCACATTTACCCACTATACTCAGAT
>NC_088365.1:17528490-17553490 GCF_034508935.2 Berghia stephanieae | reverse complement strand
ATAAGTGCCTGCTCCACTCACTTTTCTGAATTAAAAATTCACCCAATACACGGGAGCATACTCAATGTCTCAATCGTTTCTATGTTATATGTTTGTGTTGAGAATATTGGCTATTAAGCTTAACTGCTGGTCAAAATTATTCGCGATGGTGGTGTACGAACGAATCGGCGGTCTCAAGAAGTGGGGAGAGAGGGATCTAGTAATGACTTTGAGTTTGAAACGAATATTTTTTGTGTTCGTGGATAGCTCACACGGTAGAGCCACGCTCTCACCTGCCAGGCGGAGTTGTCGTACCAATAAGGTCGCAGGTTTAAACCCCACCACCGCCGCGAAAAATTTTTTATTCTCTATTGTCTTCTGGCACTTTTCTATTCACTTCATATCTTGTTGTTACCAACATAAGTGCCTGCTCCACTCACTTTTCTGAATTAAAAATTCACCCCATACACCGGAGCATACTCAATGTCTCAATCGTTTCTATGTTATATGTTTGTGTTGAGAATATTGGCTATTAAGCTTAACTGCTGGTCAAAATTATTCGCGATGGTGGTGTACGAACGAATCGGCGGTCTCAAGAAGTGGGTGAGAGAGGGATCTAGTAATGACTTTGAGTTTGAGACGAATATTTTTTGTGTTCGTGGATAGCTCACACGGTAGAGCCACGCTCTCACCTGCCAGGCGGAGTTGTCGTACCAATAAGGTCGCAGGTTCAAACCCCACCACCGCCGCGAAAAATTTTTTATTCTCTATTGTCTTCTGGCACTTTTCTATTCACTTCATATCTTGTTGTTACCAACATAAGTGCCTGCTCCACTCACTTTTCTGAATTAAAAATTCACCCCATACACCGGAGCATACTCAATGTCTCAATCGTTTCTATGTTATATGTTTGTGTTGAGAATATTGGCTATTAAGCTTAACTGCTGGTCAAAATTATTCGCGATGGTGGTGTACGAACGAATCGGCGGTCTCAAGAAGTGGGTGAGAGAGGGATCTAGTAATGACTTTGAGTTTGAAACGAATATTTTTTGTGTTCGTGGATAGCTCACACGGTAGAGCCACGCTCTCACCTGCCAGGCGGAGTTGTCGTACCAATAAGGTCGCAGGTTCAAACCCCACCACCGCCGCGAAAAATTTTTTATTCTCTATTGTCTTCTGGCACTTTTCTATTCACTTCATATCTTGTTGTTACCAACATAAGTGCCTGCTCCACTCACTTTTCTGAATTAAAAATTCACCCCATACACCGGAGCATACTCAATGTCTCAATCGTTTCTATGTTATATGTTTGTGTTGAGAATATTGGCTATTAAGCTTAACTGCTGGTCAAAATTATTCGCGATGGTGGTGTACGAACGAACCGGCGGTCTCAAGAAGTGGGTGAGAGAGGGATCTAGTAATGACTTTGAGTTTGAAACGAATATTTTTTGTGTTCGTGGATAGCTCACACGGTAGAGCCACGCTCTCACCTGCCAGGCGGAGTTGTCGTACCAATAAGGTCGCAGGTTCAAACCCCACCACCGCCGCGAAAAAATTTTTATTCTCTATTGTCTTCTGGCACTTTTCTATTCACTTCATATCTTGTTGTTACCAACATAAGTGCCTGCTCCACTCACTTTTCTGAATTAAAAATTCACCCCATACACCGGAGCATACTCAATGTCTCAATCGTTTCTATGTTATATGTTTGTGTTGAGAATATTGGCTATTAAGCTTAACTGCTGGTCAAAATTATTCGCGATGGTGGTGTACGAACGAATCGGCGGTCTCAAGAAGTGGGTGAGAGAGGGATCTAGTAATGACTTTGAGTTTGAAACGAATATTTTTTGTGTTCGTGGATAGCTCACACGGTAGAGCCACGCTCTCACCTGCCAGGCGGAGTTGTCGTACCAATAAGGGGTGAATTTTAATTCAGAAAAGTGAGTGGAGCAGGCACTTATGTTGGTAACAACAAGATATGAAGTGAATAGAAAAGTGCCAGAAGACAATAGAGAATAAAAATTTTTCGCGGCGGTGGTGGGGTTTGAACCTGCGACCTTATTGGTACGACAACTCCGCCTGGCAGGTGAGAGCGTGGCTCTACCGTGTGAGCTATCCACGAACACAAAAATATTCGTTTCAAACTCAAAGTCATTACTAGATCCCTCTCTCACCTACTTCTTGAGACCGCCGATTCGTTCGTACACCACCATCGCGAATAATTTTGACCAGCAGTTAAGCTTAATAGCCAATATTCTCAACACAAACGTATAACATAGAAACGATTGAGACATTGAGTATGCTCCGGTGTATGGGGTGAATTTTAATTCAGAAAAGTGAGTGGAGCAGGCACTTATGTTGGTAACAACAAGATATGAAGTGAATAGAAAAGTGCCAGAAGACAATAGAGAATAAAAATTTTTCGCGGCGGTGGTGGGGTTTGAACCTGCGACCTTATTGGTACGACAACTCCGCCTGGCAGGTGAGAGCGTGGCTCTACCGTGTGAGCTATCCACGAACACAAAAATATTCGTTTCAAACTCAAAGTCATTACTAGATCCCTCTCTCACCTACTTCTTGAGACCGCCGATTCGTTCGTACACCACCATCGCGAATAATTTTGACCAGCAGTTAAGCTTAATAGCCAATATTCTCAACACATTGGTTCGTACCAATAAGGTCGCAGGTTCAAACCCCACCACCGCCGCGAAAAAATTTTTATTCTCTATTGTCTTCTGGCACTTTTCTATTCACTTCATATCTTGAATGAAATGTTAGCGTGGCGTGGGTAGAGGATAGGGTGCCCCAGGGGGTGATCTAATTGATAAGCAAAGGTCAGCGTCAGGGAACAGAACTTTCCAGACTATAATGGAAGATAAAAGACATATTGGTAGTAGTAGTAGTAGTAGTAGTAGTAGTAGTAGTAGTAGTAGTAGTAGTAGTAGTAGTAGTAGTAGTAGTAGTAGTAGTAGTATAGAACGCTGTAGTGGAACAGTAGGCGGGGGGGGGGGGGTGGCGGGGCGAGGTGAAAGGGTCACGGCGGAGGGGGGGGGGGGTTTGTTGGATGAGCGAAGGTCGAATCTTCGCGAAGGAACGATGCGATAGTAAAGTGGAATACACCAATAAATAGATAGATGGATAGGCAGATAGATAGGTAGATGGTCAGAAAAGAGGGAGAGAAGGGAGAGAGAGAGAGAGAGAGAGAGAGAGAGAGAGAGAGAGAGAGAGAGAGAGAGAGAAATTAATAAAAGAAAAAAAAATTAAAATAAAAATTAAAAAAAATTTTTAAAAAAATAAAAAAAAAGGGGCGGGGGGGGGGGGTTGGTTTGAGGCGGACCGGTAGAGAGGGGAATCAGAGAGAGAGAGAGAGGGGGGAGGGAGAAAGAGGGAGGGGGGGGAACAAGGAAAGAAAGAAAGAAAGAAAGAAAGAGAGAGAGAGAGAGAGAGAGAGAGAGAGAGAGAGAGAGAGAGAAAGGGTGGAGGGGAGGTGAGAGAGGGCGAGAAAACAGCCGAGTGATAGCTGGGTCTATATGTATATTAATGGATGAAAAAGTGGATGATTGGACACAATGAGAGAGAGCTAGGAAGGTAGATGACTATGAATCGGTGGATAATCAGTAGATAGATAGCTAGCTAGCTAGCTAGTAGATAGATAGATAGATAGATAGATAGATAGATAGATAGATAGATAGATAGATAGATAGATAGATAGATAGATAGATAGATAGTAGGTAGGTAGTAGAGTTGTACTTTTAGTAGTATGAACAGTAGTAGTAGTAGTCGTAGTAGTAGTAGTGGTAGTAGTAGTAGTAGTAGTAGTAGTAGTAGTAGTAGTAGTAGTAGTAATAGTAGTAGTAGTAGTAGCAGTAGTAGTATAGTAGTAGTAGCAGTAGTAGTAATATAGTAGTAGTAGTAGTATAGTAGTAGTAGTAGTAGTAGTAGTAGTAGTAGTAGTATAGTAGAAGTAGTAGTAGTAGTAGTAGTAGTAGTAGTAGTAGTAGTAGTAGAAGTAGTAGAAGTAGTAGTAGTAGCAGCAGCAGTAGCTGTAGTGGCAGAAGTGAGAGCAGCAGTGGTGATGAATATGGGTGACGTTGACATCTAGTGGTGGTCAATCCTGGTGTTGAGTCCGCGTGGAGTCAGCGTTCCCAACAACTTGATCAGGTGAGTTTCCCTACGTCGACGGGCGGAAGTGTCCGAATGGCAAAAACTGAGCACACACACACGCACACACTGTACATCGCAGTGGTCTGGCAGATTGAAGTGTCTGGCCACTGCTGTGTCTGCACAGTTCGATATGTCACGCAAGTGCTGCACGAATCTGTCACCCAGCCTCTTTCCGGTCTCACCAACGTAAGCAATCCCACACAGGGAGCACGTAATCGCATAGACTAGATTACGGTCAGTGCAAGTAAACGGCCGCCTGATGTCCCAAATCTTGTCTGGAAAGCTGACTCTGTCATACTCCCACAGGTGCCCACAAGTCTTGCATCGGGGTCGCATACACGATCTGGCTTTAGGTCCATCCCTAGGTATGGGTTCCAGGCGGCTTCTGACAAGGAGATCCCTCAGGTTACGATCCCGTCGATATGCTACCAACGGGGGTTCTGAGAAAACTCTGTGGGTGTCTTCGCCCGCCTGGAGGATCCCATAGTTCTGCAATAGGATGTTCCTCACTTGATCGGCATGGGGGTGATGCGTGAGGACTAAAATGGGACGCTGTGTCTCCTGCTTCCTGGCATTGCGAGGCCTCATTGCTGCTTCTCTCGACACGAGGCTGGCTTTCCGGACAGCCTTAAGCAAAACCCTTTCGGGATATTCCCGTGCCCTAAAAAAATCGAGCATGCGATCACGTTGAAGCGCAAATTCATCATCTTCCAGACAGAGTCTCCGCAAGCGGAGTATCTGACTGAATGGGATGGAGTCTTTGCACTTCACCGGATGGGATGACCGATAGAGCAGGTAGCTGTGACTGTCCGTTTCCTTGTAGTGTACAGTGGTCCGTACTCCCGTGCTGGTCAATACAGCCTTGATGTCCAAAAAGTTCACCTCAGAGGTTGAAATCTCATAAGTGTACTCTATGGACGGGTGGAAGGAGTCCATCGCTAGGATGAACCCCTTCAACTGGCTGTGGTCAATGACGTAATGCCGAAACAGTCGTCAATGTACCTTTTGAACAGCTCGGGGGCAGGTCCACTGTACTGATGGAAGAAGGTTTCCTCAAGGTAGCCCATGAAGAGGTTAGCATATGAGGGACCCATCTTGGTGCCCATCGCAACACCTGAGATCTGATGGAAAAATACATCATTGAACTCAAAAGTGTTGAGTTTGAGCACAAGTTCGGTGAGCCTCACAATGCTGTTGCTGGAAATCCCTGGTAATGGATGGCGGTCGACGAAATGCCTGATGGCGCGCAGTCCGTCAGGATGCGGTATGGATGTGTACAGTGCCTTCACATCCATGGTGAAAATTAGCCGTGGACGTTCATCCTGGAATCGATTTACTCTACCCGCTGCTCACTCCGTGCGAGCATGCCCCGGTCGTGCATGCAATTTATCCCGCTACGACTACACTACTCACCACAGACTAGGAGGTCCTGTATTCTCTATGCTACTCACCCACCCATTAATTCTTCTCCTATTTCTACCCTGTCATTAAAAGCGGCGGGGAAAAAGATCACGCACGACATGTGCGGCCGGCTGTACACGCCATCTACCGTCCGTGCCCTTTCATTGTCATTAACCTCTTGGGGTCATTCAACCTTAACTCACTCAATCCTAGAGATTTTTGCTATTTTTCCAAATTGGAAAAATATGTATTAAAAATGAGCATGTACATAGATATTTTTTTCAACTACCATAAACATGTGAAAACTAAAAAACATTAACTTTGATACTACGCCTATAATTTGTCTCAGAAAAATGTAATACATAGGCATAGGGTAAAACTAACCCGGGTAAACTACGGATATAGTCGGTGTTAGGGTTGAGTGAGTTAAGCTGAGGGCGGTCCCAGTCCCATCGGTATCGGTGACAATTCAATTATGCCCAGCACCGTGGACCATACAATTGCTAATCAAAACGACCCGAAACCAATCACAACAGACTACCAATCAAAGCTTTCAAAGTCTCATTTCATTTACGATCGTTAAAAATGCGATGTGTCGAGCATGCTCTCCCATGACATGAATTTGATCAAGTTGTGGTGACCCACAACACAAAACTGTTCTGCGCAGTAACAATTAATTGGCTTCAACAGTCGTGACGTCACTTCACTCACAATGACGCATAGTAGTAACCTAGTAACTGGTTCTAAACTATCGAAACAATGGCGGACGCCTTATGAAATACTTCTCCGACGAGCATAAAAGTGTATCCAGAGGAGAAAAACATTATAAATCTGACCATGTTTTGACTTTTATACATTCTGATCAGCATGACATGTGAAAAAGTTCTAGCCAGCATGAAGAATAAAAGCTACCGATTTTCTTTGTTTAGAACCAAGCTGCTCGTTGCTGGGCGGACGTGACATCAGACAATTGAATCCTATTATTGACCTGAAATAAATACGTGATGCTCATTGAGCCCCGTCCTAATCTCTATCGAACGCTATCATTTCATTTGACGTAACAAATTTCTTACGTACACGCTATAAAAACGCGGTCGATATAAGAAAGAGGAAAATATTCTATTGCAAGTTCATAAGTTTTCCATCACAATCAACCACAACAGATTCCCCATTTACACAAAACCTATCTCACTTTCAAATTCCCACCATATCAATTAATAAAAATTAATAAATAAATAAATGTAATGTTGGACAAAACCAAGGGAGATAACCGGCGACAAACGCATTCCCCTAATACGACGAGTACATAAGACGATAAAAATATGCACTGATAACCGTTAACTGCTTAAGTAATTAAGTTTGATCGACAGACAGGGAACATCCAATACATAATATCAAAATCGTGACTCTTCACATAACATCAGCATTATCTTGAACCATAATAATATTATAATATTTGTTTGTCCAGATAGTGAGTTTAATAATACATGCCACTTTTGTTATTGAGGGCATTTTTGTAATTTTTACAAACACTCACCAAATTAATAGTCAGGAACGATGCAATAATTTGTCTCATGGTTTCAACGTTTTCGTATATATAATATTTGTAAAACGCTTTGAGCACGTTTAGTGGATATTGCGCTGTATAAAAGCTCACGTTTTTTTGTTGTTTTGTTTGTTTGTTTTTTGGTGTTTTTTTGTTTTTTTAAACACTTCGTGGGTATTTTTTTTCTTATTTGTTTCTCCTTTGTTTTTGGTTGTTTTTTTTTTCAAGTTTGTATATTTTTTCTTGTCTTTTTAAAATAAATAAGAAAGCTTGATAGCAAAAAAAAAAAAAAAAGAAAATAAATATTGGCATTTGAACTTGGACGACAAAACAGTAAACAAAACCATGAAATAAATACAATTCATTCATCATTCTGGAAAATCATTGACCCACATACTGCCTTGCTCTCCAAAGATTTCTTTCCTCATTCCATTGTACGATGACAAAACGCCTTTTTCTTTTCTTTTTTCTTTTTTCTTTTACCCATTAATAAATTGATTTTCCCTCCATGTCCAAAAAATTAAAAATCCCAATACTTCAGATTAATGAAATGTTGATAAGTTCACAGTCATCTCCGTTCAAAGATAATAATAATATTAGAAAGAGAAAAATATGGCCAAAATGTAAATTAAAAAATATCGCCATTTTGTGAGTGTAAGTCAGCTTATTGCTCTACCCTATCACGGCCCTATCCCCCCCCCCCCCCCCTATCCATAATTTACAATGTTTACATAGGACTTGGCTATCAGGATCATTGACAAGTTGATTTATCCGAGCCATAGCCCCATAGCCCCCCAATCCCGTTAACAGATAAAAATGTATTCCCGTTTATTTTTATTGAAACCACTCGTTGAGTTTGGGTGGGCGGGAATGAGAGAGAAAGAGAGAGAGAAGAGAGAGAGAGAGAGAGAGAGAGAGAGAGAGAGAGGAGATAGATAAATAGAAAGGTATTGAATCGTGTTTGATACAAATATGATACGAAAAGTGCTCGACGTGTAGCAATGGAGCGACTCAAACATTGAGGTAAATATTAAAATAAAAAAATAATAAAAAATAATAAATAGAAAGATAGATAGATGGAGAGAAAGGGAGAGAGAGAGAGAGAGAGAGAGAGAGAGAGAGAGGGGGGGGGAGAATAATATATTCCACATCTATAGGTCTCTGTAGCGTGAAGCTGATAGACAGTAAAACTTTTAGCTACCCTTTGGTTAGGACGCTAATCTATCACCAGTTACCCTTTACCAGATTTCAATTAATGTTAGCCCAAGCTACCAAACACCTCTCTGTCATCCCTTCCCCCTCCCACCACCCCCAGCTTCGTTACCACTCCGTAAAATAGTGAACCAATAATAATAATAATAATAATAATAATAATAATAATAATAATAATAATAATAATAATAATAATAATAATAATAATAACAACAACAATAATAACAATAATGATGATGATGATGATGATGATGATGATGATGATGATGATGATGATGATGATGATGATGATGATGATGATGGTGATGATGATGATGGTGATGATGATGATGATGATGATGATGATGATGATGATGATGGTGATGATGATGATGATGATGGTGATGATGATAATGATGATGGTGATGATGATGATGATGATGATGATGATGATGATGATGATGATGATGATGATAACAATAATAATATAAGAATCCAACCAATAAACAAAACCAGTCTCTTTATCTTACATCTTTTCTTCCCCCATCCGTCTATCTCAAACCACCACCACTCACGCCATCCGCATAGAGATCAATACAATAATCAGTCATGCATGAAATGTGTATTACATCTCTCCGCCTCACACAGAAGAATCGCCCCCCCCCCCCCCAACTCCTCCTCCCTCCCGTCTACATTTTCATCACCACAACCTCCTTCCCAAATCTCTCAATTATCCCTCTATAAGCGCGGTTCGGGTTCATTCAAACCAAGCACCATTATTTTAGCGTATTGTTTTCACCAAGAGAGCAGTGACAACTTTTTGCCTCGGGTTTCCGTGAAGATCGAGTGGGAAGCAATAATGCCGCTCTCCTAACAATAATAATAATAATAATAATAATAATAATAATAATAATAATAATAATAATAATAATAATAATAATAATAATAATAATAATAATAATAATAATAATAATAATAATAATAATAATAAAAATAGTAATAATAATAATAATAATAATAATAATAATAATAATAATAATAATAATAATAATAATAGTAATAATAATAAAAATATAATAATAATAATAATAATAATAATAATAATAATAATAATAATAATAATAATAATAATAATAATAATAATAATAATAATAATAATAATAAAACAAAAACAAACAAAAACAAAGAAAACTAAACAAAAACAAACAGACAACCCCCCCCCCCCCCCACCCCCACCCCAAAAAAAAAAAAAAAAAAAAAAAAAAACGTCTGGGAATCCAAAAGCAGATAACTACCGTACTATGGAAAGACATTACTTAGATATTTGCCCCCCCCCCCCCCCAAATAAATAAATAAATAAATAAATAAATACATTAAATTAAAATAAACAACTCGTCCTTCAAATAACGATAGATCTAAATGACCCTCATCTTGGCAAAAAAAAACAAAAAAACTCTCGATTCTGAAACCTCTGGAACCAAATTTTTAAATAAATAAATTTGTCTCGCCAGAGTACGGCAGTTAACTGGTTAAATAAGAAATAATAATATATCCAGGAGAAAATGTGTTTGGAATGATAGAAGCATTCGATTTCAAAGTTGGAGGGTTAAAAACAAACAACAGGATTGCTATTTCTTACGACACGAGCATCAAAACAAACCCGAAAAGGAAAAAAAAAAAAAAAAAAGAAAGAAAGAATGAAAGAACAAAGAAAAAAAAAAGAATATCGATCTGTGCGATATCGATATAGGACGAGACGGGAAAATCCGAGGGAGATGACGGGTGTATTTTAAACAAATAAAAACCCAGGGGGATTCCCCGTGGCGAGATTGAATAAAAACTAACAATGCGAATATGAAAACAATGATATTAAAAAATAGTGGGACGGATTTACAACTCTAGCTACATTATAACTGGCTGGCGAACGCCACTCTCGACGGAAATAGCCACAAAGACGGCTTTGTCTTGTTTTGTTTTTATTTGTATTGTTGTTATTTTCATTGTTTTATTTTTTATAATTCCCTAGTATGAAAAGCACAATGAATTTTTTGATCCAAAGTGTCCTTGAAATATCTGGTGGTGATCAAAATGAAAAATTGATTTTTGAGTACTTGAAAACAGCATGTGATTTTTCATGAACCGGGAAACGAAATTAAAATGAAACACAATCACCCCCTCCCGCCCCCTCCCCCAACCGCTACACACAATAAAAGAAAATGAGGATAAGTTAGCCAGCAATTCCTTGAGGAGAGAGAGAGAGAGAGAGAGAGAGAGAGAGAGAGAGAGAGAGAAAGGGAGATAGATAGATAGAAAGGGTGTGTGTGTGAGAGAGATAGAGAGTAAGAGAGAGAGAGAGAGAGAGAGAGAGAGAGAGAGGGGGGGGGGGGGGGAGAAGAAGGCGAATACACCTGACAGTGATGAAAAAGGATCAAAGTTCAGCTAGATGCCGAAAACAGGAGGAGAGGGAAAGAGGAAGAGAGAGAGAGAGAGAGAGATAGAGAGAGAGAGAGAGATAGATAGAGAGAGAGAGCGAGGGGGGGGGATAATAGAGAAAGGCATAATAATAATAATAACAACAACAACAACAACAACAACATGACATACTATCAATGACACATAAAGTAGATGTGCTAACGTCTCTCCGAATCTAGGGTGTTCTGTGATCATTTTAATAGTATAGTTTTGTTGCTCGCTGAAGAATGATTAATAGTTTTAACCTAAAACATTCACTGTGAAGTATATTTCGCTCTTTCTTGATTAACTCACTCAATCCTAACACCGACTATATCCGTTGTTGTCCCGGATTACGGTTACCACCCCATGCCTATTTATTAGATTTTTCATAGACAAATTATAGGCGTTGTATCAAAGCTAATGTTTTTCATTTTTACATGTTATTGGCAGTTGAATAAAAATTATGTATGCACATGCTCATTTTTAATTACATTTTTTTCAAATTTTGAAAAGCAGCAAAAATCTCTAGGATTGAGTGAGTTAAAAGTAATAGATTCATTCCTGTTCCATTCACTATTAATTCACGGCCCACAGCTCGGCCAGTGCTCCGTCGTCTCGTGTTTACTATCAGTTGTAGAGTTGTATTAGTTGTGTAGTAGTGACTTGTGTGAGTGGATCGATAAAAGTGACGTAATGGCCATCAGCAAACTAGGTTAGTGATAATGGTGATGATGATGATGATGATGACGATGATGATCATGATGGCGGTCGTAGTGGTTATGGTGTTGGTTGGTGGCGGGGCTTGTGGCTGTGGTTGTGGTGATTGATAATGTACACTGACAAAAAGCCTTTTATCAAAATTTTTATGCTGGCCAGAAAGTCATATTCATTATAATGTAATATAGATAGTATGCGCTTGGCTAAGAATCTCACAACATTGCCATCCGGAAATATAACTGGCCAACACACAAAACTATGTGTAACCTTGAACGTTTATAGTCTGGTTAATCCAGTTTAGTGAGAATTTCTCATAAACGTGGATGGCATAAAGCAAAAACAAAGTCCTGAGTAACGGCAATTTCGTTTTATCTATAACCATCGATAAACACGACTCCAGTCTGTCTTGTCCAAAGATCTTTGACTTGAAGGTCTGACGTTTCGGGTCGGGTTTGATATATGATTATTGTGCGGCTATGTGGTATTGTGGTATGACACTCGCTTTCAGATCGGGAGGTCCTGGGTTCGAGCCTCGCTCGGCGCATAGTTGAGTCCTTGGAAAAGACTCTTTACTCACATTCTCTCACCGTACTCAGGTGTAAAATGAGTACCTGGCGGCCAACAGCGTTGTTTCTGTCCGAAAAAAAAATATAATATCTCCTAACAGGCGTCAGGTCCCGTCCTACATGTTAATTGTTACTGTTGGCCAGGGCCCCCTATAAAGCGCTTTGAGCACGTTTAGTGGATACTGCGCTTTATAAAAGCTCAATTTAAAAAGAATCCCCAATTTATTAAAACTCTCATTTTACCATTTTAAAAGTTTTTCTAATTTACCAAAACCTCAAACCCGAGACCGCTCTATCTTAGAGAAATCTTAAATTTTGGAGTTTTTGAAGATTTATGTTTGAAGAAATTATTTTCTAGCCAAAATAGAAATGAATAATAATATATTTTGTCGAAGTAGGCCGGCAGTGTCCATAGTTGAATAACACGGACTTCAACAACCACAACAACTCCCTGGCTAGAGGAATACCATTAACGACTAATGACTGGCCTCTAACACCATCCGAGGCCAATCGTTTGAGAGTTGGTTATCACACCTCGGTACGGTGGTAACCTTGTCTGTCTCCGGCATGTGTGGTAGGAATCATCATCATCATCATCATCGTCTTCATTATCATCGTTATCAATCACTGCTGAGTAGCTATAGTATACGAGTAAAAATACATTTATTACAGCCATACCATCGATAAATCTAATCGCCAGTTCGAACTCACAGACATCATCAAAGCGACAAACATATTTGAATGTATCTGTGACATACGTACACAAATCGTGCAATTTGGCATGTTTGGCATCATAGAAATGAAAGTGAGAGGATCAATTTTTTTTGTAGGTATCAGGAAATTGGTTTTCAATTTTGGCAACTCGGCTAAATTCCTGCTAAATTCAACTTGCTCCCATACCACCACTTACTGTTACACAATCTGCTGTTTTGTAATCAGAGAGTTGCTTGCTTTACATCAATTATTTGATTCTATTTTGGACATTTTCCCAAACGGTAACAAACATAATATTATATCTTAAAACGTGAAAATATATTATATCTTCTATGAATGGTTCCCATCACCTTATGTGTCAACATCATTATCATCACCATCATCATCATCATCATCACCATCATCATCATCATCATCATAATCATCATCATCATCCTTATCATCATGGTCGTCGTCGTCGTTGTCATAATCATCATCATCATCATCATCATCATCATCATCATGATAATCATCATCATCATCATCCTCATCATCATCATCATCATCATCATCATCATCTTCATCATCATCATAATCTAGTATTCCTTGTAGGAATTTTTCTATTTAATATAATAAGTGTTTAATGCTTTAGTTATTGTTGATTTTGCATTTTATCCCCCCCCCCCCCCCCCATCCTACCCTCCTTCTTTTATTTCTTTATTATTATTTTATTTATTTTTGCTCATGGCATGTTTTGAAATTGGCAGCCCATCATCATCTGCAGGGGTGTGTATTTTATGGGAATTCCAACCCTAATTTTGACTCGTAAAAACTATTTCATGTTATTACGAATGTTCCACTGCTAGACATCGGCGGGTAATATTCATACTCATCGAGTTTGTGGCAGGATAATTCAATTTGAAGGTTGAAGATTTCCCTGTTTTTGCCAATTTTGAAGAGAGATCATCGGCGGAGATGGGAACAAGAGCATAGCGTTCACTTACACTAAGATTGAGCGAAACATTAACCTTGCTGTGAAAAATATTGTGGATGACTAAGAACCGACGTGCGCTTATTTGCAGGTCTTATAATCCAATTCCTTATGGGCTCATTCATTGTTGTTGTAATGGAAATCTCCAAAAAAAAAAAAAAAAAATGACGTAAAATATTGTCCATTACAACAATGTTAATTTATTCAACTAGGCCCGTAAGAGTGTCAGACCTGTATATATGTACACGTCGGTAAGATCGGACAAGAACACTTGTGTACTTGTCGACAAGAACGTCGTTTGTTGTTGTTATCGTTTTTGTAAACTGTCATATCATATCATATCATATCATATCATATCATATCATATCATATCATATATCATATCATATCATATCATATCATATCATATCATATCATATCATATCATACTCGTATCATACAGTCAAACTGACCGACAGACCTGACCTGCCTCCCTACCTACTTATCTAACTAAATGCCTATCTCACTATCGATTTACCTACCTAATTATCCATGCATCTATATAGCTATGTAATTATATATGTATTTATGTATCTATCTATATATCTGTCTGTCTCTCTGTCTGTCTATCTATTTATCTACCCATCTATATGTCTATTTATCTATCTATCCACCCATCCATCCATCCTTTATCTAAATATCTATCTGTCTATTCACTTTTGTTATTTCATCTCTCTGTCTCCTTTCTATTATCAATCTGCACCGCTTCCATCTCCCTACCTATGTATCTGCCAATAATATAATCTTTTACTGTATAAGTGTGCGCATGGAACACAAACAGGGAGAAAAGGGGTGAAATGGATAAAAATAGACAGTGAGATGTATAATATATTTTTGTTTTCATTCGCAAGTGGCATCGTGCCAGAACTGGGTTTGTTATTGTTATGCACATTTTTTATCGATCTAGATTTACATAGGCTATTCCTTTTTTCTTTTTCTTTTAATAAACGTCTTGAATGACTTCAATTCTATGTGCTGACAAAACACACTTTCTTTCTTTCTTCTTTCTTTTTATTTTTTATTTTTTTTATTTGGGTAAAACTATTTAGCCAGATAATTTCGACTTGAAATATCGATCGATTTAGATGACACCCAAAATGTAAAAAAAATCTTTATTTTTAAATTTATTATTATCTTTTTTTTTTTTTTTTTTTTTTTTTTTGCGAAAATTAAGAATGATATATTATGTTCATTCAAGAACGTACGATAGTGCAGCCCTACGGCGGGTACAATACACAAGGGGAATTATGACAAGGTAGTTGTTTTGGTAATCAGGAGGCAGAGTTTGGTGTATGTATGTGTGGGGTGGGGTGGGGGGGGGGGGGGGGTGAGAGTAAGAGTAGTACGGAGGACGGGGAGGGGAGGGGGGGGGGGGGAGGTATTGCACTGACAGTTTGTTTTTACTTGTGAGTATGATCTATCAATTATTACTAAAACAACGTTACGATAACATAAAGATAACGATGAAACTAGATTAAGGTTATGATGGAATTTATCTATGGTAAACGTTGTATGTAGTTTGGTGGGGGATATTCTATCGTACATTGACAAAACGCCATTGCACATTTTGGTGAGAAAACATTTACTTCATAATATTATTTATATATATAGACCGATTCAAATGACCTATAGATAGTATGAAGTTGACGTCACTCAGATCTTTATTATAGCTTTTTGCCATCCACGTCTATGAGTAATTCTCACTAAACTGTATAAACCAGACTATAAACGTTCAAGGTTACACATAGTTTTGTGTGTTGGTCCGTTATACTTCCGGATGGACTCGGACATAGCTTTGCTCCATCACTCCTTCCCCTTCACTCTCTCTCTCTCTCTCTCTCTCTCTCTCTCTCTCTCTCTCTCTCTCTCTCTCTCTCTCTCTCTCTCTCTCTCTCTCTCCTCTCTCTCTCTCCCCTCTCTCTCTCTTCTCTCTCTCTCTCTCTCTCTCTCTCTCTCTCTCTCTCTCACACACACACACACACTCACTCACTCTACCCCCCCCTCTCTCTCTCTCTCTCTCTCTCTCTCTCTCTCTCTCTCTCTCTCTCTCTCTCTCTCTCTCTCTCTCCTTCATTCCCCCCTCCCCTTCCCATAAACTCTGCCCTATCTTCAATTCGCCATTCTCCTCGGGACTCCAATTACAGACAGTCTAAAAGGAGATTTACTCACCCTGACCGACCACCGATTGTTCCATCCACCACCATCCCATCAATATCGAATACCTTTGTGCTGGAACGCCCTTTGTTTCCACACCCTTTCCACGCGATACATCTGTCGTGCACGGTGCTTTTCTGGAACCTTAATCCTTTAAAAGCTGAGTTCGATCGTAATCTAACCGCCCATCATAAATCGAGAGAGAGAGAGAGAGAGAGAGAGAGAGAGAGAGAGTAGAGAAAAGGAGAGAGAGAGAGAAAGAGAGATAGAGAGAGACAAACAGACGGATATAATATATATATAATATATATATATATATATATATATATATATATATATATAGATAGATAGATAGATAGATAGATAGATAGATAGATAGATAGATAGATAGATAGATAGATAGATAGTTAATAGATAGATAGATAAATAGATAGATATATAGATAGATAGATAGATTAGATAGATAGATAGATAGATAGATAGATAGATAGATAGATAGATAGATAGATAGATAGATAGATAGATAGATAAATAGATAGATAGATAGATGATAGATACATACATAGATAGACAGAGAAAGATATATATATATATATATATATATATATATATATATATATATATATATATATATATATATATATATAGAGAGAGAGAGAGAGAGAGAGAGAGAGAGAGAGGATACCTTCAAGTTCTCCACTAATACTGTTTTATGTTTACACAGCACGTCACAACAGCATGAGTGGATAATTACTAGCCTATCAAGGTGGAAGGAAAGCACATCACACATATACGACATAATGTACAGGGCGTTCCCGGCTCAGATTAAGAACCAAACCATTAACAACCAGCATCTGTGTAAACAATAAACAAACAGTTTCATAGTCCGACAAAATTACTTTTTCGATCTTTTTTATTAGACGTCTATATTGTTACCACCTAAAATTTTTGTCTTGCGTGTGGATAGAACGGAGGTGACGTCACTCAGTCCTTTGATATTGTTTTTATTTTTTTGCCATCCATGTTTATGAGAAGTACTCACTAAACTGTATTAATCAAACTATAATAAAAGTTTAATGTTACACATCGTTTTTTGTGTGTTGGTCCGTTATATTTCCGGATGGCAATGTTGTGAGTTTCTTAGCCAAGCGCACACTATCTATACTTTTAAATCATACATGGATTAAATGACCCCCCCCCCCCCCCCCCCCCCGATTTGTCCAAAATTTTCAATCTTGAGGCTTCAAATGAGTCTGGAGGTGTTTAAGGTAGGGGATTATTTAAATCTATTGATGTGTGAAGTAGTAAACGTTTCCTGGCCTACACAAATTAATGAAAAGGTGTTTTGTCAGTTTATTGTAGAATTCGTTTCATTGCGTTGCTTAGATTTCCTAACTGGACTGGGCAAGGCCGTTAAGCCGTAAAGACAACATGACGCAACTAATGATGAAGGTAAAACAATCCAAACAAACAGATCGGATGGAGTGATGGAGAGATCAGCAAGGAGAAATGAGTAAGATTATAAGGTATGTGGTAGAAGGTGGGAATGAAGGTATAGTCTTGGGGTAAGGGTGAAAATAATAATATACGCCTTTTTTCACACCAAAGACGGGGAGATGGAGGAGGAGGAGGAGGGGGAGGAGGAGGGGGAGGGGGAGGAGGGGGAGGAGTAAGAGGAGAAGAGGAATGCGGCAGCGGAGGAGGAAGAGAGAGAGAGATAGAGAGAGAGAGAGAGAGAGAGAGAGAGAGAGAGAACACAGGGATGAGGAGGCGGAGGAAGAGTATAGGATAGGACGAGAGGAGGCTGTGCTGGAGGAGGAGGAAGAGGAGGAGGAGGTGGAGAATAATAATAATAGTAATAATAATAATAATAATAATAATAATAATAATAATAATAATAATAATAATAATAATAATAATAATAATAATAATAATAGTAGTAGTAGTAGTAGTAGTAATAATAATAATAATAATAATAATAATAATAATAATAATAATAATAATAATAATAATAATAATAAGAAGAAGAAGAAGAAGAAGAAGAAGAAGAAGAAGAAGAAGAAGAAGAAGAAGAAGAAGAAGAAGAAGAAGAAGAAGAAGAAGAGGAGGAGGAGGAGCAGTAGCAAGAGGAGCAGGAGGAGGCGGAAAAGAATAAGAAAGATACTGATAACGAAAAAGGAGGAGGAAGGAGGAAAATAAGAAGAGGAAGAGTAGGATTGGAAATGATAAAGTCGAAGAGGAATAAAATGACGAGGGGGAGAAAAAAAGGAGTGAAAAAAAAAGAGGAGGAAAACAATCAGAGAAAAATGAGAGGTAGACTCAGCAGAAAATATTATAGAAGTTATTTCAGTAGTAATACCTTCACGATAGCAGGCATAAAATTTGCCAAAAACATAAAAAGCAAACTTGGCCGTGTATTTGGTGTATATGTGACCCATCGTCTCAAAACGGTATTATGTCGGAACGAACCAGATGCTTAAAAGCCGGAGTAAATGTTAAACTGGTCAAAAATATAAATTGTTGGCATTAACACCCTGAAATATGGTATCCATTCTCCTCAATAAATCATACAAAGTCAAAACAAGTCTGATATTTTTGGCTATAAATTTAATTTTCAACATCTTTAACAACCCGACTTAATACCGTTTTGAGGCGAAGGGTCACATATGCAGCCTGATTCAGGTAAAATGGCGATGAAATATGACAAGCTACAAGGTCGTTGGTTGCCAAAGGACTTTTATATATTGTTATTTGTTGTGACACAAGATGGAATGGAGATAGAAAAGGTGGGTGAGTGGGTGGGTGGTGATTTACGAGTTGTAAGCCATCTCGACTGCTTCTCAGATTCTGAGATTGTGTTCACATAATAATCCGATGCAAGTAAGTCTCTCTCTCTCTCTCTCTCTCTCTCTCTCTCTCTCTCTCTCTCTCTCTCTCTCTCTCACACACACACACACACACAGACACACACACACACACACACATCACTTGCTGCATTAGAAGTTGGCCACCTACCCACTACATCCTCTCTCTCTCTCTCTCTCTCTCTCTCTCTCTCTCTCTCTCTCTCTCTCTCTCTCTCTCTTTCTTTCTTTCTTTCTTTCTTTCTTTCTTTCTCTCTCTCTCTCTTCCTTCCTCCTACCCTCTCTGTCTCCTCTCCAACCCCCGCTTTTTCTCTGTCTATTTACTCTTCAACACCAACAAAAAACCTCATTTTCCCTCTTTCTTCATCTCTCTCTCTCTCTCTCTCTCTCTCTCTCTCTCTCTCTCTCTCTCTCTCTCTCTCTCATTCCTTCCTTTCTTCCTCCTCTTCTAGTTCCATACCTCATCCCCCTCCCACCCCCCCCCCCCCCCCACCCCCAATACCCCACCCAACTGTTTGCTCTTTCCAAATTATATTGAACAATCTTTTGTGTCTCTCGCTTTATCTCTATTTTATTTTTGTCTTATCTCCCTCACATTTCTTCCACTTTTCCACCGTGCACGTCAAAATATTCTTATCAGATCTTTCTACTGCTCACCTGAAGGTATTTTTCTTCCAAGGCAGCCGCCGCCCAAGCTAGGTGAGTACTCACGCAGTCAGCAAAACGTGCGATATTTCTTCTCTCAACAAACCAAACGGAGTGCAACCCTGAAAAATAAACGTGATGAAAAGATTGAGTTGTTAGAGTTATTGGAATTAGAGGGTATGGACTCAAAGATGAAGATGGGCTATCTCGTATGCGTTGTGTTGTGGGTTGGTGGTCAACTTCAAATACAACAGATGACGAGTTGAGAGTCGGAAGAGCTGTACCGAGAGTACCAGCAGACCCAGTCCCAGGACACAGCCGATAGACTACTCCAGTCTCTGGCAGAGGGAAGGAAGCAACGGTGGCAGGAGACCGTGGAAAGTCTCGACTTTACACAGTCCAGCCGCCACGCTTGGCGTTTGATAAAGAAATTGGACCCAGATCGGAATTTCGCGAAGGCTGCACCGGAATGCGAGGCAGACACAATTGCCAAGAATATTAAGAACCGTAGCAAGCGGGTCCCTAATCAGGCTTTTGAGCGCGGTGTCCGCAAGGCGTACCGTACGATTTTGGACTCGCTACCTGCGGAGGAGTCGGACTGGACGGCCCCGTTCAGTCCCCGAGAAGTGGGTGCAGCCATTAGCGAAGTGAAGAACGGCAAAGCAGCTGGGATAGATGGTGTATATCCCGATATGGTGACGCATCTGGGCCCCAGGGCACGGGCCTGGCTAGCAGAGGCAATGTCTGACATCCTTGCAAACGGAAAGCTTCCACAAGTGTGGAAGCATGCGAAGATAGTTGCCATCCTGAAGCCAGGGAAGCCGGCGAAGGAGGCAGACAGTTACAGACCCATATCGCTGCTGAGCTGTCTTTACAAACTGTTGGAGCGTGTTCTATTAAACCGATGGGGGCCGGTCCTAGACGCTGCCCTGCCACCTGAGCAGGCAGGCTTCAGGGAAGGGAGGTGCACCACGGAGCAGGTCATTGCCCTTACAGAGCATATTGAGCACGGGTTCGAGAGAAAACAGCAAACAGGTGCTGTGTTTATAGACCTATCAGCGGCGTACGATACGGTCTGGTGCGATGGGTTAATGCTCAAACTTGCAAAAATCATAAGGTGCAAAAAGACCTTGAAGTTGTTCTCTTCGATCTTAGGGGAAAGGCAATTCCACGTCGCGCTGGGAGACGCCACGAGCAAAGTTAGGAAATTGAAGAATGGGGTCCCTCAGGGGTCGGTACTTGCGCCAATGTTGTTTAACGTTTACATTAGCGATATGCCGAACACTTCCTCCTGAGGCTGGGATACGCAGACGACTGGGCACTCGTTACTCAGAGTAAAGTGTGGACCCGTCTCGAGAGCGTACTCAGCGAGGACGTCACCAGACTCAAATCCTACTTTGACAAGTGGTACCTGAAGATGAACACTTCAAAAACCGTGGCCACTGCATTTCACTTATGCAGTGGTTGGCACACCCGTAAACTGAATGTCCTAGTCGGGGACCAGCCACTCCCATATGAGCCGCGTCCAAAATACCTAGGGGTGACGCTGGATCGCAGCCTTACCTATCGGGTTCATCTCGAAGGGGTTGCCCGGAAGATAGAGAAGCGGAATAGTCTTCTGAGGAAGCTGGCGGGATCGACTTGGGGCGCTAGCCAAGCGCTCCTGAGAACATCCGCCCTGGCACTATGCTATTCCACCGCGGAGTATTGCGCTCCAGTGTGGGGTAGAAGCAGAAACGTTGAGAAGGTGGATGTAAAACTTCGCAAGTCGATGCACATAGTGTCGGGAACGCTAGCAACAACCCCTAGAGAATGGGGCCCGGTGATGGCAGCGATCCAGCCCCCCGATGTCCGGAGGGAGACCATTACGGGAAACTGGCTGAGTAAGATCAAAGAGAGAGGGAATGGGGATACCCCTCTCATGCGCATAATGAACGGTGCCCCCGTTTCGAGCCGAAATAAGTCCCGGCAACCCTTGTACGCAGAATCCCTGACTACGGACAGAGCTGCACATACGAGATGGAAGTCGGTTTGGACGAATTCAATCCCTCGTGGGGGCGGGGACCTACACTCCTCTAAGCTTGGTGAGAAGTTGCCAGGCTTTGATACCAGTAAGAGGAGACACTGGGTAGCTGCGAATCGGCTTCGGTCGAGGAGCTGCCTAACGGCCGGTGCGTTACATCAGTGGGGTCTAACTTCCTGTCCTTTATGTCCACGCTGTGGGCAAGAACCCGAAACGGCAGAGCATCTAGTCGAAAGGTGTGTTGTGACGATGCTACCGGGCGGGTTCGCGACGGTGCACGAATGCGGACCGGACTTTGCTGATTGGGTCGATCGTCATAACATAATAGTGTGAACCATAAGAAGCTGCTGCCAGTAGGATCCTTGTGCAAGTGGACTATAATGTGATTTCTCTCTCTCTCTCTCTCTCTCTCTCTCTCTCTCTCTCTCTCTCTCTCTCTCTCTCTCTCTATCTATCTATCTATCTATCTATCTATCTATCTATCTATCTCTATCTATCTACCTATCTATCTATCTATCTATCTATCTATCTATCTATCTATCTATCTATCTATCTATCTATCTATCTATCTATCTATCTCTCTATCTATCTATCTATCAAAAGTTAAGGTTTAGAAAAAAAATAAAAAGGGGGGATTAGGAAGTTAGCGAAATCAATAACTAAAAACAAAATTATAAAGTATAAATCGGATAAACCGTAAATGGTGTAATGACAAAATAAAGCAACTAGAAAAATGTTGTTTTTTTTAAAAATAGATAATCGTCCAAAAAGTATTTGCAATCGGGGAAATAAAAATAGACCACCAAAGCTCCGATCGATCCCAAGGCGAAGATGGTTTACTTTAAAAAGAAAATAAAACAAAACAATCCCGCCCCCCTCTCCCCGTTCTACACCCCCCCCCCCCCCCCCATCTTCCCCCCCTCCCCCCCCCCCCCCCCCCCCCAAAAAAAAACAAACAAAAAACAAAAAATAAAGCAATCAAACAAACAAACTATGAATCAATGCGGGAAGTAAACCGATACCCTTGCCTGAGATCCCAAGGCGAAGATGGTTTGATTTAAAAAGAAAATACAACAAAACAACCACCAACTTCTATAGCCCCCCCCCCCCCCCTCCCCCTCCACAAAAAAACACCAAAAAAAAAAAAAACCAACAAAAAAACAAACAACCCATGAATCAATACGGAATGGAAACCGATACCGTTCCCTGCGAGTCAAGTGCTCCCTATTTTACTTCTTTTTTTTTTTTTGACATCAATAGTAAGAAATGAATTATAAATAGGAGTGGCGGGTGGGAGGCGATATAAATACAGAAAAATAAGTTATTCAGAAGGAATAATCGGAATGCAATGAACTGGCAAAACTGAAAACAAGGCTGTCTACAGATGTTTGTTTTTTAGTTGACAAAACAGTTTTCTTGTTTTTTGAATGGATTCTTTTTCTTACTTAAAATAACAATAAAATAAGGTGGCATCCACCTTGTCAAAAAATGAATTAATAATAATAACAATAATAATAATAATAATAATAATAATAATAATAATAATAATAATAATAATAATAATAATAATAATAATAATAATAATAATATAATAATAATAATAATAATAATAATAATAATAATAATAATTTAATAACGCTTGAATCTTAGGCAGCGCGAAATCCTTTGTAGGTCTGAAACTGAACGCCTTAATTTTTATGTTGTGATTGGGTTGGGGGGGGGGGGGGGGGGGTGGACAATCTCAAAGCAAGGATAAATATTGTCCATTACAGAAATGATAAGAAGTAGGCCTATATTCTTGCGTTTGATAATCAGTTTGTTTTAAAGGTTTTTACAGTGAATGAAACAATTTTTTTAAAAAAGAAAGAAATCCAGTCATATTATTTTGCAAAAGTGTTTCTTCAGAGTGGGCCAGTACATAACAGGTAAACAGGGGTTTTTTCCCCTTTCTTTCTAAGCTCTATATCAGAGGTAAGGAGAAATATTTTTTCCATAGGCGAGATTTTTATTGGAATTCTTATCGATAAAAATGGGTGGGATAGAAGTGAGGCGGTGCTTACGAATACATCAAGGGTGCAAGTGAAACCGCTGTATCAGAAATGGAGAGAGACCTAAAGAGATCGGGATTTTTTTACGTCTCTCTCTCTCTCTCTCTCTCTCTCTCTCTCACTCTCTCTCTTTATCTCTCTCTCGCTCTATCTCTCTCTCCCCCTCATCCGAATGTATAGACTGGGTAAAGGAATGAGACAATAAGGTGTGAGGTAGAAAGAGACACGAGTGAGGCTGTAGGTGAGAGTGAGAACGCTCCGGAAAGACTGACAGTGGAAGGGGGGGGGGGGGGGGGGATGGAGAGAGAAATAAATAAATATAATGAGCTGAGAGAGAAAGGATGTGCAAGAAAGAAAAGAGAATTTGAAAATTAGCAAAGGGGCAACAAAGGATAGGAGAAGAGAGAGACAAAGCGAGAGAGAGAGAGAGAGAGAGAGAGAGAGAGAGAGAGAGAGAGAGAGAGAGAGAGATCGAGATATCGAGAGAGAGAGAGAGAGAGTGATGTGGAAGGGATGTACTAATACAGACCAAAACAGAATAGAATAACGCTCACGGATTCTCTTGTTCTATCGACTACACCAACTTGACGCCCCATTAACTCCAATCAGTGTTTTCATACAGTCAGTCCGGGACACCCGGGCGTCCCGATCGATGAATCCATCACGACCCGGGTTCAATTCAGCTTACACTTGGATTCAGATTACATTTAGATTCAGTCAAAGAGTCTGTCAACCAGCCAGTCGGGGATTCATTCATTCATTCAGCTTACGATTTGAGTTGATTGGCCAAGATTAAAAATCAAATCGTCAAACGACCCGCGTGATCTGTCAACCCCGACAGCCCAGTAAATAGCTCGTGATTACATTAACTGCCGACTGGACTGGATTTTTTTTTTAAATTGGCCAGAAAACTCGTCCTTCAAATATCGATCGATTTAAATTACCATCATATTGGCGAAAAATCTGAAACATTGGACTTTCATGAGTCCCGAGTTTGAGAGTTTTTTTTGCCAAGATGTGGGTCATTTAAATCGATCCATATTTGAAGGACGAGTTTTCTGGCCAAATTTTTTAACTACGTGTTTCTCCAGAGTCCGGCAGTTAACTGGTTGAAGGACAAAACATCTTTTTTCTTTCTTTCTCTCTTTATTTCTTTATGATTCCGATCAGAAAACTTTTCCCCTCACCGATAGGCTAAGATAATCGCAAACTAGCCAAATAGTTTTTAAACCTGCAACTTCTATGTAGATACTTCTATACAGGGACATGTTAAATACTTGTTTATTTATCAGGTCGGGGTAATCACACTCTATCTCAGTCTATCGACACAATATACAGCGATCGTTTTCCGATCAAAATATCTAAAAATAAATATGTTTTGTCATTGTAAATACCAGCATAGCTAATGATATTCTATTAGCCGTGAGATAAATGAATTTTATGGGTTTTTTTTGTTTGTTTTTTTTTAAACAAAGTAATTGAATAACATTTATTTTCTTCTTCAGAATTAATTAGGTCGATGTTT
>NC_088365.1:17510990-17523490 GCF_034508935.2 Berghia stephanieae | reverse complement strand
TGGTGGTGATGGGGGTGGTGGTGGTGTAGATGGGGGTTGTGGTGGTGGTGATGGTGGTGGTGGTGGTGTAGATGGGGGTTGTGGTGGTAGTGATGGGGGTGGTGGTGGTGTAGATGGGGGTGGTGGTGGTGTAGATGGGGGTTGTGGTGGTGGTGATGGGGGTGGTGGTGGTGTAGATGGGGGTGGTGGTGGTGTAGATGGGGGTTGTGGTGGTAGTGATGGTGGTGATGGTGGTGTAGATGGGGGTGGTGGTGGTGTAGATGGGGGTTGTGGTGGTGGTGATGGGGGTGGTGGTGGTGTAGATGGGGGTTGTGGTGGTAGTGATGGGGGTGGTGGTGGTGTAGATGGGGGTTGTAGTGGTGGTGATGGGGGTGGTGGTGGTGGTGTAGATGGGGGTGGTGGTGGTGTAGATTGGGGTGGTGGTGGTGGTGATGGTGGTGATGGTGGTGTAGATGGGGGTGGTGGTGGTGTAGATGGGGGTGGTGGTGGTGGTGATGGGGGTGGTGGTGGTGTAGATGGGGGTTGTGGTGGTGTAGATGGGGGTTGTGGTGGTGGTGATGGGGGTGGTGGTGGTGGTGTAGATAGGGGTTGTGGTGGTGGTGATGGGGGGGGGGGGGGTGTAGATGGGTGTTGTGGTGGTGGTGATGGGGGTGGTGGTGGTGTAGATGGGGGTTGTGGTGGTGGTGATGGGGGTGGTGGTGGTGTAGATGGGGGTTGTGGTGGTAGTGATGGGGGTGGTGGTGGTGTAGATGGGGGTTGTGGTGGTAGTGATGGGGGTGGTGGTGGTGTAGATGGGGGTGGTGGTGGTGGTGTAGATGGGGGTGGTGGTGGTGTAGATGGGGGTTGTGGTGGTGGTGATGGGGGTGGTGGTGGTGTAGATGGGGGTGGTGGTGGTGTAGATGGGGGTTGTGGTGGTAGTGATGGGGGTGGTGGTGGTGTAGATGGGGGTTGTGGTGGTAGTGATGGGGGTGGTGGTGGTGTGTAGATGGGGGTGGTGGTGGTGGTGATGGGGGTTGTGGTGGTGGTGATGGGGGTGGTGGTGGTGTAGATGGGGGTTGTGGTGGTAGTGATGGGGGTGGTGGTGGTGTAGATGGGGGTTGTGGTGGTGGTGATGGGGGGGAGGTGTAGATGGGGGTTGTGGTGGTGGTGATGGGGGTGGTGGTGGTGTAGATGGGGGTGGTGGTGGTGTAGATGGGGGTTGTGGTGGTAGTGATGGTGGTGATGGTGGTGTAGATGGGGGTGGTGGTGGTGTAGATGGGGGTTGTGGTAGTGGTGATGGGGGTGGTGGTGGTGTAGATGGGGGTTGTGGTGGTAGTGATGGGGGTGGTGGTGGTGTAGATGGGGGTTGTGGTGGTGGTGATGGGGGGGGTGTAGATGGGGGTTGTGGTGGTGGTGATGGGGGTGGTGGTGGTGTAGATGGGGGTGGTGGTGGTGTAGATGGGGGTTGTGGTGGTAGTGATGGTGGTGATGGTGGTGTAGATGGGGGTGGTGGTGGTGTAGATGGGGGTTGTGGTGGTGGTGATGGGGGTGGTGGTGGTGTAGATGGGGGTTGTGGTGGTAGTGATGGGGGTGGTGGTGGTGTAGATAGGGGTTGTGGTGGTGGTGATGGGGGGGGGGGGGGTGTAGATGGGGGTTGTGGTGGTGGTGATGGGGGTGGTGGTGGTGTAGATGGGGGTTGTGGTGGTGGTGATGGGGGGGGGGGTGTAGATGGGGGTTGTGGTGGTGGTGATGGGGGGGGGGGGGTGTAGATGGGGGTTGTGGTGGTGGTGATGGGGGTGGTGGTGGTGTAGATGGGGGTTGTGGTGGTGGTGATGGTGGTAATGGTCGTTGCGATGGTGATGGTTGCTGTGTTGGTTGGTGGTGGTGGTGGCGGTTTTTATGTTAGGTGGTGTTATTGGTAGTAAAGACGACGGCAATGATGATGATGATGATGATGATGATGATGATGATGATGATGATGATGATGACGATGATGATGACGACGATGACAGTGATGACGATGATAATCACGACTATGATTGATTAATTTAAAGTCATTAACTGTGTGTATCGCTCACCAAAACAAATCCCCAACTGGTATTCGTCAGCATTGCAATGAGTCAACATCAAAACCCCATCAGACAGAATCATTTCACCGAGTACATAATAATAGAATCACACCGGTGTTTAGTTTATCATTAACTTGACGCCTTGCAAAAATTTGACAAGTCATGAAAAAAAAAAACATAACGACGAAATAAATATAGATATCTATCTAGATAAATAAAAGAATAAAAAAAAAAAAGAACCAGATGAAGGGGAAAAAATACAGTGCAACATATTTCGAATATCACCTGGAGGTAACCAGCAATCCGATCATGTAACAAATTGACAATAATGCCCATATTTTCTGTTAATTCAATACGCTCAGTTATTCCTTCACTTAACTCTCTCCATACCAGCCATTTTCAGGGTTTTCCCCAAAACTCCACATCAAACTAACAAAATAAATAAATGATGATGATGATGATGATGATGATGATGATGATGACGACGACGACGACGACAGAGCTGTTTTTGTGATTAAATTGAAGCTTACACATTAAAAAAAAATTATCACTCAAAAACAATAGCAGTAAAATTCTTCCGATGTATAATTGTCTTTAGGAAGACATAGAGAAATACGCTACAACACACTGTTCATTTTATTTAAATTGTATAATGTACAAAAGAAATTTGAATAAGAAAAATGTTGGTTATATCGTAACGAATGTGACGATTTTCCTATAGTTGGTATGGAGAGGATTAAAGACCTGGAAAAGGGCGTGAGTACAAAACAGTCCCAGACAAAGCAAAAGCTTCCGAAAAATTCAGAATTCCTCGATTTCCCCAGTCGAAGAAGACTGTGGAGTTTTGGGATGAATTAATTTAAAATTGTATTTTTCTTTCTTGCTTTTTCTGGCACTGTTTCAAACACACATTTTCTTAAAATAGATGTTTCTTTATCTTACACCGTAATTAATTTGTCACTTTTATATTCCTTGAGTTTAGGAGAAGGGAGCATTAACATAAAATGACAAAGATAAAAAAATAATCGAAGTTCACCTTGAGGAATAAACAACAAATTATGCGATATATCCAATAATAACTAAAACACGATTATTTATTTGTCTTACTTCGATATTCGTGAGTTCGTGGTGACCTCGTGTTGAAAATTATACCGGTACGTGTACAACTGTCGTACTCTGGAAAAACCCATATTTTAAAATTTGGCCAGAAAACCCGTCCTTCAAATATCGATCGATTTAAATGACCCTCATCTTGGAAAAAACCTCTCAAACCTGGGGCTTCGCGAAGCCCCAGGTTTGAGAGTTTTTTTCCAAGATGAGGGTCATTTAAATCGATCGATATTTAAAGGACAGGTTTTCTAGCCAAATTCTAAAATATGTTTTTTTTAAATTTTCGTCCAGATTACAACAGCACTCACATTCGCGTGTTTACTGCAATAATTGAGTGATACATTGTCTGCCTCTATCTAGTCTACACTTCAAACGCTTGAGTGTGAATTGCAAAATATTGCTTACGTAATAGATATGTAATTAGTGGATTTAGATTGTACTCCTCTTGCACTAATGCAAGGGTATCTATAATATATTGTTGGAAAAGACGAAGAGAGTTAAACACTAAGTGTTTGCGTGTGAGAGAAAGAGAGAGAGAGAGAGAGAGAGAGAGAGAGAGAGAGAGATAGAGAGAGAGAGAGAGAGAGAGAGAGAGAGAGAGAGAGAATGTGAGGGGGGGGGGGGGGGGGGTGGAGTTACCAGAGAAAAGGGACCGAGGTAAGGGAGAGATATAAATAAATGGGTGTATGTGTATGTGTGTAAGGCAAGAGAGGATAATCAAACGAACGATACAGAGATAATGAGCGGGGTAAGAATAATACAATGTTTTCTGATACAACAGCTAAACGAGGCTTTGTTTTTATCAATAATTAAGGATAAACGTTCTTTGCAATAGAATGCAAGATCTGGATAAACAACGCTGTTTGTATTACGCCATTATAGGACGGAATTTACAAGGGGAAAAAATTATACAAAAACTCCAAACAAACCCCAAAACAAACAAAACCAAAACAACCTCAAAAACAACCAAAAAAAAAAAAAAAAAAAAAAAAAAAAAAAAAAAAAACACAACAAAACCCCACCAGAATCAGAAAGTTGTAAAAATATCTTAAACCTCAAAGATGTGGATTGTAGATAGTGTAAAAGTAAACTGTTGTTAGCTCGCCCAGCCATGCCATGTTTAAGCCTCTCCTCACCAGCCATTTTCAGGATTTTCCAAAAAAAATTCACACCCAACTAACACAAAAATAGATTTTTTATCAATCAAACACAATAGCATTAAGTTCTTGCCACAAATAATATCTATATCAAAACATGCTCTACAACACACTGTTCATTTTCTTTAAATTTTATGATGTACAAGAGAAATTTGAATGAGAATAATGTTGGTTGTATCGAAACGAATGCGACGATTTTCCTATAGTTGGTAAGGAGAGGGTTAAGAATTCTGCTGAATGTTGTCAAATTGAGCGAGTTTTTATGAATTTTCTAACTCATCTTTTTTTTTTTTTTAATTTATTGTTTATAATAAATATCTTGGTATTTCTAACTTACTATTTATTCTTAACAAACCGAACAAAATGGTGGCCACGTAGATTCGTGCGACACAGACCGAAACGTTTTTTAACAAAACAAAACAACTGATAGGGGGTCACTAATTTGTTTACGACGTCCGTCACAAAAAGAATGGGCACATATGCTGGGCGGGTTAACCAAAACGTTACTCTAACCAACTGCAATATTTGCAGATGCATTATATCGATAGAACACGATAACTAGCTTGTACTCCATGTGATAATTATGTCTATTTTTAGTAAACGATCCACAGCGGATTCGTGCTCAACAAAAATACATAATGCGAAAGTAAAAATATCATCTTCACCAATCCAGTTTATCTGTATTATATCGGATATCATGACCTTCACGCTGTTGCATAGAATATCACGAATCCAAATAACATACAGGATGATACATACATCAATTACTCATTGGATTCAATAGTCTGATGTCACGCAGCCCGGCAACGGCGGCCATCTTGGTTCTAAATAAAGAAAATCATTACTTTTTATTCTTCATGCTGGCTAGAACTTTTCATAAGCCTTGTGATCAGAATGTGTAAAAGTCAAAACATGATCAAATTTATGTTTTTTTTCCCCCTCTGCATACGCTTTTATGCTCGCCGGAGAAATATTTCTTATGGCGTCCGCCATTGTTCCGATAATTTAGAGCCAGTGTTACTAAGTTACCATGCGTCATTAGGAAGGAAGTGACGTTACGACTGTTGAAGCGTATTATAACATACCAGTTGGCAGTAGTGGTGGTGGTGAACTTTTTACCCGTCACTGATTGAATGCTCAATATAGAAAACGTGTCAACACACAATATGTAGTCTCTATCTATGTAGCAAATCATCATCATCATCCTAATCATTATCTACTGTATTGTTTCGTGCTATAAAAGAGTAAAAGAGAGTTCTTATTGGTTGTCCTGTCCACGGGTTCGTGTCATTGCCTCGTTATTTGATTTTGAACAGTAATGTAAATTGAATGACTTGGTCAGTTGAAATCTTTACAAATAAAAATTAGATACCCTACTTTGCACAGCCCGCGTGCATATTGATAGATGTAAAAAAAAATGCGTGTGTGTGTGTGTGTGTGCGTGTGTGCTGGGGGGGGGGGGGGGGGGGGGGAAGAATACATTCATGTATATATATATATATATATTATATATATATATATATATATATATATATATATATATATATGTGTGTGTGTGTGTGTGTGTGTGTGTGTGTGTGTGTGTTTGTGTTGATTTTTAATAATTAGCTCTGGGTCTAAAATAACGTCCAACAGCAATAAAGATGTGATTTGTTTACAATTACAAGTTAATTACATAAACAGTCGCCCATAAATCTTTACTTTGTGGAATGTACAACCAGTTTTGACAAAATGGCAGCTACCCAAACCACTCTGTACGTATCTAGTGTCCAATTTCAACGAAAGAACCTGGTTACATTATTAGGAAATAATAGCATTGATGATGACATTCAAAATTGAAAACCAGGAAATAACAGATAACATAATATTACAAGACACCAACAAAACAAAAAGTAAAATGAAATAAGTTTTCAAAAAATTTAATTATTTCAGGAATTTCAACTATAATTTACCTGTCTTCGCTCAAGTACAAGAGAAGGTATTCAATGCATTTTTGCTGAAGCCACTTAATTTTTTTTTTAAATCACTTCCCCAACAAAAGATGAAAATAAAAAAGGACACGCGATAGAGAGAGAGAGAGAGAGAGAGAGAGAGAGAGAGAGAGAGAGAAGAGAGAGGAGAGAGAGAAAGGAGAGAAGAGAGAGAGGAGAGAGAGAGAGAAGGAGAAAGAGAAGAAGAGGAGAGAGAGGAGAGAGAGAGAGGAAGAAGAAGGAGAGAGAGAGAGGAGAGAGAGAGAGAGAAGAGGAGAAAGAGAAGGAGAAGAAGAGAAGAAGAGAGAGAGAGAAGAGAGAGAAGAGAGAGAGAGAGAGAGAGAGAGAGAGAGAGAGAGAGAGAGAAGAGAGAGAGAGAGAGAGAGAGAAATAACAAAATAGAATGAAATTATAAAAGATGAGAGGAAAAAAAATAAGGGGGAAAACAAACAACATCATTAACAACAACAACAACAACAACAACAACAACAACAACAACAACTACAACAACAACAACAACTACAACAACAACAACAACAAAAAGACACAAAATAAAAAGCAAACCAAACTAAGATAATAAGACGAATAAATTTTGGTACGATTTCGAATTACCCAGCCAGACATACCGAGCTCATTAAAATACGACATAACAAAAGAACAGACTAAAAGTTGCGTGGTAGTCTAGAGTGGCGGAATGTAATCAGGAACACTATGAATTACTGAGAGTGAGCCAGCCGACTGCCCAGACAGGAAGCCGTCGAAATGGCTGACAGAGGGGACCGACAATTCGGAGAACAGCAGATGGCGGTAAGGATTCTTGGGTTCCTTTTAAAATGGCCTTATAGTCCAAGTCTGAAGTGGTCTCGTCTCAGACGGGGAAAAAAACCCAAAAAAAAATAATCAAACGTATTGGGTATTAAGTTTGTTGGGGTTTTTTATACGAAAAAATTCACAAAACAATACAAAACAAATCAAACAAACAAAAATAAATAAATAAGCTAAACTAATTTTCGTTTATCCTTCGTCCTTATTCTAATTCTAATCTCAATAAATAATCAACTACTGGGTTTGTATCTCGGTAGCATAATTAATTTACAAATGGCCTTGGTTGTCATCCTTGAAATGTCCCTTTAAACCTGTTAGAGTTACCAGCTATTTTCAGAATTTTACCCCAAACTTCAATACTCACCCAACACAAAAATATATTTTTCAAACAGAATAGTAATGAGTACATTCTACATTTTGTTCAGAACAATGAGCGCTGCTGCAACACAGTGTCGAGTTTTATGGCTTTTACTATAACAAAATGAAATCAGAATAAGAAAATTGTTGGTTGCATCGTTACAAATGTGACGATTTTTCCTATAAGTGGTAAGGAGAGGGTTAAGTTAAGTGAGACTAAAGGTGACATTAATTTAAGAGGGTTGTGTGTCTTTTGTTACTTCCAGAGGCAGCTTTGAGTTGAGTACGAGATGGTCGTCGAATGCATTCATAGTGCATTGCACTCTTACCAGGGGGGGACCTGGTTTCAGGCTGACCTGTTGTCATCTCGTAGTATTCCCTTTGAGCTTTGAGCACGAAATGTAGTAGCACCTATTGCCAAATTTGCGGTGCTGCATGCACTGCAGCGTATGCCTGGGATGACATCCATGTCAAAATAACATAAAGGATCGGAAAAAATGGGATGAGGGAAGGAAATTTCGTTTATAATTCAATTCTTTAACCCTTTCCTTACCACCCATAGAAAAATCGTCACATTCGTTACGATGCAACCGACAATTTTCTCCTTCTGATTTCTCTTGTGCACCACAAAATTTTAAGAAATGCTTTGATTACAGCTATAAATACTAAGCACTGTGTTGTAGAGCTCACTTGTTACTTTTTTGTTTGAGTAAGAAAAGTCATTTTTTGTATTCGGTGGGTGTAAATTTTCGTGGGAAATACTAAAAATAGCTGGTAAGGAGAGAGTTAACTAGTTAACTGCCGTACTCTAGAAAAACTCGAATTAAAGAGAGAAAAAAGTGGGATAGTTTGTTTTTTTTTTTCTCATGTTTTTTCCTTTCTTGATGTATTTCGCACGGTTTCATACATATTTTTTCAGATCTTTCTCTTACTCCAGTACCTGCTACCGTGGCCTTCGTAAAGTTATAGCCTGACACTGACCAAAATATGACGTCAAAATGCCAGTCTTTTGCCACAAAAGAAAACAAATCGTGAGTTGTATTCAATAGTTCAACCAATGAAATAACTTGTATCCATGAGCTCTACTAACAACAACTCACTAGGCGGTGCAAAAACCAAATAATGACGTCAAACTGCCAGTCCTTTTGGATTTCAGTATCAGGCAATAAATAGTATGCGCTTAGCTAAGAAGCTCATAACATTGCCATCCGGAAGTATGACGGACGAACACACAAAACTGTGTGTATCCATGAACGTTTATAGTCGGGTTAATACAGTTCAGTGATCATTACTCATAAACGCGGATGGCAAAAAACAATAACAAAGACCCGATTGACGTCATCTTCGAACTATCTATAACATAACGATGGCTACGCTGCTCCCCAATTTGTCACTTTAATATGTACCATGTTAATAAAAGAAAGTTAATATGCCCTAAATAAGTGTGCGATATATAATATATATTTTATGACAGACTTGCACCTCGTTACCCATCTATCTCAGACCTCACACACACACGAACACAGACAGAATGTACAATATCGCTTCCATCCTGCGTTTTATCATCTATGACGCGCAGGAACCGCCATATAAAAACAAATAAATAGCGACAGGGCATTGATAAAAGGAGGGAATAAGATATGAAAAGAGCACAGAGTATCCAGTCATATAATAATAACATCATTATCTGTCGCTGTCTCTTTTAACCATCCAGAGCCGCGCTGTGATTTGTGATAAGTTGCAGTTTCCGATTTACTGTGCATTAACCCACTCAACCCTGACACCGGCTATATCCGTAGTTTACCGGGTTACTTTTACCCCATGCCTATTTATTATATTTTTCTGAGACAAATTATAGGCGTAGTATAGTATCAAAGCTCATGTTTTAAATTCTTACAAGTTAATGATTGTTGAAAAAAACTGTCTATGCAACATGCTCATTTTAATACATTTTTTTCCCATTTTGAAAAGTAGCAAAAATCTCTAGGATTGAGTGAGTTACGCATTTATTGTGTAACAAGCGGGTTGTATAATATAATAATATGGTGAAAATTTTGGGATAAGAATAATATGAGCATTGAACAAGGATTTTAAAATATTAAATAAAAGCGCCTGAAAAGCTGTGAATGGAATGAAACAGTGCCAGAAAAGCAGAAGGAACAATTGTTGGGGGGGGGGGGGGGGGGGGGGGGGGGTAAAAAGGCTTTGGGAATCTAAATAGTCAAATTGTTTCTTTTCCTTTTTATTAAAATTTGTTTTATTTTTAATCCAAAAATTCACAAACAGTAACTTTATGGCATAGAAAATTCTTGCAATTTTAAATTCTGTTTCATTCGAGCAATTGCTCTTTATAAATAAATATACAAGCATAGTTACCCGTTCAATGAATGGGATGATAGGTTGATCAACACAACTATCTATGACTCGCTTTTATTTCCTGTTGGCGATTGTCGCCGTTTATTGTGACTTTAAAAAAAAATAATTTAACATTGAGATTTATATAGAGCAATACCCACTAAATGTGCTCAAAGCGCTTTACAAGGGATCCCTGGTCAACGGCAACATTTAACATGTAGGGCGGGACATGCCGCCTGTTAGGCGATATTACAATTTTTCGGACAAAGACACCGCTGTTAACGGTCAGGTATTCATTTTACACCTGAGTACGGTGAGAGAATGTGAGTAAAGAGCCTTCTCCAAGGACTCAACTATGCGCCAAGCGAGGCTCGAACCCAGGACCTTCCGATCCGAAAGCGAGTGGTATACCACTAAACCGCATAGCCGCACTTTATTAAGGAAATGCCAATCTATAAGCTAACAAAGGCTGCACACAGACCAAGCCATTTTAAACAATAAGTGAACAGAGCATAGCAACGTGTACGGCAGTGATTGGGACTCGCGCGTCAAGAGTTTTCGTATCAAAGTTACTGCTGCTCTAAAGGTGAAAAAAAAAAGTAAAAGATTTAACATCCGGTTAGAGTTGCATCGAACCAAACTTGTAAAGGTTCAGCGGATAAAAATAACTACTATAAACATTATAGATGCTGAGAGTGGTGACCTTGCGACCCTTATAACCCCTGTGACCCTTGCGACCTCCGCAGTACAGGCTATTATTGTGAATGACTGACAAGATAATTGTGGACCTGGCTAAGGTCCTAATTGGCCTTCAACTGGACAGATAATATAACAGGCAGCCAACGCAACCTCTGACAATGTATCACGTTTTTTATAACAGTAATCATTGGGATGCTCCGATTGTTCAAATTGGGCAACCACCTGAAAATCATGTCTTTTTAATAAATTGAGCTTTATATAGCGCAATATCCACTAAATGTGCTCAATAAAAGCGCTTTACAAGGGGTCCTGGTCAACAACAACATTTAATATTTAGGACGGGATATGCCGCCTGCTAGGCGATATTACATTTTTTTCGGACAAAGACACCGCTGTTAACGGTCAGGTACTCATTTTACACCTGAGTACGGTGAGAGAATGTGAGTAAAGAGCCTTCTCCAAGGACTCAACTATGCGCCAAGCGAGGCTCGAACCCAGGACCTTCCGATCCTTAAGCGAGTGGCATACCACTAAACCGCATAGCCGCACTTTATTAAGGAAATGCCAGTCTAAAAGTTAACAAAGGCTGCACACAGACCAAGCCATTTTAAACAATAAGTGAACAGAGCATAGCAACGTGTACGGCAGTGATTGGGACTCGCGCGTCAAGAGTTTTCGTATCAAAGTTACTGCTGCTCTATTGGTGAAAAAGAGTTGTATCAAAGTTACTGCTGCTCTAAAGGTGAAAAAGAGTTGTATCAAAGTTACTGCTGCTCTAAAGGTGAAAAAGAGTTGTATCAAAGTTACTGCTGCTCTAAAGGTGAAAAAGAGTTGTATCAAAGTTACTGCTGCTCTAACGGTGAAAAAGAGTTGTATCAAAGTTACTGCTGCTCTAACGGTGAAAAAGAGTTGTATCAAAGTTACTGCTGCTCTAAAGGTGAAAAAAAAGTAAAAGATTTAATATCCGGTTAGAGTTACATCAAACCCAACTTGTAAAGGTTCAGTGGATAAAAATAACTACTATAAACATTATAGATGCTGAGAGTGGTGACCTTGCGACCCTTATAACCCCTGTGACCCTTGCGACCTCCGCAGTACAGGCTATTATTGTGAATGACTGACAAGATAATTGTGGACCTGGCTAAGGTCCTAATTGGCCTTCAACTGGACAGATAATATAACAGGCAGCCAACACAACCTCTGACAATGTATCACGTTTTTTATAACAGTCATCATTGGGATGCTCCGATTGTTCAAATTGGGCAACCACCTGAAAATCATGTCTTTTTAATAAATTGAGCTTTATATAGCGCAATATCCACTAAATGTGCTCAATAAAAGCGCTTTACAAGGGGTCCCTGGTCAACAACAACATTTAATATTTAGGACGGGATATGCCGCCTGTTAGGCGATATTAAATTTTTTTCGGACAAAGACACCGCTGTTAACGGCCAGGTACTCATTTACACCCGAGTACGGTGAGAGAATGTGAGAATCGAACCCAGGACCTTCCGATCAGAAAGCGAGTGTCATACCACTAGACCACATAGCTGCACAAGACGGACTTGCAGGTCCACTATCAATAAATTATTGTGTTAGGAAGTGCTAGAACAACAACAAAAAATGGATTTTATAAAATGAGAAAACTGGCAGTGACAAGAATCTTATAACCAGCGATATTTGGGATGATATTTGGGGGCAGCGTGGCTCAGCGGTACGATCTTTGCTTCCTACCCGAAAGGTATCGAGCTCGATCACCCGCCGCTGCGCTGTGTGGCCTTGAGCAAGTCACCTCGCCTTAGCTCAATTTGCCGCTGACGCCTGAGTTATTCCAGTCTTCCTTGGAATAGACCCTAGAGACAAATTTTACAACTACGATTCGTTTTGTCACATTTTTAATCATTTAACTGCCGTACTCTGGAAAGACACGTATTTAAAAGTTTCATTCGACTATCGACCGATTTAAATGGCCCTCATCT
>NC_088365.1:17478490-17505990 GCF_034508935.2 Berghia stephanieae | reverse complement strand
TTGTTGGCTTCTTCCTTTTTAAAATTTTGTTGTTGTCTATTTGTTTGTTTGTTTGTTATGTCGGTGTATTTATTTAATTATTTATTTATTTATTTGTTTATTTCTTTCTTTCTTTATTCATTCATTCATTCATTCATTCATTCATTTATTCATTTATTTATGTATTTATTTATTTATCAATTTATATAATAATTCATTTATTTATTTATATATTTATTTATTTATTTTTGCTGTTGGTGTTGTTTTTTTTTGTTTTGTTTTTTCATTTTTTGTTTGGTTTTGCTTTTTGTTGTTTTTATATTTTTGTTAGAATATAACAAGGCGTTTTGTCACAGTAGGGTAGGTCAGTCAGTCAGTCAGTCAAAGAGATAGAAGATGATTATAGATTACACAGCCAGAAGCAGAGAACATCCACTATCCATCCTTTGGGGTGGAAGAGATAAACGTATCAGCACTAGACAAATTAACGGATTAACAGTAGAAATTAGAGGGAAGAGATTGTTGGGGGGGGAGGGGGGTCTACTACGGAGACACGAAGAAATAGTTGTAGGTAGAGATTGTGGAATGGATAAAGTTAGATTTGGGGTGGGGGGTGGGGGGGTTTGAAGGCAAAGACAGGGCGAGGAGAGAGAGAGAGAGAGAGAGAGAGAGAGAGAGAGAGAGAGAGAGGGAGAGAGAGAGAGAGAGACAAGAGAGAGTGAGAGAGAGAGAAAGACAAGAGAGAGAGAGAGAGAAAGAGAGAGAGACAGGGAGAGAGAGAGAGAAAGACAAGAGAGAGAGAGAGAGAGAGAGAGAGAGAGAGAGAGAGAGAGAGAAAGACAAGAGAGAAAAGATAGAGAGAGGGTGAGTGAGAGAGAGAGAAAGAAAGAGAGAGAGAAAGACAAGAGAGAGAGAGAAAGACAAGAGAGAGAGAGAGAAAGACAAGAGAGAGAGAGAGAGAGAGAGAGAGAGAGAGAGAGAGAGAGAGAAAGACAAGAGAGAGTGAGAGAGAGAGAAAGACAAGAGAGAGTGAGAGAGAGAGGGAGATAGGGGGGGGGGAGGTGGATCGAATTTTATGGTAGAAAGAGGACGAAGGAGTAAATGAATCAGGACATGAGGCAAAGCAGTATGAGAAGGAGGAAGAAGAGATAAAGATGGTGATGATGATGATGATGACGACGACGACGACGACGACGACGAAGTGAAAGAGTGGGTTGGGTGAAGGAAAGTCTTTGGAAGATCTGAAGAAACAGAAAGAGAGAAAAAGGGGTGTGTATACTATAACCATATTGTTTTAAATGCACTATGATTTTTTTTTTTAATATAGACAAAGAGAAGTGTCTTTATTCGCTCTGATTTACAATATATTTTTGTTGGACTCATCGCCACCATGACATTTGAATGTCATGATGCCTCGAATTGTAAATAATCCCAAACACGCGTCCATAATCGCAGATGTGTAACATCTGAATTGATTAGCATTCCATTAACACGACAGCAACACACAATTTTATCGAATAAAGAATGAAGATTCGTGTTAATGGCCATGATAGTACAATTATTCATTACTAAATTGTGATGTTGATGACTAATTCATGCGTCTTAAAATAGGATATAGATAAAAATCCCCTTCATTCATCCTCAAGGGGGATTTTTTCTTCTTTAGGATCTATTCCTAAGGAAGACTGGAATAACCCAGGCGTTAGCCGCAGTGCAAAGCCGTTAAAGTGAGCTAGGGCAAAGTGACTTGCTTTAAGTCACACAGCTCGACGAGGGGAATCGAACTCGGTCCATTCTGGCTACAAACAATGACCATAATATAGCTGGGTCACGCAATCGCCGACTTGTACTAAATACAAATGATAACCGGAGTGGTGATCATATATTGCAAAACCCTAACTCTAGTGGTGCATCCTAGGAAAATTCTCTGAAGATAAACTACCCAATTTGACAAATGTGTGAATATGAGTATACCTGTATATAAGGCAGAGATAAGGGACCCCCCCCCCCCCCAAACCAATAACGTGTACAGTATAAAATATTATGGAAAATTGGTTCATATGAAAGAATCATTGTGAAGCGCCTGGAGCATGGCGTCAAATGTGGGAATATTATAGATAGTTCGAAGATGACGTCACTCAGGTCTTTGTTATTGTTTTTTGCCATCCGCGTTTGTGAGTAATGCTCACTGAACTGTATAAACCTGACTATAAACGTTCAATGATACACACAGTTTTGTGTGTTGGTCCGTTATACTTCCGAATGGCAATGTTATGAGCTTCTTAGCCAAGCGCATACTATCTATACAAAGTTTTAATATTTACAGTCTATATATTTTTCATGGACAGATTTAGCAAACAGTAAAACGCGCCTTTGTTCGCCTTGATCGAGACAGTGCAAACAAAACAAACAATACAAAAGGTGGCTACTTTGTTTTCACTGTCTAATAACCCGTTAACTCCCTCAACCCTAACACCGACTATATCCGTAGTTTACCTGGGTAACTTTTACCCCATGCCTATTTATTATATTACATTTTTATGAGGCAAATTATAGGCGTAGTATAAAAAATTAATGTTATTAGTTTTTACATGTTTATGGTAGTTGAATAAAAATATCTATGAAAATGCTCATTTTTAATACATTTTTTTTTCTCAAATTTTGAAAAGTAGCAAAAATATTTAGGATTGAGTGGGTTAACGGCTAAACTCTGGACGGACAGACACGTATCTCAACATTTGGCCTGAAAACTCGTCCTTCAAATATCGATCGATTTAAGAAGTGACATGGCCCTCCTCTTGGCAAAAAAAAAAAAACAAAAAAACTCTCAAACCTGGGACCTCGTGAAGATATTTTAGTTTTGAGAGTGTTCGCCAAGATCATCGTTTCTGGAATAACAGAATTTATGGGTAAGACATGTAATGAGATTTTTAAAAAGTTAGCTCAGGATAGAGAACGATAGAAACTGTTTGTCTGTGGCCTATACCCTGACCCAGGGTGAAAAAGGCAATGATAATGATGATGATGGTCATTTAAATCGATCGATATTTAATTTAATTTGAAGGACAAGATTTCTGGCCAAATTTTTAAAACACGCATTTTTCTAGAGTACGGCAGTCAAGTGGTAAATATACACCTACCTGCGGTTATGTGGTCTAGTGGTATGACACTCACTTTCGGATCGGAAAGAGGTCCTGGGTTCGAGCCTCGCGCTCGGCACATAGTTGAGTCCTTGGAAAAGGCTCTTTACTCACATTCTCTCACCGTACTCAGGTGTATAATGAGTATCTGGCCGTTAACAGCGTTGTCACAAGACCACATAGCCGCACAAAAAATCAAAAGCTTTCTGTCCTAATGCTTTTATTGTGTTTTGTCAGCGTATCTACTGCGGAACTGTGGTGAATGAATGGTGAGACACAGTTATGTGTCCAGATAAAACTGATGTCACCTGTTTAGTTGAAGTCAAGGGAGACTCGAGTTGGACAATGTGATGTAAGCTTAGACGATGGGATTTGAATATGATGTGGATAGAGATTTTCAAGGCTTTTCCTACGTTGTCCGTTTAGAGGTTTCAAGGTGTCTCGTCATGGTCTTAACACTATTACAATTCTCTCTTTATCTTTATATCTTTCAATTTCTCCACTCTCTCCACCCCCACCCTCTCTCTCTCTCTCTCTCTCTCTCTCTCTCTCTCTCTCTCTCTCTCTCTCTCTCTCTCTCTTTATCTATCTATCTATCTATCTATCTATCTATCTATCTATCTATCTATCTATCTATCTATCTATCTATTCTATTCTATTCTATTCTATTCTATTCTATTCTATTCTATCTATCTCTCTCTCTCTCTCTCTCTCTCTATCTCTATCTATCTATCTATCTATCTATCTATCTATCTATCTATCTATCTATCTATCTATCTATCTATCTATCTATCTATCTATCTATCTATCTATCTATCTATCTATTCTATCTATCTATCTATCTATCTATCTATCTATCTATCTATCTATCTATCTATCTATCTATCTATCTATCTATCTATCTATCTATCTATCTATCTATCTATCTCTCTATCTATCTCTCTATACACAAAACATGGAGGCATTGCTCCTTTCTTTTCATATGTTAGAAGATAGAATAGGGCGTCCAAAGAACTTGGTTGACAAGGTAGGGTGTTACAAACAGAGAAGAATATTCAGTGTTCAATAATAAAGTATTTCAGTATTCAATTATTTCTCAAAGATTAAAGAAAAGAAGAAGAAGAAGAGAAGAGAAGAAGAAGAAGAGAAGAAGAAGAAGAAGAAGAAAAGAAGAAAGAAGAGAAGAGAAGAAGAAGAGAAGGAAGAGAGAGAGAGGAGGGAGGAGGAGGAGGAGAGGAGGAGGAGGAGGAGGAGGAGGAGGAGGAGGAGGAGGAGAGAGGAGGAGGAGGAGGAGGAAGAGAGGAGGAGAAGAGGAGAGAGGAGGAGAGAGAAGAGGAGAGAGAAGAGAAGAGAGGAAAGAAGAAGAAGAAGAAGAAGAGAGAGAAGAGAAGAAGAAGAAGAGAGAAGAAGAAGAAGAAGAAGAAGAAGAAGGAAGAAGAGGAAGAAGAAGAAGAAGAAGAAGAAGAAGAAGAAGAGAAGAAGAAGAGAAGAAGAAGAAGAAGAAGAAGAGAAGAAGAAGAAGAGAAGAGAGAAGAAGAAGAAGAAGAAGAAGAAGAAGAAGAAGAAGAAGAAGAAGAGAGAAGAAGAAGAAGAAGAGAAAAGAGAAGAAGAAGAAGAAGAAGAAGAAGAAGAAGAAGAAGAAGAAGAAGAAGAAGAAGAGAAGAAGAAGAAGAAGAAGAAGAAAGAAAGAAGAAGAAGAAGAAGAGAAGAAGAAGAAGAAGAAGAAGAAGAAGAAGAAGAAGAAGAAGAAGAAGAGAAGAAAAAAGAGAAGAAGAAGAAGAAGAAGAAGAAGAAGAAGAAGAAGAAGAAGAAAGAAGAAAGAAGAAGAAGAAGAGAAGAAGAAGAAGAAGAAGAAGAAGAGAAGAGAAGAAGAAGAAGAGAAGAAGAAGAAGAGAAGAAGAAGAAGAAGAAGAAGAAGAAGAAGAAGGAAGAAGAGAAGAAGAAGAAGAAGAAGAAGAAGAAGAAGAAGAAGAAGAAGAAGAAGAAGAAGAAGAAGAAGAAGAAGAAGAAGAAGAAGAAGAAGAAGATTTTTACCGCACTCCTGCACCGTCGCAAACCCACCCGGAAGTTTCGTCACAACACACCGTTCAACTAGATTATGCTCTGCGGTTTCGGGCTCGTTACCACAACGGGTACATAAATATTGGACAGGTGGAAAGTCCCCACTGATGAAGCGATTTTGCGATGGGCGAATTCCTGAAGCCATGAGGTAAATAAATATTCAACACAACACACTTCTACTTTTTGGACAAAAAGAAGTCTTGGAAACGGGGAGGCCTTCCGAAAGCTCCTACATCCCCAGTATTCTTGTTTTTTATAATGTCTTGGTAGAGGGTTTGGGAGGGGGGAATTTTTTTAAAAAATAAAAAGTCTCCCCCCTCCCAAACCCCCCACAAGAACATAAAAAAAGTTTCCCCCCTCCCAAACACCCTACTAGAACAAGAATACTGGGGATGTAGGAGCTTTAGGAAGGCCTCCCAGAAACGTGCGTGAATGTTGGACCACCTTAACCCTCCTCCATCCAACCTCCTCCTCCTCTCCCGTGCATTTAATGACAGGATCCAGTTTCCTATTATACTATTATATCAACCCCCCATCCATCAAGGTGGTCTTTATCTTTAAAATTGGAACAATCCACTTTTCTAGGCAGGACGCTGGGACAAGGGCGTGGTTTGGACACAGACAGTCCGTCCTTCTATGACAAAAAGACATTGAAATAATAAATTTGACCAGAAAATGTTCCCTCCATCCAAAACACGATAGATAAAAAGAAAACCCCCCAAAAAGCTCACAATGTTAAGAAGACTCAAACCTGAGACTTTAGAACGATGCCTGATTTTATACTCTTTAACGAGTTGTAGGCCATGCCATTTTAATCGAATGATATTTAAATAACAAATTTTCTGATCAAATTGTAAAAAAAAAAAATACTGTTTAGTCAAAGTACGGCACAGAAAACTCTTTTGACTCTTTGACAGATCGAGGTCATACGGTGTACCTACCTGGAAAATCTTCTTCCGAAATCAGCCTCTCCCACCAAGACACCATTATTTTATAGTCGTTTACCCCGAATGCGGACCACTAACTAAATCAGAGAAAATTCAGAGGACGTGTAAAGTAAATTATATCTCGTTTGTTTAAATTTTCTTTGTACAACAAAATTGAACATAATATTAAAATTTGATTTTAGGGCATCATCCCCAGTACTCTTGTTCTAGTAGGGGGTTTGGGAGGGGGAAAACTGTTTTTATAGTGTTCTAGTGGGGAAAGGGGGGGGGGGGGGGTTGGGAGGGGGGAGACTTTTTATTTTTAAAAAAAGTTTCCCCCCTCCCAAACCCCCTACCAGAACATTATAAAAAAAAAAAACAAGAATACTGGGGATGTAGGAGCTTTCGGAAGGCCTCCCCGTTTCTTTCTTTTCCAACACTATTACTCTAGTCTGCCATGTTTCATTCAGGAACATCGATAATCAGGACAATACAAATTTCTGATAACAGAAAGTATGCTCGTGTTAACGCACGGTGACTGTATCCAGGATTTGGTGGAATAAATTTTCTGCAGTCTCCTACTTTGACAAAGGGCGGTCGGTGTGTGTGAAGACGTGTGTCGAATACCGTTTTTAACATTACACAGGTAAATTTTCCCTTTGCTCTATTTCAATCTTTAAAATTAGTAATTCATAATAATATAGCGTGGGAAACCCCCGAGCTACGACTAAATATAAATAGGTCGTTATCAAAATAGGCGGTAACTTCTGACACACAAAAGAACTTGGTTTTGATCTTGATTGTCTAGACTAATGACTATTTTTGAGAGAAGACTTCGTTTGATATTTCTGAAAATTTTAAAAGGGCGTAATTTTGACACAAACTGTCCTTCCCTGACAAAACACATTTTAAAAAAAATTATATTTTGGCCAAAAATCTTTCCCTCCAAAAAAACCAACCCCCCGATCAAATTCAATTCATGTTCTGAATTTAGATCTTTATTCACACAAACAAGTTCTAGATAGTATGATGAATATGCTAATCTATTATATTCGCTTATAATCATTATGATTCAACACAATGAAATCTAGGTCAAGCAAATACCTAAGTTAAGAGATAAACACACTGTTTTACACACAGATGCAACAGGTGAGGGTACAGGACCACACATAATATGGCTACTTAGAATTATAGATATAATTTAATGTCGTTACTTTAAAATTTTAAAAGACCAAATATAATTTTACACAACAAAAACACACAAAAAATACATAATAAACAATGAAAGGGAATGAGATTAGCGGAAGAGTAGCGTCCCTTGTTTGGATGTCACCCATAGTCTGTGACGTCACCGGCGGAAAAGTCATTAGAGAGAGAACGTCATGTTGGTTGTGCGCATGCGTCTCTCGTCCTCGCTTCCGGAAGCTCTCCATACTTTCTATCGTTAGCATAGAATTAAAGAAGTCTTGCATTCACACTCTTCTGTAAGAATATTTAACAGGGGTTGGGGCCATCTTTGTATATCGATACAGGAAGTAAATGTTTTCTGATCAAAATATTTTAAAGTGTTTTATCAGTGGAAGGTAAGAAAATTGAGCTTTTATATAGAGAAATATCCACTAAACATCCAATAAACGCTCAAAGTGCTTTACAAGAGGTCCCTGGCCAACAGCAACACTTAACAGTAGGACAGGACATGACGCCTGTAAGTCGATATTACAAAAAAAAATTCGGACAGAGACATCGCTAGTAACGGCCAAGTACTCATTTCACACCTGAGTACGGTGAGAAAATGTGAGTAAAGCGCCTTTTCCAAGGACGGACTCAACTATGCGCCGAGCGAGGCTCGAACCCAGGACCTTTCGATCCGAAAGTGCGTGTCATACCACAAGACCGCATAGCCGCAAGGTAGAACTTAGACATTTCTATAACGATCGTACTGTTTTTGTGTGGATAACACTCATTTCCGATAAATTTCGTGCTAATCTTTCTTCCTTCCTTCGTCTACGTCAATCCACTTTTAATATGAAGCCTACTATAACAATCGACGAACGATAACAAAACATTTAATTTTCAATTTCTGGTCTGAAAACGCTTATTTATTCTAAATATCGTTAAATTCGAGGATCCCCAACTTTTCAACAAAAAAATCTCAAAAACCAAGAACTTCAACTAAATTTTAACAATTTTCAAGTCATAATCTTAATCGACCGATATCTGATGTTAAAAAAAAAATATTTGGCCAAAAAGAAAAACTAAACTAATGTCTTTTGTCTGTGTAAGTGCAGCTTTATCTGGCACTAGATCTCCGTATCTCTTATCGTCATTGTTTATGTTATTCTTTATTATTATTATTATTATTTCGTTTTCTTAATGTACTTTCTTAACGCATATATACTATCTACGGGATTTTCTTGTATTATATTTGTATGCTCCGTGGCATATTCTCAGGTGAAAATCGGTAGTACTGATAGCAACGGATATAGGAGTTTTTGTTTTTTTTTTAATTATTTTTTTGTTGTTAATTTAACTCTCAAGGGTTCGGGAGTGTAGACTGTGCAATTGATAAGGAAATAATAGCGATGTTGATATATCTATGATGTAAAGGGTTCTCACTTTTTCCTTTAAAAAATAGTAGCAGTGGTGGTGGTGGTGGTGGTGGTAGTAGTAGTATTAGTAGTAGTAGTAGTAGTAGTAGTAGTAGTAGTAGTAGTAGTAGTAGTAGTAGTAGTAGTAGTAGTAGGTAGTTGTAGTAGTAGTTGTAGTATAGTATGTGTAGTTGTTGTTGTTGTAGTGTATAGTACTAAATAATATACATTTTCGAATAGTAGTATTCAGTTGCACATTTTAACATTTTGTATTCAGCATTCCATCAGCATCATCATCATCATCATGATGATGATCATCATCATCATCATCATCATTATCATCATCACCTCAATTAGTGAAAACTCATCACTATGATTAAATTCCACGTCCCTAATTATACCCTGGTGGAGTTCTTGCAACAAACCACAACCACACCAATAAACAGCTATGACTGTGGCCTGAAATAGAAAACTGAGATAGATAGTAAGGTAACTCTCACACAATACCCTAATACTGATAAACAGGGTGAATACTAATGGAGTGGGAACGAACAAAGTAGAACACGACAGATACAGCGAACAGGATAAAATAAAAAAATTAAACCGATGTAACACCGACGCAAAGTCCCAGATTTGAGAGGTTTGTTTTGTTTTTTTTGTTTTTTTTTTGTTTTTTGCCAAGATGAAGGTCATTTAGATTGATCAATATTTTAAGGACCAGTTTTTCTGGCCTAAACTTTTTAAGACGTCTCTTTCCAGAGTGTGGCAGTTAACTGTCAAAATCAAAGATTATTTCTCATGCAAATGTTAATATGATTAATGACAAACAACAATAATAACAACAACAAACAGCAACAAATTCCGTCTCCGTGCGCTGTCACAATTTTGCATCATTGGTCGTTGACTGGTAAAAGATTGAACTTACTGTCCTTGACATTGATCTCGCGCCGTATCTATTAAAATCCGAAATAACGACAGAGGTCATCAATCTGCAAGAGATATTCATTCTTCTTGTGATATATGGAATCGGCCTTAGACGACACATATCTTATTTTTTCCACAGTAAGCCTAAGTAAGCATTAATATAGATCCGTTGTTTTGTTGACTTTGTTGTTGTCACGGTTGTTGTTTATGCTTTGTTTTTTGTGTTTTTTAATTCTTTTTTTTCTAGGTGTTCTTTGTGTTTATTTGTTGTTGTGTTGATTGTGTTTTATTTCGTTATAGTTTTGTTTTAGTTTTTTTTTTGTTTTTTTTCTTTTTTTTGGGGGGGGGGCGTCATTTAATAGATACACCCTGCTCATTATATTATTCGACCGAATGAATCTGACTGGGTGACACATTATAAAATCGAGCACTTAGGATACCTATCGTCGTAATAACTTCAGGTCCTGAACTCCATTCTCTTCAGCTCACCTCATTCGGTGGTAATATGAGTAAATGACGGTAATGGTGGATTAATCACATATTTGCATAATTTCCATAGGACATCAGTGTTAAAGAAGTGATCTTTGTTATTTCAGATTGAGGGTTATTATTTATACAGTGTTATTTATAGAATCTTTTAAGCCAGCGAGAGAAGGGGGCGTGAGATGTTGTGGTGACCCCAAACATTTGGGTTGACTGGAAAGGGGTTACGGGTAAAGATTAAATTTAATTTTTGCAAACCAGCGTTCTACAAATTCTCGGTCATTAGAAATGGTAAGGCAATAATGGGGAAAACTTGCAGACTAGAGGAATGATAGGCTACTCATATTAGAAGAGCCAATACTAACAAAACTAAAAGAAAAAAAAAAACAAAATAACTTTTGAGTTTTATAGTTGAATATATCGAAAGTGCTCGAAGCCTGTTCATGAGGTCCTGCACAAAACAAAACACATAACATGTAGAACCAATATGGCATGAGCCTGTTGTGCGAACAGATTCGCGACTAGACTATTTATTAAAATTGAATAGTGTAATCTTTTTTAGTCTAAAAATAAATCAGTTTCTTTTTAGGGTTGGCAACCCTATTAATTAATAATTATTACCGACTTACTGCACGTCTTGTGAAGGTGAGACAATCTATCCTATAATTCAACTTAATTCACGCACACAGAACAACAGTACGTGTAAATGAGAGGAATATGCACAGATAGCCACTGTAACTTAAACATCCAAACGCATTTATATACTCTAATGACACACAGGAACGATTTCAATTCTCAGAACAAGGCCGCTTTCACTCAGTGTTACCGCGGTGTAACTAACTTAAACCTACTGAAGACATAAGACCACTGACCTCCCCTCTCTTCTACTCTCTCTCTCTACTTTCAATCTTCCCTTTGCCATGTCTCCCCTACGAGCGATACGTCAGTCATCCGTGTCTGTAACTGAATACCATTGACTGAGAGACCAAGGGACCATAGCGGTTTCCCTCGTCGAATAATATGGAGATAGTAAAAATACCGTACTTCTGGGTTGGGTCACGTATTCTCTGGTCTGAGCTGGGCGGGAGAATTTTACGAGTTGGGTTTGTTTTTGGATTATTGGAGAATAGAAGAAAAGGTCAAGGCAAATTAAGAGAGGAAAGTATGGCGTATGGAATGAAAATTGTTGTTGTTGACAAGCTTTAATTGATTTTTTCCCCATCATTTTATGGTGTGGTTGACGGTAGTAGTAATGTGGTTGTATGTTCTCTGGTGGTGGTGGTGGTGGTGGTGGTGGTTGGTGGTGGTAGTAGTAGTAGTGGTAGTAGTAGTAGTAGTAGTAGTAGTAGTAGTAGTAGTAGTAGTAGTAGTCGTAGTAGTAGTAGTAGTAGTAAGTGTGCAGTAGGTAGTTAGTAGTAGCAGTAGTAGTAGTAGTAGTAGTAGTAGTAGTAGTAGTAGTAGTAGTAGTAGTAGTAGTAGTAGTAGTAGTAGTCGTAGTAGTAGTAGTAGTCGTAGTAGTAGTAGTAGTAGTAGTAGTAGTAAAAGTAATCGTAGTTATAGTAGCAGTCATTCTGGTTGTGGTGGTGGTGGTACTAGTAATTAATGTTAATTTTGTGTTGGTGTTCCTGTGTTTGTTCTCGTTGTTAACATTGTCATTATTTTAATTGTTGCCGATGCTGCTGCTGAAGATGATGATGATGTTGATGATGATGATGCTGCTGCTGCTGCTGATGATGATGATGATGATGATGATGATGATGATGATGATGATGATGATGATGGAGCGCACGCGTGATGCTAGATGGATAAACAATGACTGATATTTAATGATGTGCTGATGTAGTTATAGATTTGACTAGATAGTTTTTAATGATGTAGATGTCGATGTAATCGAACAGGACGGCGGCAGTGTTGCTTACAACATATGAGGGAATGCAGAGCAATAAAACAAAAAATCACCTTGAAATGATTTGTACCACTGAAGTGGGTGTCTCTGAGCATCCGTATTTTCTATACAGATTTAGATGTTCTAATATAGAACCATTCTTACACCATTGGAAATTAAGTTAGCGTACCTGTCGATTGTTTACGCCATCTGTTTATGCCAAGGGGCAGCGTGGCTCAGCGGTACGGTCTTTGCTTCGTACGTACCTGGGACTTCATAATAATATACTCTATAGATGTCACTGCTTCGTACCCAAAAGGTAACGAGTTCGATCACCCGCCGCTGCGTTGTGTGGCCTTGAGAAAGTCACCTAGCCCTAGCTCACTTTGAGGCGCTGTACTACGGCTGACGCCTGGGTTATTCTAGTTTTCCCTTGGAATAGACCCTAAAGACAAATTTCCCCTTGGGGATGAATAAAGGGAATTTTATTTTATTTATTTATTTTTATTTTATTTATTTATTATTTATTTTTAAGTGGCATAAAAGGTGGAAAAAACATCTTTTTTTTTCTAGTGCACAATAAACAAGCATGCAAATCTCTTGGATAATTTTAATTGTACAAATTCTTAGGTAGGATTCAGCTTTCAATTTATCTTTTTCTTCAAAAAAAGCAATATAATCCACTAAAAGTGCTCAAAACAATTTACAAGGGGTCCGAATCCAACAGCAATGCTAAACATTAAGACGAAACAAAACGCGTGTGAGGTACCATTACAATTTGTATTTCCCACAGAGTCAACCAGGTAATGGTTTTACACCTGAGTACGATGAGAGAATGTGGGTTAATAGTATATTTTTTCCCCAAGGATTCAATTTTGCGTCGTCCTCGGGATTTACAGATCAAAAAGTGAAAGTCATATCACGATACCACAAAACCGCATAATGATACTGGGACAAAAATAAACCGCGAAAGATTAAAAGTTTGGGAGGGAAATTATAATATGAAGTTGCTAAGGGAGAATGCTTGTTTCAAAAAAGGGGATGAACAAAGTCATCAATGTCATTATTAGCCAGTTAACTCACTCAACCCTAACACCGACTATATCCGTAGTATACCCGGGGTTACTTTGTGACATTCTTCTGAGACAAATTATAGGCGTAGTATCAAAGCTAATGTTCTTAATTTTTACATGTTAATAGAAGTTGAATAAAACTATCTATGTACATGCTCATTTTAATACATATTTATCCAATGTTGAAAAGTAGCAAAAATCTCTAGGATTGAGTGAGTTAAACTGGCCATGCTCGGACAAACACGTATTTTAAAATTTGGTCCGAAAAATCGTCCTTCAAAATAGAATCGATCGATTTAAATCTAAATGACCCTCATCTTGGCAAACACTCTCAAACCTCGCTGGGTCCCAGGTTTGAGAGCTTTATTTTTTTTTCCAAGATGAGAGTCATATAATATAATATATCGATCAATATTTGAAGGACGAGTTTTATGGCCATCCATTTTTTAAAAATACGTGTCTCTCTCCAGAGTACGACAGTTGACTGGTAGTTAAAGAACAGGAGGAGTTCCCCAAGAGAGCCATTGCCCCTGAGTCAGGGAGGGGAGTGAGTGTTGACATTCCCAAACAGAGTAAACAAACCGGCGACACATTGAAAACCTGCCGGGTCATTCTTTATTACTTGGCCGTGTGTAATGGAGGATGTGACACGGATTGTGCTAATACGGAAACCCAGCTGTGTCAGGTATTTTCCTGTGTCAATACGCCTTTGACAACGTTATATTATTCAATACTTTAAAAAAAAAGAAAAAAAAAGAAAAAAAAGAAAAAAAAATAAAAACAAGAAGAAAAAGAAAAGAAAAAAGAAAAAAAATAAGAAAAAGAAAAAACGCTCGCACAAAAAAGCATTTATCTTACGTTTTGAGCCGTTAACAACAAATTATATTTAATCTATTAAATTCCGTTCATTAATCCCAAGAGCTAGAATTCTTATAATCTAGGGTTTATTTCAGGGCAAGATTGTATTAATCCAGGCGACAGCCGCAGTGCAGCTCTGCAAAGTGAGAGCTTGGGGGGAAGTGACATGGTCTAGGGGACAGCGTGGCTCAGCGTACGGTCTTTGCTTCGTACCCGAAAGGTACCGAGTTCGATCACCCGCATTCAACATAAATTAAATTATATTATTCCCGATAGGATGAGAAAAGTATGTGCGAACATTTAAAATTTTGGCCAGAAAATGATCCTCTTCTTGTCAATAACTCTCCTAGCCAAAAAAGAGTTTAATGGTTTGTTAGTTTCTTTTGTTTTTTTGGGGGTTTTTTTTGTGTGTGTCTTTGTTTTGTTTTGTTTTTCTTTGTTTTGGGGGTTTTTTTTTGTTTCTGTTTTTTTTTTTTTTTATTTTTTTTTTTTTTTTTGGGGGGGGGGGGTTGTTGATTTTGTGTGTTGTTTTTTTTTTTTTTTTTTTGTTTTTTGTTTGTTTGTTTGTTTGTTTTTTTGTGTTTGTTTTTTTTTTTTTGCGGGGGTGTGTTTGTTTCTGTTAGAGAACAGATGTACTGTTAATATTCGAAATCGTGAACTGGAACCATTATCTCTAATTTAGGTAATGCCAGTCCAAGGTGTACATTTAAAAATCAATTAAGTGGTTTACAAACAGAGTACACTACAAAATCAATTCGTTCTCTCGTTACATTTCTACCTAGAACAAATATGAAATCATAGAGCAGATCGATATGTTGGTCTAAATCAATACAAGGTCTTTGTGTGTGACCCATCGTGTTTACTCGGTAATGAGTCGGGATGACAGAGATGGAAGAAAATTGAATCTAAAATCACATTGATCAGAATCAGATCGAATCAGAGAGAGAGAGAGAGAGAGAGAGAGAGAGAGAGAGAGAGAGAAAGAGAGAGAGAGAAAGAGAGAGAGAGAGAGAGAGAGAGAGAGAGAGAGAGAGAGAAGAGAGAGAAGAAAGAGAGAGAGGAGAGAGAGAAAATGAAAGAGAGAGAGAAAGAAAGAGAGAGAGAGAGAGAGAGAAATAGAATTCTTCTATCATATTCCAAGAGACTAAACAAACAAAAATGAAAGAATTTTTAAAATATTAAAAGCAAAAAGAAAAGAAAATAAAATACTAGATATCTAACATAAAAATACGGACAGACAGAAAAAGAGCACACACATTGAAATATCCGCCGACAAGGTAAAGGGTGGCATATCTCGGTGTTTGGATCAACGTTCAAATCCCCAGAAAGTACAAAATAAACAAAACACTGATCTATCGGTGTCTTCTCCATTATCGGGCTAATTCAAGGTTAAACACAAACACACACATACACACACACACACACACACACACACACACACATAGGCACTTCAAGGTTGACATTTCACGAGGCCTATCTTATAAAATATTACATAAAAACAAGCTGTTATTGTCTTCTCTTTTTCTCTCTCTCTCTTTTTTTTAATAACCCGTATAATATTATTATAAAAGGAACTAAAGATTTCATATTACAACAACAGCAGTCGTTATCTATCTAGTCTTGATAGAGGTAATTGGCTACTAGAACTTGGCATTGACGGATAATGTAAAAAATGCTAGCACTAAAAAAATGGATCGTATGAAATGGAAATTTAACGTTGGCCTGCCGGGGCGAATATAATATAAAGAAAGGCCCATAAATATATCAATATCACTATGGAGCGTATTCTCTTAACGCAATTAATTATGTTTTTTCCTTGAATAGTTTATTTTTTGAAGGAGTTAATTTTTATTTGTTGTTCTGTTTTAGTTTTTTTGTTTTTGTTTGTTTGTTGTGTTTTTTTATTGGATTTTTTCTTATTTTGGTGGGGGGTGGAGGATAGAGGGAAGAAAGACCCCCCCCCCCCTCAGAAAGTACCAGGTTGTGTTTCTTATGACCGTATTCTGATCACTTTATAATGGAAGATAACAGTCGGAAGTAACTGATGGAAAAGGCTCTTTACTCGCATTCCCTTACCGTACTCAGGTGTAAAATGAGTACCTGGTCGTTAACAGCGTTGTCTCTGTCCGAAAAAAATTGTAATAATATCGCCTAACAGGCGTCATGTCATGTCTCGTTATACTTGTTACGTGTTGCTGTTGGTCGATCAAGGAGCCTTTGTAAAGCGCTTTGAGCACGATTAGTGGATAGTGCCCTATATAAAAGCTCAAGTTTAAATAGGTACACATCGCCTTTGACCTATTCGACTCGTTTTGAAAGGGATCGGATCATGACCATCATCAGCAGACATGCTCAGCCATAATCATAAAACTTGACAACAGTAGAGGCCATCATCCACTACTTACTCCAAGCCTTTCCGAACGCAAATCAAACCTGTTCTCGTTCATCAGAAGCAGGTGGACCAAACTTATTATATTTATATATGAAGCACCTGACCTTACCCCTGTAAACTTGCCCCCCCTCTCTCTCTCTCTCTCTCTCTCTCTCTCTCTCTCTCTCTCTCTCTCTCTCTCTCTCTTTCTCTCTCTCCAACAGTGGCTACTCTTACCCCTTTTTTTCCCCGTGATCTGATCTGTGTTAATGAAACATTATTGTTTTCCTCTTTGGTATTAGCTCTCCTTTATTTATATATATTGTATCATTATAAAGTAATGAGGCTTTTAATCTGTTCCCCCCGGGTCGTTTCCGACATATTTTGGTAACGACTTTATACCTATAAATAGCTTTATGTCAGGACACGACATTACTTCGTCAATAATGTTCCTGAAATAAAGCAGGGAAACAGGTGCCCACACTTTATTCTTTTTGAATTATCTTTTTTTTTTCTTTTTTTTTCTGGGTTTTTTTTTTCAATTTATGTTTTTACGCCGGCCATGATGTTGTTTAATCTTTTTGTTATAATTGAGAAATTATGTGTAAAATATAAGTTTACTTCCGGTGAAGTCGAGATTCTTTTTTATATACCCCACCACCTTATCGCAGTGATTGAGTAGCTGGATCTTCTAGATCTGGCGGAAAGTACTTTTCGATAGACTAGCGTCCTATCCAAATGGTAGTAAGCAATTGCTATTATCCATTTCACGCAATAGAAACCGGGATAAACTTCGGCTCCATAGGTCTGAAAGCTTGAATGACTAAAGGGAAAAAGGTTGGGTTTTTTTTTTTCGCCGCTTGCAAAACTTTCTATGTTACAATAAATCGTCAGTAAAAAGAAGACGTGAGAGTCAAAATATTGCTTTATTGTTGATGAGGACGTTTAACTCTTGTCAACGAAAAAGGTAAGACTTGGGGCTCTAGCTACAGAAGTAAACCCAATCACAATCCCTCATTGCGTGTGTGTGGTCTGAAACGATTTAATTTATTCCAAGTCTAAGCCAGCCATTCAGAAACACACAGGGGTCCTTTTGACATACGAAATACAACAAAAAAATATTGACAAAACGGATACTTATGTCAAAAATAATAATAATAAATTGAGCTTTATATAGTGTAATATCTACTAAATGTGCTCAAAGTGCTTTACAGGGGGTAAACTAGTCGACAGCAACATTTAACGTGTAGGACGGGACATGACGCCTGTTAGGCGATATTACAATGTTTCGGACAAAGACAACACATAACTCATTTTACACCTGAGTACGGTGAGAGAATGTGAGTAAAGAGCCTTTTCCAAGGACTCAACTATGCGCCGAGCGCGAGGCTCGAACTCAGGATCTTCCGATCCGAAAGCGAGTGCCATACCACAAGACCACATAGCCGCATGTACCAACAATATTTGACAATTGGGGGGGGGGGGGGGGGGGAAGCGGATGTCGTGATGCCACACCTTCTACTTTTCCGGGTTCAAAACCATTGGAAGTGTATATGTAACCAGAGTCCTTCGGATGACTAAAAATGAATAGGTTGTATTATTATTATATTGAATCAAAATGTAGTATAATTATTTTAGTACATTGATTTATAGGCAGATTCTAAGCGGATTACGGGACGTAAAAGAGCGAGGATGGATGATCTTTATTGACGACCAGCATAATATTAAGAGTAAAGAAAAATGGAGCTTTGATAAAGCGCAATATCCACTAAATGTGCTCAAAGCGCTTTACAAGGGGTCCTTGGTCAACAGCAACATTTAACATGTAGGACGGGACATGCCGCCTGTTAGGCGATATTACAATTTTTTGGACAAAGACAACGCTGTTAACGGCCAGGTACTCATTTTACACCCGAGTACGGTGAGAGAGAATGTGAGTAAAGAGTCTTTTCCAAGGACTCAACTATACGTAGAGCGAGGCTCGAACCCAGGACCTTCCGATCCGAAAGCGAGTGTCAAACCACTAGACCACATAGCCGAGTAAAAAATAAGATGCCGTCACTCTGAAACCAGAGGACCATCTTCACAAGGTATGAATCCAGTCCTCCAGAACAGTCTTTTTGCACTTCCAATGAGACAGGAAACAATTCTTCGACATCCCACTTTTGTTCCCTATTGAGTCTTAAAAATATAGATAGTAATGCACTTGGCTAAGAAGCTCACAACATTGCCATCCGGAAGTATAACCGACCAGCACACAAAACTATGTGTAACCTTGAACGTTAATAGTCTGGTAAACACAGTTTAGTGAGAATTACTCATAAACGCGGATGGTAAAAAGCGATAACAAAGACCAGAGTGACGTCAACTTCGTTCTATCTATAGTCCAACTTTTCAAAAAGTTACATTGGGTACTTACCTTTTCGTTGAAAAATCCCAGTCCTAATTATGGTCTTAATTCCAGGAGTGAGACAGGGAAGAGCTGGTTGGAGATTAAAAAAAAAAAAAGAAAAAGAAATAACATATAAATGAGTTATTAAACACATGAGTAAAATCACTAAACAAATGTATTAGGTGAGGACAACCTGTACATATATGCAGGTCTGGCATCCGAACCCACTTATGGGCCTTGTTTAACATTGTTGTAATGGACAATATTTTGGTGTCATTTTTATAGGTTCCATTAAAACAATGAGCCCATAAGGAATTTGGGTTATCAGACCTACAAATAGGTGCACGTCGGGTGAGGAACAAGCAACTTACATATCATTAAACAAAAATTAAATAAGAAAATCTGCAAAGTCATAAGGATTTACCTGTTGTTTTTTTTTTTGTTTGTTTTTTTTTTTGGTTTGCTTTGTTTTTTGGGGGGGGGGGTTGTTTGTTGTGTTTTGTTTTTGTTTTCTCTTTTTGTTTTTGTTTTGTTTTGTTTTTATGTTTTGTTTATTTTCGGGATTTTTTTTCGGGAAGATTGGTTTCATCTTTCCCTTGCATTGCTCTAAACCGACGTGCACATAGCTCTAAATACTGGGATTTTTTTTTTCAATATTCGCAAATACATACTTTAATCTGCCAAAATGAATGGCCATATGAATTATTTATTTAACCAAATCCGTCGACGGGCTCAAGAATATATTGAACAACAACAAAAACATGGCCAAACACAAGAACTGGTCAAGTTCGACATTACTACAAGCTTTAACGTTATTAGCATTGGCGGCAACAAGACATGTCGGTAATCAATGCCCACTTAAAACCCCATCATCTCTCTCTCTCTCTCTCTCTCTCTCTCTCTCACACACACACACACACACACACACACACACACATGCGCGCACGCACATATACACACATACACACAAACATACACATAATATATCCAGATAGCCTCTCTTTCTCACTCCCTGTCTTTCAAACAGACAAACCCTAACACACATACACACACGCGTGTGTCTATTTACTTTTCCTCTCTCCATTTGCCTGGCGGTAATCTTCAATCACTATAATTGGGTCCTGCCAAAGCCACAATAACATTGAGTAACTTTGGAACCACAGAACGTCATGAATAATTAATGACCCTTTGACCTCTCGCAATGGCCTATAATAGCACACACAGTAAAGTGCTGCCATGATTTCGTTTCATGAAGGAGAGAGAGAGAGAGAGAGAGAGAGAGAGAGAGAGATAAATAAAGATAGAGAGAGAATAGAAAGAAAGAGAATGAGTTAAGAGAGAGAGAGAGAAAGAAAGAAATTGGGGTAGGGAGAGAGAGAGAGAGAGAGAGAGAGAGAGAGAGAGAGAGAGAGAGAGAGATTGATTTAGGAGGAGAGACATAGAGTATTTGTTAGAGTCATTTAGAGGAGTAAAGAGTAATGCAATGATGATATAATCAAAATCGTTATCCCTTTTTATGATACAAGTACTGGATGAAGAAATCTCCAAGTACAACGAGAATTTAAATCGAAAAAAAAATGGACATGATGGCTTTTGTTTGTTTGTTTTGTTTTTATTTTGTTTTGGTTTTTTTATTTTTTATTTTTTTTTTTTTTGCTTTTTGGTTTGGTTTTGTGATTTTGTTGGGGTTTTTTTTGTGTTTATTTTTGTTTTTGTTTTTGTTTTTAATTTTCTTATTTGGTTTGCCAGGTACTAAATTCATTTCACATTCTCATTTGTGTTTACAATGACTCTAAATATAGAAATAACCAGAGATGTATTTTTGTTGCTGTTGTTGTTGCCATCTGAGAATAACATCGTCAGTCTTCGTAAGCCCCCTGAGACGGTCACAAGTCACCGGTCACCAGTTAACGAGTCCTTGAGTGACCATTTGGCCATCCATTATTCATGAATGAGGGATTCAGTGAATACTAACAATGTGTAATAATGATTATAATATTACCCAATGTTATTATGATGGCTGCAACTGTAAATAAAAGAAAGGACAATAAGACTTTGGAAGTGGGTCCCAATAACCGTGGCCTTCGTTAAGTTATGGCCTGACACTGACCAAAAAATGGTGTCAAAATGCCAGTTTTTGCCACAAAAGAAAACAAATCGTGAGTTGTATTCAATAGTTCAACCAATGAAATAACTTGTTTCCATGAGCTCTGCTAACGACAACTCACTAGGCGGTGCAAAAACCAAAAAATGACGTCAAACTGCCAGTCCTTTTGGATTTCAGTGTCAGGCTAAGAAGCTCATACATTGCCATCTGGAAGTATAACGGACCAACACACAAAACTGTGTGTAACCATGAACGTTTATAGTCGGGTTAATACAGTTCAGTGAGCATTACTCATAAACGCAGATGGCAAAAAACAATAACAAAGACCTGAGTGACGTCATCTTCGAACTATCTATAACATAACGATGGCAAGGCAATAACTGAGTTGGTGGAGCAACCGCTTCACAAGCAAAGGGACCGGTTTCGGCCTCAGGTGCGGTTGAGAATGTTTCTAACACTAACTACCCTGCTGTCCATATCCAAGGGGTAACAATGAATTTCTACCGTCCGTTTTGTTTTACACAACACAAACCTGAATACAGTCAGGTTCCGATGGGCCCAATGGCTTTTAATGGTTAAAAGGGTGCATGAATTGATGTGGCATGAGATATCACATCACATGCGACATCTATCTAAAAGAAAAATCAGATTTTGTCATGTTTTAAAAAGAAAATTGTAAACAATTTGATGCCACATTCTTCTAATTCATCTCCACTCGTATACCTTCAGATGGACGGTATAATAATTGCATGATACCCTTGATATTGGACGCTAGATTTAACATATTTAGCAGATTAGCAATCTCTATTGACATAAGGGAGGGGGGGGGGGATAAAACAAACAAACCAACCAAAAACAAAAACAACTAAAACAAAACAAACAAAAAAGACTAGGAAAAAAAAATCAAGCATTAATTCATCAGAAGTTTTGGTCTGTCTTACCATCAATACGCCGATGATACGCAATTGTACTGCGTTTCCAATACGAGAAATTTACAAGAAGTATCAGCCAATAGTAAAAATTGTATCCAAAGTGTTAAGAAATGGATGAATGAGAACAAACTGAAACTGAATGATGATAAGACGGAGGTGCTGTATGTGGGGAACAGGAAGTGGAAAAGTGAAACAGATTTGAAGTTGGGGGATGCCTCTATTCAAATTGTTGACAAAGTGAAAAACCTTGGCACATTCTTAGACTCTGGACTGTCGATGGAGCATCAGGTTAATAATTTGGTTAGATCTCTCTTTTTCCAACTAAAAAAGATTGCTTCCATTAGACGGTTCATATCTGAGGATGTGACCAAGCACCTGGTTGTGTCCCTCGTACTATCGAAATTGGATTATTGTAATGCTCTGTTGTTTGGCGTTTCGCAATACAATCTGAAACGTCTTCAGATTGTCCAAAACAGCGCTGCCAGACTAGTATTAATGAAGCGTAAGTGCGACTCTGCCGGACCTCTACTTCATGACCTGCATTGGCTGCCTGTTGGGAAAAGAATTAAATTCAAAGCTTGTGTTTTAGTGTATCGTTGTCTTGAAGGTACTGCCCCTTCCTACCTTTCAGAACTAATTGAAAGATATTCAAAACCCCGCCCCTTACGTTCGGCCAGTGATTCCACAAAACTAGTTGTCCCTCGAATTCGGAAAAATGCTGGAATGAGATCCTTTTCTCATTTCGGACCCTCTATTTGGAACGCCTTACCGCAGAGCATTCGTGAAAAAGAATCTTTGTCTATTTTTAAACGTTCGCTTAAAACATATTTGTTTCGATTTTAGTAGATGGTATGAGAAGCAAGATAGGTTTGGTTTGTGTTGTGTGTTGTGTTGTGTGTGTGTGTATGTGTGTGTGTGTGTGCTTGTGTGTGTGAATGAGTATGTTTCAGCCAAAGTAATTTGTAATTTAAGCGCTTAGAGTCTGGTGTCTCGGAGTTATAGCGCTATATAAGTTTTCAGCATTATTTATTATTTCAATCTGGGATCGAAACCGGTCTCTTTTTATTGTGGGGCGAGTGCTCTAGCAGTCCAGTTATCAATGACACCTTAATTGCTCAGGAAAAAAATAGGTCTGTAGATTATTAAGTAAAGCTCAGCGCGTAAAATCTGTCAGCCCTTCATTCCGCATTGCATGTTTCTCTTTCTTTAAAAAAAAAAAAAAGAAGAAGAAAAAATGCAAGTGTCAGTGTCCATTCATCACACCACCAACCAGCATCCCCTGTGTACACGATGACAAAACACATTTTGTGCGTGTGTCATTTTAGCCTGAAAACTTTTACTTCATATAAAGAAATAATATAATACGATGACTACAAATTTGTGGTGACGTCGCCCCAAACATTTCATTTTGAGACCTCATTAAATCAATCGTCTTCAATTCTCATTTTTAAGTTTATTTTTAATCATTTGTATCATCTTAATCTATCAATGACAATATAATAATATCCTGAAGTATGTACTATTTATTCTCTGACCAATATGAGAAAGAAAAAATGTGTTACGTCTTTGTACGCCAGACAAAAGCATCCACCATCCACCACAAGTTTCATCCGGCCCCAAAATTCATTCATTATTCTTCTAATTCTCCAGGACACCAAGTTTACTTAACACCGACAAAATGTCCCTTTCACAATTTGGCCAGAAAATAATAATATAATATACTATATCGATCAATTTAAACGAATTGCCAAAAATTCTTATACCAGAGACTTTAAAGAAGCCTTCAAAAGAAATACCAGGCTTGGTAATTTTGACAAGTTTTGAGCCATTTTAGTCGATTGATATACGAAGTAAGACTTATTTTCAAGCCAAAGTGTATTTTATTTTATGAAAGCATTTGGTCAGTTTTTGGGGTTTTTTGGGGGGTTTTTTTTTGTTGTTTTTTTTTTTTTTGGCAGAATGGTCCACACGACTTGTCAGTGTAATAACTTTGTAAGTCTTGCGCGACCAAGACACGGTATGACGAGCTGAAGTTGGCTTAGTTAAAACGTCGTGGAGTCCTAAATGACACTGTATAATTAATATACTACGGCCACCGCATCTAGCACGTCGTCACGTGACCATCTGGATGTAAGACAGTGTTGGTTGGTGTCCTGGAATGGAAAGAGCTAACCAATTTTACGCCAGTTTATCCACCAAAAAAAAATAAAGTAAACAAAAATGAATATATCAGCTTCAAAAAAGAACAAAATACCAAACACGGAACTTTTCGGACTCAAAACCCTTCTTCAGCCAACAACAAAAAACAATAAAGACATAAATACAATACGTTCTGGGTTATTGGTGTAATGAAAATCCTTTAAACCCTATGCATAATATACTCCTTTCCAACAAATAATAAAAGCTTATGACTCTTATTGTGCTCGGATGTCAAACTGTCAATATGAACACTTTGCATTCAAAACTATTCAGATATTCACGTCTTTGAGGTAGGATATTCTAGCACAGACCACAGCACAATGCCAGCCATAAAACCCAACACCTCTGTTAACGTGACGTTACTACAGTCACTACAGTTACTACAAGGTACAAATTAAAAAAGCTTGGCAGCTCTGTAATCTGCTAGCTTGTGTTGCCGTACTCTGACAAAACACCTATTTATTCATCCATTCATTCATTCATTATTTATTTATTTATTTATTTATTTATTATTTATTTATTTATTTATATTTATATTTATTTATTTATTTATTTATTTATTTATTTATTTATTTATTCATAATTATCTATCTATTTATTTATTTTGGATAGAAAACTTTTACTTCAAATATCAATCTATGAAGAGTTCCCTTTAAATTGTCAAAAAGTTCGAACCTAAAACTTCTTAGTCCAAGGTTAAATTTTGAGAATTTTTCATTAAAAAATATAGGAAACAAATCATTTGTCAGAGATACGGTTGATCGTGTTTTGTTGTCTTGTCCATTACAAGGACATCCATTTCAGTGGGTTGGGTTGGCAGGGCAGCTGGACAGAATAAGCATACAAATATTCATTAAGGGCTACATGGTCAAGCTTTTGTGTGCGTGTTCGTGTGTGTGTTTGTGTGTGTGTGTGTGTGTGAACAACGATGGACAAGCGCCCGCTTTAAACTAAGCCGGCAGGTGGGATAAACTAAAACGGAGTGACATCTAAATTATGCACCGGGAAATAAAATGCTACATGAGCTGGCATAATAATGTTACGGTGACAACTGAAGGAATGACTAACTAGGTAGCTAGAATTATTAACGTGGAGAATGAAATATCGCAAGTGTCCAAGCAATGTAATACACTGGACAGGTCGTGAAAAGGCAATGAACTTCCAGAGAGGACCTAGACAATACCAATTCATACAATGGTAATATAATATAATATAATAATATTATAATATACCATCATTCACTGACGAAATACATTTATTCATTTTTTTTGCCATTTTGGTTTGTTAACTTAAAACAGCAATTGATAAAGATAACAATCAACTTGTCAAAAAGTATGCAACTTGACATATTATGAAGTCTTAGGTTTGATAACTTTGAACAAGTTGACAGTCATGTTAATGGATTGACATCTTAAGTAAAAACTTCCAGGTAAAAATGAAGACAAAAAATGATTTGTAAAATAAGGAAAATAACGATAGCGGGAAAATGGTAACGATATAAAGAGATTCGAGCAATATTATTATAAGCAACCAACTGACAGGCATATTATTTAGAAAGCGCTCTCTTAAAAAAAAAAAAAATCCTTTATTGGCTGACACACAATAAATGAAAAATAAAGGGCTGGGAAGAATATTATTATGGTGAGATCAGATCGCCTATGTGGCTGGCAAAAAGCAGTAACAAACACCAGTGTGGCGTCAATCCTTTTGCAATAATTTAAACGGGGTCTGTTTTGTAGACGATTGAAAGTCTCGATAGCTCAGTTTGTAGCGCATTCGCCCCACAAGCAAAATGACCAGTTTCAAAGCCAGGTTTTGTTGACGATTTGCTTTTGTTTTTTGTTTGTTTTGTTTTGTTTGTTTGTTTGTTTGTTTGTTTGTTTTTTGTTTGTTTGTTTTTTTTTTTTTTTTGTTTTTTTTTTTGTTTTTTTTTTGTTTTTTTTGTTTTTGTTTTTGTTTTTGTTTTTGTTTTTGGTTTTGTTTTTTTTTGAGGGGGGGGGGGGGTGTTCTGACTGCTTTGTCCACATATACGTGATTTAGTAGCTGGGTCTAGTCGATATGTTGGACAGTTGCCTCCTTTATGATTGATTAGTATCCTCTACAAACGGAAGCAGACACTTTTTCCTGTCAAAAGTATACTTATTTGAAGGCACGATAATCCAATTTGTTATTCAATTCAAAATTTAAATTTAATCCATTACAGCAAAGTTTAAAAAAGGCCATAAATGCGTTCGGCTAGCAGACCGGCTTGCATGTAGTAACTGTCCGTTTAATCCTTTTTAAAAAGCATGGTTTGAAGACCAACTCTATGGATCTTATCGCTCTGAAGGACTGGGTTTTTAGGCCATTAAAATCATTGACTAGTAAAACAAGGCATCCCAACTGTCTTCTTTACTCTTTAACCATTTAACTGTCGTACTCTGGATGGAAGGACATGTATTTAAAAATTTGGCCAGAAAACTCGTCCTTCAATAAATATCGATCGATTTAAATGACCCCCCATCTTGGCAAAAACTCTCAAACCTATGACATAAGGAAGACTTCGCGAAGTCCCAGGTTTGAGAGTATTTTGCCAACGATGAGGATCATTTGAATTGATCGATATTTGAAGAACGAGTTTTCTGGCAAAATTCTAAAATACGTGTTTTTCCAGAGTGAGACAGTTAACTGGTTTAAAACTATGACTCATATAAGATTATTTTGGGATCGGGATACAGATAAGATAATTCTGTGAATAGGTCAGGGTGTCTTGTTGAAAAATTTCATAGTAAACGCCTTGTCTGGGTACACATAACATACAATACACATCCAAAAAAAAAAAAAAAAACGCAGGTCCTCTAGGAGCCGGATTTTTGAAAAAAAAATAATTCATGAGTAATTTGAAATTATGTAACTTTTTTCAAGGGGAATAATCGAGTAATAAATTTGAACTTAAATTTTAAAGTTTCTAATTAAAAAAAAAAAAAATCGGGCTTCTAGAGACTCTTTATTTTCTTTTTTTTCTACCGCTGGCCAAAATATTATGGTAAACGGTTGATAAACAAAAAAGCCTTTGACTTTTTAAGATTTGTTGTTTATTTTCCAATATGGCGTCGTTTCCATAGCAACGGGTACCTTTTTTACGAAAAAAAAATGATATGCAATCATCCTTCCCAAACATATAAATTAGGATTGTGCATAGAAGTTTAGGATATTTCATCAAATAAAAAAAATGGCCCTTTCAGTGTCGCTCCGCCCCCCCCCTACCCCCCCCCCCCCCCCCCCCCCCCCCACTCTTAAAATTCTGTAGCAGCTAGTCTGACATCAACTTTCATTCTTTCAATAAGTTTTAATGATTTAGAGTTGCTCATGAAGTTCCGAAATTGGGGCCAAAATTTTCGTAATTCTACGCTTTTTTCGTAATTGTTGGCAAGTCGGGTTTAGATCAGAGGTCACCGGGTGGCATCGCACAACGACAATAATAATAAATTGAGCTTTTATATAGCGCAATATCCACTAAATGTGCTCAAAGCGCTTAACAAGTGATCCCTGGCCATCAGCAACAGTTAACATTTAGGACGGGACATGACGCCTGTTAGGCGA
>NC_088365.1:17470990-17475990 GCF_034508935.2 Berghia stephanieae | reverse complement strand
CAATGTTAATGATAGGCCAGACAGATAAATTAATTACTGCCATTCCGACGTGCATTTTCCACCATAACAACTTGTTAAGGTGAGAGATAAGCAATGCAGTCAGTCAGTCTGGCTAGGATGGAGGAAATGAGGGGGGGGGGGGGGGGGGGGGGATCTCAATGGGAATCACAAGCTGTCATATCGACTTCGCAAAGTTATCAAACAACTTGATATCTCGCGTCGGTCCCTTAGGGGAGGAGATGGACGTATCAACTAATGATATTATGATACAGTGCCGCGTGAATATTAAATGACATCGCCTGATCCATCCATCCATCCCTTGGTGTATTGTTCCGTGGCCTTCGTGAACTCTAGTACAACGAAGGCCACGATTGTTCGGCCTCGCATCCCATTGATCTATCCATACTTCCATCAACCCCTGCATCTATCCCTCCTCAATCCATATGGCCTTTCATCGAGATAGCAATCTTCCCATCCATCCATTCATCCATCGATCTGTTTATCAACCATCCATCCATTCAACCATCCATCCATCCATCCATCCATAATACGAACTTTTGAGCTTTTATATAGCGCAATATCCATTAAATGTGCTCAAAGCGCTTTACAAGGGGTCGCTGACCAACAGCAACACGTAACATGTAGAACGAAACATGACGCCTGTTAGGCGATATTACAATTTTGTCGGACAGAGACAACGCTGTTAACGATCAGGTACTCATTTTACACCTGAGTACGGTGAGAGAATGTGAGTAAAGAGTCTTTTCCAAGGACTCAACTATGCGCCGACGAGGCGCGAACCCAGGACCTTCCTATCCGAAAGCGAGTGTCATACCACAAGACCACATAGCCGCACATAATCTCACCCACCCACCCATCCATCCATATTATATCAATCTATCCATCTATTCTTTTTCCATGCGTCCATCCGCAGAACGTCTACATTACTGTTATATATATATATAATATATATATATATATTATATATATATATATATATATATATATATATATATATATTATATATATATATTATATATATCGGGAATACCCGTATATATAAAATACACATTCGGTATTCAATTTCTCATCACTAGATGATATAAACAAATTCTAACTGTGCACAATTCTAAGCCATTGACGCAGTGTCGAGTGTCGAGTGTAAGAGATAACAATATCTTATCTTAACCACAGACTATTTATAGCTTATCATCAATTTATTTCCATTTACCTTCTATTTACGATTGACCCATTAACGACGAAACTAAATTGATTTCCAAACCATCATTTCTTTGATTATTTGTCTAGTTATATCACTACACCTTACCGTTTTCACGAAGGAAAAATTGAGCTTTAAAAATAAGCTTTATATGGCGCAATATCCATTAAATGTGCTCAAAGCGCTTTACAAGGGGTACCTGATCAACAGCAACATTTAACATATAGGATGGGACATGCCGCCTGTTAGGCGATATTACAATTTTTCGGATAAAGACAACGCTGTTAACGGCCAGGTACTCATTTCACACCTGAGTACGGTGAGAGAATGTGAGTAAAGAGACTTTTCCAAGGACTCAACATGCGCCGAGCGCGAGGCTCGAACCCAGGACCTTCCGATCCGCAAAGCGAGTGTCATACCACTTGACCACATAGCGATTTCGTCAATGACTGTACAGTCTGGAACGAATCTGTTCATTAAGATACGACACAATCTAGATTCAGTCGCGGTCTTACAACATCCGGTTTAGTATGTCCAAACACGACCTGGTTGATGTGAAAGGGGTATTGACCTTTATCGACATTCACTACAAAGGAAGCATCTGTTTTGAGCCTAATTAGTATTTAATTTATCAAAGCCCGAACCCCGAATATAAATGAAACGTTAGGTATCATTCCTATAAATATTGTCTTACCACAGAGCATTCGAGAAAAAGAATCGTCTATTTTTAAACGTTCGCTTAAAACATGTTTCGTCTTTAGTAGATGGTATGAGAAGCAAGATAGGTCTGTCTGGTTTCTGTTGTGTGTGTGTTGTGTGTGTGTGTGTGTGTGTGTGTGTGCGCGTGTGTGTGTGAATGAGTATTTTCAGCCAAAGTAATTTGTAATTTAAGCGCTTAGAGTCTGGTGTCTCGGAATATTAGCTCTATATAAGTTTTCAGCATTATTATTATTATTATTATTATTATTATTATTATTATTATTATTATTATTATTATTATTATTATTATTATTATTATTATTATTATTATTAGTATTATTATTAAATATTATTATTATTATTATTATTATTATTATTATTATATTATTATTATTATTTTTTATTATTATTTATATTATTATTATTTATTATTATAAGCTTTTTGTTATGAATACATTTATGTAGAAACTGTTGAAGTGGAGTGATTCGAAGTTCGCCTATGTATCGAAATGTCATGGATTCGAGCCTACGGTATCTATTTGTAGTCTTGATAACCCTAATTGTACCGAGCCCTTTGATTAATTAAATACTTACAATTAATAATTGCTGTCGGATATCAGACCTGCAAATATGTGACCGTCAGTTCCAACAATTAAAAATAGAGCAAAATTTTGATAAATACTGCTGTACAGTGACAAAATAATACTTTCCTATTTAAAAAAAACAGTGACAAAACAATATTTTCCTATTTAAAAACAAACATACAGTGACAAAACAATATTTTCCTATTAAAAAACAAACAAACAGTGACAAAACAATATTTTCCTATTAAAAAAAAACAGTGACAAAACAATATTTTCCTATAAAAAAAAACAAACAGTGACAAAACAATATTGTCCTATTAAAAAAAAAAAAAACAGTGACAAAACGATATTTTCCTATTAAAAAAAAAAACCGAACAAAGCATAGCTAGAAAAGTCATACATAATATAAATATGTTAAACATAATGAAAGATTAATTTGACACCCAACAAATCAAAGTTCCCAAACAGAAAATACTTAGAATCATATTGAAAAACATTTCCATTGCCTTTCGCATCATGCACGTTAAGCATGGTAACCTGAATTTCTGAAGAAAAACAAACCAAAACACAATCTTTTTAACTCACTCAACCCTAACACCGACTATATCCGTAGTTTACCCGGGATACTTTTACCCCATGCCTAATTATTACATTTTTCTGAGACAAATTATAGGTGTAGTATCAAAGCTAATGTTTTTTTAGTTTTTACATGTTAATGATAGTTTAATGAAACTATCTATGCACATGCTGATTTTTAATATCTACATTTTTTTTCTCCAATTTTGATAAGTGGCAAAAATCTCTAGGATTGAGTGGGTTAAACGATAGGCTTGTTTACCATTTGCAGTTTTTATTACGGCTATAATGTATTTGAGTGACCATCTACTCGAGTACATCTCATCACATACATAATAATGATATGTAGATGATTTGATACATCATTACGATGTACATCTGCTGCTGCGAGGCTAAGTTAGCCCTGCAGTGTCACTAACACTAACAGGTGGATGCATTCAATTATCATACTGATTAATTCTTAACGGGCCTCATCTTGACAGCTCCGGTAAACGATTTGCACGAAGCATCGTTACTGCCACGAGTTCTTTCCGTCCATGCATAGCTTTAGTCACCCGCTTGATTGTGTGGCGATGTGGTCTAGTGGCATGACACAGCTCCTGGGTTCGAGCCTCGCGCTCGACGCATAGTTGAGTCCTTGGAAAAGGCTCTTTACTCACATTCTCTCACCGTACTCAGGTGTAAAATGAGTACCTTGGCCGTTAACAGCGTTGTCTTTGTCCAAAAAAGTGTAATATCGCCTAACAGGCGTCATGTCCCGTCCTACATGTTAAATGTTGCTGTTGGCCAGGGACCCCTTGTAAAGCGCTTTGAGCACATTTAGTGGATATGCGCTATATATAGCTCAATTTTTTTTTTGGATTGAACATCGAGTTTAGGTCATTTCAATAAATCGCACATAATATTCAGACTTTTAATTCGTCCTTAGATTGCATCAAAATAAGTAACAAATCGCTGTGCGTAAAATGCGAGAGATACACCTAGTCAAATTTTGGAAACAAGATGGAGACTATTTGGACATATTTCAAGGTGAGATAGAAATATTCCAGCGAGGAAGGCAATGGCGTTATTCTTTACACCAAGCGGACAAAACAAACACAAATGCAGACCCACAACAAGCATATACACTATGATAAATAAAGATCTCAAGCGCCTCGATGACACACACGAACTTAGATGCGAAAATGATTTAGAACACCTGATATATATATATATATATATATATATATATATATATATATATATATATATATATATATATATATATATATATATATATATATATATATATAAAAGCAACGTCGTTTTGGTACCTCCGTGATGATCAAATGCCGCTCTTCAGGCTTGGTGAACTTGCATATAAATCACCTCGATCTCAATGACGAGGACATAAAAAAGGGGGAGGGGGTAGAAGGGAATTGTCCCCATTGGGAGTCAGTGAGGTGGTGGCTTTCATTCAGGCTGTTAATGACCACTAGCTATCTATCGGGTATCCATCAGAACACTGACCCCTGATTTCAATCACAAAACCTCATTCTGTGAACTGGGCACCAGATGGTACATCCATTACTATGGTTGAATTAGTGGGAGCGAAGATGTACACTCAATACTGTCTATCCCAAAGATCGCCAGCACTCCAGATGAACAGTGTCCGCTATAGACAGAAAAGCGCGATTAAAAAGACATGAAACATTTCCAATACTACAATGCCGCCGTACTCTAGAAAAAACCATTTTTTTAAAATGTGGCCAGAAAAGTCGTCCTTCGATTATTATCGATCGATTTAAATGACCCTAATCTTGGCAAAAACTCTCAAACATGGGACTTCGCGAAGAACAGAAGTTGCTTATATCAGCATCGTTCTGTGTTGAGTAAAAGTAACTAACAGTGGTGATTTTATTTATAATCCAATTTGGAATAAA
>NC_088365.1:17463490-17465990 GCF_034508935.2 Berghia stephanieae | reverse complement strand
CCTAAAGTTTCAAATTTTCGGCCCCACGCAGTGCAGAGCGCTAGATCTATAATGACAGAACATCTCTCAAACGTAAAGTAAATTATAAGTATCAAATCTAATTGAGATTAGGAGGGATATACAGAATATAATCAAAGTATGCAGTTCAATGTGAGGCAACAAGCGTAACGTGACAATAAGAGTAAGACGTTTTGCTTTGGTCAGAGATCGCAGAATGACCAGTTGACAGGAAATCTATGTTCTGACCTTGAACTAATTATGGCATAATTTTTACAGGAATGGATATATATATATATATATATATATATATGTGTGTGTGTGTGTGTGTGTGTGTGTGTGTACATATCTGTTAAAAATAAAGATAGAGCTTAGATCTTGTCGATAATTATATAATTAAAGTTTTAAATGTTCCCGGGTCCGATGGATAAGAACCTGGACCAAGCAGTGAGGCGAAACGACACATTCTTTCTTACACAGGAAAAAAAAACACAATACCTGTGAGTCCTTATCATTTATCACAACTTTAAACCAAATTCTATGAAAAAATTTTTAAAAACCTAATGGACTTCCTTTGCACTGAATGACTGTCCCTGGTCACTGGTCAACTGGTCACACGCCACAGACATTCTAAAGGATTTGGTCATTACAATACGTTACAGTCACGGTTACGGAAGATTGACCACAAGGCTGCGGGTTTGACCCCCTATCTACGCCTACGGCAGCCATAACACGTACGGACCTTTGAAGATCTGTCCACTGACCACTGAGAGTGTCGTAATCTTGATGGACGTCCAGTTACCAGCTCTGCCCTACGTTGACAAAACAGTTTGTTTTTGGTTTTCACTTGTTGCCAGTAAACTTCAAATCAATATCAATATCAATCGAATTAAATAAATCCCATCTTGACGAATAATTTCAAATGTGAGAATTTTTAACCCTCTCCTTACCAACTAAAGGAAAATCGTCACATTCGTTACGATACAACCAACATTTTTAAAATTCAAATTTATTTTGTACATCATAAAACTTAAAGTAAAAAAATGAACAGTGTGTTGTAGAGCATGTTTTGCTAAAGAAATTATGTATCGGAAAGACTTGCTGCTATTGTGTTTGAGTGATAAAAATTATATTATTGTGTTAGTTGGGTGTGAAGTTTTGGGGAAAATCATGAAAAAGGCTGGTAAGGAGAGGTTTAATGCATCTCTTTTTTCATCTTGAACTTTGAACCAGAGATCTTTAACTTTAAAAATTGATCGATTAAAATGGCCCTCAACTTGAAAAAAAGGTTTCAAACCTATGACTTTTTAAAAGCCGCAGGTTTTAAACCTTTAGACAAATTTGAGGGCCATTGTAATCAATAGATATCAGAAAAAAAGACGTTTATTTGAAACCTCAGACAGTTTACGGGTCACTTAAAAATTGATCGATATTTTACAGACGGAAAATATATATATCTTTTAGTTTTTTTAAAGACAAGTTGAGGACAGTCTCTAGTTTGCTATGGCTGAGGGCAGTGACTTATTATATAGTATCAGTAGACAATGGCTGAGGGTCATTCAAAAGATCGGTATTTGAGATAGAAAAACAAAATTCTGGCGAAAATTAAAATAGCATTATTTGTCAGTAATGTTATCCCCAGCCAGCCAGCTACACAGTGTGCTTCTAACATACCTTCCCTCAAGCTACTCCTATTGTGGCATAAGTAACAATATAGGTTAATGGTAAGTACATAACGACCTACTACTCAATCTTTCAAAGAACGCCCGTGGCAAAAGAAAGAAGCTGACTCCGGTTTTTTAAACAATATCGTCGTGTGGTACATACAGTCAGTCAACTGGTGTTGCACTCAGCACAAACGCGTACACAATTGAGTGTGGAGTTCAACAAGAACTTGTGTGCTTCTAGGGTTTGGCAAACAGGTGGGAAAATAATCACAGCTTTGGGATAGGTGGTGGGAAAGTATGACCATTTTAGGATAGGAGTGGAAAAGATGAAGACTCGGCCTGGGTCAATCCTTATCCCCCATCATAGATAACGTCTGTGGCCCCCATAACCCATCTCTAGCGGACAATGTATCAATCGAATACGAATAAACAGAATTTCATGAATTAATATGGGCTTCTGGGACGAATAAATATATAACTAGAGCTTTTATATCGCGCAATATCCACTAAACTGTGCTCAACGCGCTTTACAAAGGGTACCTTTACAAAGGTAACATGTAGAACGAGACATGGCGTCTGTTAGGCGACATTACCATTTTTTCGACAGAGACAAAGCTGTTGACGGCCAAGTACTCGTTTTATACCTGAGTACGGTGAGAGAATGTGAGTAAAGAGCCTTTTCCAATGACTCAACTATGCGCCGATAAGACCATAACGATTTATGTTATCAGACCTGCAAAAAAAATGTATACGTCACTGCCGACCTATAAAAATCTCAAAGTCCAAGTCCGAGGTAGATTCCATCGACTTGCCTGTAACGATCATCGGATCCACCC
>NC_088365.1:17455990-17458490 GCF_034508935.2 Berghia stephanieae | reverse complement strand
TTAATATTCAATGCGCGGGTTTCTTTGTCGTTCCTACTGTGTACTAAGCCCGACGAACCCGATGCCGATAATCTATTGTTGGGCAGGCCGTGGAGTGTATGACAACGATTTGTCACTGGAGATAGAGATAACAAAAATATGTATGTCAATATGTGTGTGTGCTTGTTTATTTAACTTATATTATTTACTTTTTGGGTGTCAAATTATTAGGGCTAATTATAAGGTTTTGGATTACAGTGGGATCAGAGATAAATTATAAACGTTGTTATTTGAACATGACGACAATCAAACAAGGGGGACAGAGTGGAACTTTTTTATTTTTTTTTATTTTATTTTTTTTTTGCTTTTGAGCTTTTTATATAGCGCAATATCCACTAAACGTGCTCAAAGCGTCCCTAGCCAACAGCAACAATTAGAATGTAGGACGTGGCATGACGCCTGTTAGGCAATATTGCAATTTTTTCGGACAGAGACAACGCTGTAAACAGCCATGTACTCGTTTTACACCTGAATATGGTGAGAGAATGTGATCTGAATAAAGAGCCTTTTCCAAGGACTCAACGATGCGCCGAGCGAGGCTCGAACCCCGGACCTTCCGATCCGAAAGCGAGTATCATAATCATACCACAAGACCACATAGTCGCACAGCGTAGAAAAGCTTTGCTGTCTTTCGCTACCTACTCAGATGGTTCTGATTGCCTCCTACCACCGCGCTGGGACCTTGAGCAAAACACAACTACTTTCCCTTAGCTCAAATTGCGGAACTCACTGCGGCTGGGATAAATTTTACAAAGTAGGTGAAGGGAATGTTTATTTATAGCCCATAATATACCCAAAGTCATCTTTTCAATTTAAATTCGTGCAACAGATCTAGTGCTGATGTTGGTCAAGCTTCATCATGTACCAAGGAAATCCAAGTTGAGCGAGGGCAGTGAGTGGAATATCGATCTCTCTCTCTCTCTCTCTCTCTCTCTCTCTCTCTCTCTCTCTCTCTCTCTCTCTCTCTCTCTCTCTCTCTCTCTCTCAAATCCAATAAAAATCCCATTATTCATCCCCAAAGGGAAAAGTGTCTTTAGGGTCTATTTCAAGGGCGTCAGTAGCAGTACAGCGCCGCAAAGTGAGCTAAAAGAGAGAAGGGGTTTGGCCATACCACAGACAGCAAGGAAAAATGCTGTTGAAAGATGAGACAACATTTCGCACCTATATTATCCCCAGTCAAACAAAAAACAAACACACACACAAAAAAAAACAAAAAAAACCCCACAAAACAAACAACAAATAAACAAAAACAAACTTTACAGCAGACAGCTATTTACCTACACAGAAAGTTCATTTCAAAAATCATTGAGGATCATGACAGTTATATTATCTTTTAGAGTTATTTAAATCTCTTTAAATTCAAATGAAGTCGTTAACACCAACATGACAAACAGGAGTGTTTATTTCGTGAGACATTGTAAACTTACTGAGCGAAAAACATTTTATGTCTATTCTACGGCACACGATAGAAGGGAAAAGAAGGAAATGAATGGGTCGTAAATATATGGTTATTTCGTTCACAGATGAATAATTGTGCGTAATCATAAAATAAAAATAAACCATAAACATCTGTTGTAATAGATAAAGAATTTTTTACAGGAAAATCTTTGACGATGAATGGATAAGAAAAAAGATGATGATTAAAAAGTACTATTTCTGTTAGATATTGTTATTATAATAATAATACTAATAATAATAATAATAATAATAATAATAATAATAATAATAATAATAATAATAATAATAATAATAATAATAATGACGCGTAATAACAACAACAACAACAACAAGATGGGAAGGGTAAAGAACGGATACAAAATGCACAAGATATTCCAAATTATTTTTGAAAAATCAGCATGGATATAATAGATGTCATTTTTGTGCATCCGCATTCATTTTAAAAATATTTTCTTCATAATTCTAATTGGAATTGGAAATTAAAAGGAAAGGTGAAAACAACCACGGGAAAAGGGAGCAGATCTAGGCCATGCGATACACAAGCCATACGCCGAAACAACCCAACCTTTGACACCTGATGTTGTGATTGTTTTAAAAACTAGACACGAAGAAAAATGGCGAAACAGCTAAATGAAAAACTGAAAGATATAATGCAAAAAAATATGCGCAACTGATTTTCATTAGGTTATGAAAGACAGTTTATTTCTTGTAAATTTTATTTCTTACCTGGTCGCTTCACAAACGCCGAAATAGCAGACGATAATCACGGGAATGAAACACGACACAGCTCTGTTGTACAACTGTTACAATCCTTCACTTTTCTAGGAACAAGAACGAAAACTGGAGGTTGAATAGCTAAAAACTACCCACTTTTGTGAGCAAGAAAATCAAGGTAGAAAACAATCACCTTTGTTAAATAAAAACAAATTGTGGGTAAAAACGAATAAAAACGATTGCAACAACAACAGTTACACCGTAAAAGCAATGCAACACGAGTTACAGA
>NC_088365.1:17395990-17450990 GCF_034508935.2 Berghia stephanieae | reverse complement strand
ACCATGAACTTTTATAGTCTGGTTAATACAGTTTAGTGAGAACAACTCACAAACGCGGATGGCAAAAACAATAACAAAGCCCTGAGTGACGTCATCTGCATACTATCTATAACCTGACACTGACCAAAAAATGACGTCAAAATGACAATCTTTGGCCACAAAAGAAAACAAAATCGTGAGTTGTATTCAATTAGCCACTCCCACGCCTCGTTCTGAAAAAAGTCCGCGAAATTAAAGGGGAGGCAAGAGAAAATCAGCTGATCGTTAAAATAGTAACAGAAAAGTGGAGGTGCTCGGCAATGAATACAAGAAAGACATTTAAAACGCCGTAAAAATGTTTAAAAATCACTTAATGTTATAATTACCATCCACAACAACCTGTCAAATTCACATATGTAAGATGTCAAGCCAAAATTAATAATAAAATAATAAAGAACACGATTGACCGGTGGTCCGTTGACTACACATGCATACGAGTGCCAGAAATATTTTGTAAACAATGTAACACAATATAATGTGTAAGTTTCAAAGCAAATGCAACCACAAATAACACCAAAGAACAATGTGGGCTACTGTTTTAATTTCATAAAACCAAACGTATATTTTCTGCACCTGATATTGAAATTGTATTTAGTATGTTTCGTACAAACAATATTCGTTTAGACACGTAGTCGGGAGTCTAGCGCCAGTTGAATTTGGGCAACCATGATTGGGATTTCACTCAATGCACTTATTATTAATTATTATTATTATTATTATTATTATTATTATTATTATTATTATTATTATTATTATTATTATTATTATTATTATTATTATTATTATTATTATTATTATTATTATTATTATTATTATATTATTATTATTATTATTATTATTATTATTATTATTATTGTTATTATTATTATTATTATTATTATTATTATTATTATTATTATTATTATTATTATTATTATTATTATTATTATTATTATTATTATTCCTTTATTTATTATTATTATTATTATTATTATTATTATTATTATTATTATTATTATTATTATTATTATTATTATATAATAATAATAATAATAATAATAATAATAATAATAATAAGCAGTTGAAAGGATATAGTCTTTGGTGTATAAGTGCATATGTACAATATTTCTTATAATAAATGCTTCAAAACAAAACAAAACTAAAAAAAATAAATAAAGAATAAATGAATAAAAATATCTATTTGGGCATTTACTTACATTAATAGTCTTGAAAATCACAATCACAATCCATGAAAATTAAATATCCCAAAATCCGAAGAAGACATGAATTTAATCCAAAATCCAACACAGGAATGTATTTTTATAGGAGACAGATATCCTATTAAAACCATAGCATTACTTGCAAACAACAATACCCCACTCTGCGTTTAACGGGCTTGTGGCCGTCACATTGTAAATTGTGGCCGCATTAGGGTAATCGGTGTCCTAAAGACTGACATACTGACATACAATCAATGAGAACTATAAAGAATCCATTCTAGAATTCAACTACAAACTGAAAAGCATGATAAATATCACTCTCTCAAATAATTTCCTTTGCTCAGGTTCACTCACACTCTCCTTTATTGCAAAACATTGATAAGTGAGATAAAGTTTGTATTTCAATTATAAACTTAATCACATAACCTAAATGATGGAGAATAAAAACAGCTAATTATAAAAAAAATTCACAGATCAAGTTATCTATTTGAACTCCGCATATTTAGCTTAATTACTCATTGACCATATATTTTTTTTAATGGCATTGTTTCATTTAAACAAGACCATGACGCTTATGCCTGGACCGAGTATTCACAAATTCTGCTTTTGTGTTCCACTTTTCGAATCGAATTAATCTCTATCTTATCCGTTTATTTGCAAATTTTCTGCACTTTATAAATAAGACCATAACGCTTATGTCTGGACCGGTTGTTCGCAAATTCTGCCTTTGTGTTCCACTGTTCGATTAGAATGAATCTCTATTTTATCCGTTTATTTGCAAAGTTTCTAGATTTTATAAATAAGACCATAACGCTTATGCCTGGACCAGTTGTTCGCAAATTCTGCCTTTGTGTTCCACTGTTCGATTAGAATTAATCTGTTTTTTCCGTTTATTTGCAAAGTTTCTGCACTTTATAAATAAGACCATAGCGCTTATGTCTGGACCGGGCATTCGCAAATTCTGCTTTTGTGTTCCACTTTTCGAATCGAATTAATCTCTATTTTATCCGTCTATTTGCAAAGATTCTGTACTTTGTAAATAGGACTATGACGCTTATGTCTGGACTGGGTATTCGCAAATTTTCCTTTTGTGTTCCACTTTTCGAATCGAAATAACATCTAGTCTATCCGTTTATTTGCAAAGTTTCTGCACTTTATAAATAAGACCATAACGCTTATGTCTGGACTGGGCATTCGCAGATTCTGCTTTTGTGTTCCACTTTTCGAATCGAATGAATCTCTATCTTATCCGTTTATTTGCAAAGTTTCTGCACTTTATAAATAAGACCATAGCGCTTATGTCTGGACCGGGCATTCGCAAATTCTGCTTTTGTGTTCCACTTTTCGAATCGAATGAATCTCTATCTTATCCGTTTATTTGCAAAGTTTCTGCACTTTATAAATAAGACCATAACGCTTATGTCTGGACCGGGCATTCGCAAATTCTGCTTTTGTGTTCCACTTTTCGAATCGAATGAATCTCTATCTTATCCGTTTATTTGCAAAGTTTCTGCACTTTATAAATAAGACCATAACGCTTATGTCTGGACCGGGCATTCGCAAATTCTGCTTTTGTGTTCCACTTTTCGAATCGAATGAATCTCTATCTTGTCCGTTTATTTTCAAAGTTTCTAGATTTTATAAATAAGACCATAACACTTATGTCTGGACCGGGCATTCGCAAATTCTGCTTTTGTGTTCCACTTTTCAAATCGAATGAATCTCTATCTTGTCCGTTTATTTTCAAAGTTTCTAGATTTTATAAATAAGACCATAACACTTATGTCTGGACCGGGCATTCGCAAATTCTGCTTTTGTGTTCCACTTTTCGAATCGAATTAATCTCTATTTTATCCGTTTATTTGCAAAGATTCTGCACTTTATAAATAAGACCATGACGCTTATGTCTGGACCGGGTATTCGCAAATTCTCCTTTTGTGTTCCACTTTTCGAATCGAATTAATATCTAATCTATCGGTTTATTTGCAAAGTTTCTGCATTTTATAAATAATAATAATTGTTCAAAATTTTACCTTACACCCGATATTACAAGTACAAGTGAGCCAGGTGAAGAAGATTGTCAAACAGTGTGACAGATGAAATAGGAAGAGAGAGGGAGGGAGAGAGAGTGAGAGAGAGAGAGAGAGAGTGAGAGAGAGAGAGACAGAGAGAGGGTAAGAGAGAGAGAGATATTCGTTTTTTGTTCAAAATCTCTCTCTCTATCTCTCATTGCACAAGGTTGTGCTATTTACTACTTTTTATCAAGAACAGCCAAGCTGGCAACCCAGTCTCTGTATAAACTAAGCAAGATGGCAACAGGGACCTCGCTCCTTATCCAATGCCGAAGCTTTAGTTTGAGTCAAACGGTTTTGTTAAAAAAAAAACACCCAAAATAAGTTCGTGTCGTAAGTGATGGAAGTTGAAGTCGGCTTATTATAAAATCGTTTTTATGGTCTGTTTGGATTACCCTTTTTAAATAGAAAAAGTGAATATAACATAAACTTGAAGAATAGGCAAGCTAAATGAAATTTAAATTGACTGATTAAATGAGTACGCGAGGCTGAGTTGCGAACGACTACTGGGTTCCGACATTCCGATCCCAGTGTCATTCATGTTCACCGTACCGTGTTACTGTCTACACACTACACTGCATCGTTAGTGACTGGTCATGTCTTTTTTGTTTGTATGTTTTACGCAAGCTTAATAAAAATTAAATTGACTGATGAATACGTGAGGCAGAGTTGCGAACGACTCATGGGTTCCGACATTCCGATCCCAGTGTCAGTCATGTTCACCGTACTGTGTTACTGTCTACACACTACACGGCATTGTTAGTGACTGGTCATGCCTGTTTTGTTTGTATGTTTCTTTTAATATGGGTCAATTTACAAAGAATAATAATAGAAATGTTCAAAACAAAAACTAGATTCACTATTACGTGCCTGTAATGAAGTGCTTTCCACAAACCGTGAGCGAGAATGATGGTGGAGGTAATGGCAACCATGTGGGTTTGTTATTGTTTCCTACCTCCGTCAACCCGCGCATCCAGTTGCGCACCCACGCTGATTCTAACCAATAGTTCAACCAATGGGACCATAATTTGTTTCCATGAGCTCTACTAACGACAACTCACTAGGCGGTGCAAAAACCAAATAATGACGTCAAAATGCCAGTTTTTTGGTTTTCAGTGTCAGGCTATAACATAACGATGGCGACGGTGGGACAAATATCTTAAACAAATAAAAACCATAAATCCACGGATCAAATGTATCCCTTAAATGATATTGTACAAAAATCAAATCCAGGCTTTCATAAATAAATAGTTGTTTTTGTAGGGTGTGGGAGGGGGGGAGGGGGGGGGGGGGGGCTCCTGGCCTCAAATTTTACTTCCACTTGTTTTGTTGGATTGGACTCTGGTTTGGATTTCAATTTCATTAGCCAATAAATCTAGTCATCGATTATTTCTGTGTCATATAAATTACATAATATTGGTATTTAAGGCTTACCGCTATCTCTGCACAAGGTGCTGTCCGCCGACCTATTCGACATACCAACCGAGATAAAATAAGCCGATTCGTGCTATCGATAGCGCCGCCAACGCTCTTCATGATCTCATTTCATAATGGGCTAACACTACACTGCCGTGCTATTTTAAAAATTGCAACAAAAAACAGGTTTTTAAAATTTTGGCCAGAAAACTCGTCCTTCAAATATCAATCGAATAAAATTACCCTCATCTTGACAAAAGATTTCAAACCTGTGACTAAATGAAGTCCCAGTTTTGAGAGTTGTTGCCAAGGTGAATTTTCATTTTAATCAGTCGATATTTGAATGACGAGTTTTCTGGCCAAATTGTAAATACCCGTTTTTATTTTTTTAGAATACGACACTACTGGTATCACTTAAGTTCAACTCTTTTAAGTTGTAGGGAAAATATGATTCAAATAGGGATAAAACTTGATTTGTTTATTGATGCCTTGCGCTCAGCAAAAAAGCTCACAACATTTGCCAGCCGGAGATGGCGTACCAACTCACAAAGCTACTAATAAAAGTGGCTGGCTAAAAACAATAACAAAGATCTGAGTGTCGTCAAATTCGTTCTATCTATCGATTATGAGAGTCTGCAGCTTCTGAGGGTTCCACACTGCAATTTTATGACAGCCTATCCAGTCAGCGAATTCTCTTCGGTACTTACAGAACTGTCACGAACCCGGCTAGCAGCTGTGTCACAATGCAACGTTCACTCAGATGCGCTGAAGTCTACGACCGATACCATAACAAGTGCAAGTGGACAAAGCTGCAAAATCCCACCGATGAAGGGAAGCTACCGTTGGACAAGTCCTAGGCAGGCCTTGGTCTGTTGGTTTTCACGCAATGTCACCTCTTACTGTTATAGATCGTTGGAAGTTCTCTCCCAGTTAAGAGGAAATGACGTCCCCGCCTCGGGGAACCGTATTTTTCCAAGACGACCTCCAAAGTCAAGGACTTTATTCGGCTCGTTGCTGAAAGAGTTTGTTCCGCTTATCTGACCGGCTAGACATCGTATCCATCTACTGCCGGTAGCTGGGAATGAAAGGCATAGCTTTTTAACAATGGGCATGATCTAAATTAACTTTCCACGTCGATATTTGGAGGTCATTTGTCACATTGCAAAATATGCTCAAAGTGACCCACTTAGTGAAAAGTGTTCACAGCTTTATAAATATCTAACATCACGATTGATCATTTGACACATGGGTATGTTTATAACTTTTGTAAACAAGGCAGCGTGTTTACATTTGTTAAGAACTATCCAATCGTTGGACAGCAACACATCATGTGATTGATGACCTGGTTGGACGAAAACATGAATATAGATCGCTCCCAATCCCGTTAGGAATCCTTTTTGTACAAGCACTCTGACAATAAAAGTTACTCATTCACCCCTGAATCGAGTGGGGTGAATTTTGTAATGTGCCTTGTTCAAGGACACAACGCTCGTGCAAGATATATTTTTACTTCGTTATCAACAAACTGGCCATAGCCGACTTTTGTAAAATGAGGAGCCACCGATGACACTCATAATAATCATTATAAATCATCTGTATGTCGCTGTTTATTTGTTTTGTTTTTAAGGGTTTTACGGCGCTTGTAACACATTAAGGTCATATCAGCGCCAGTAAAAAGGAAGAAAATGGGATAGTAACATGTTAAAGAATTACAATCAAAGCATCCAAGAATAAGACGGACAATGGGGAATTGGTTCAAATAGGGAACAGATGTAGATTCCAAGAGCACACTATCAGTGTACTTAGTTTGAGATCACCTAAAAGTCTCATCCAGACACCAGCACAGGTCCCCACTAAGAGTAAGAGGAATACACTCAAATGTTTACAAATCATATAGATTACATAAACAAAACATAATACAGTGCATAGCAGAGACATGATTTACAATACAAGGGGAAAAAATATCATCTCCCAAAACTAACTATACATTTGACTGTTTCCCTCCCAGCCAGGGTATCCGGCCAGGGCCAGGACAAAACCAAGTAATCTCATTCCAAGACAAAGGCAGAAAGTATGTTGGAAAACAGACATAGGGGGATTGAAGACACAGGGTGTACCTCCCTGCCCACTATGGGAGGGGGAACCCCACCCAGTGAATACGTGGCCTTCGTAAAGTTATGGCTTGACACTGACCAAAAAATGACGTCAAAATGCCAGTCTTTTGCCAAAAAAAAAAGAAAACAAATCGTGAGTTGTATTCAATAGTTCAACCAATGAAATAACTTGTTTCCATGAACACTACTAACGCCAACTCACTAAGCGGTGCAAAAACCAAATAATGATGTCAAACTGCCAGTCCTTTTGGATTTCAGTGTCAGGCTATAACATAACGATGGCTACGATTCGAGTCAACGATCAGGCACTTTACAAGTAAGGAAATGCACTTTGAACGTTTTTGCCATGTATACACAGAAGATATTGGATAGAACTGGTAGATTCAAAGACATGCTATAGAAATATGCTTATTATCATTATTATTATTATTATTATTATTATTATTTATTATTATTATTATTATTATTATTATTATTATTATTATTATTATTATTATTAGTATTATTATCATTATTATTATTATTATTATTATTATTATTATTATTATTATTATTATTATTATTATTATTATTATTATTATTATTATTACATGTACTCATTTTATCCCAAGGATATCCAGCAATTGTTATCGTCCATAATTTAATACACTTCTAAAGCCGGGATAAGCTTTGGAGTCCACCGACCCTCAGACTGTACGCTATTCTATGGCTCTGAAGGACCACACGAATACTCTTCAACAGTCGTAACGTCACTTCCTTCCTTATGACGCATGGTAACTTAGTAACACTTGCTCTAAACTATCGGAACAATGGCGGACGCCCGTATGAAATATTTCCCCAGCGAGCATAAAAGCGTATCCAGAGGGGAAAAAAACCCATAAATTTGATCATGTTTTGACTTTTACACACTCTGATCACAAGGCCTATGAAAAGTTCTAGCCAGCATGAAGAATAAAAAGTAATGATTTTCTTTGTTTAGAACCAGGATGGCCGCCGTTGCTGGGCGGCGTGACATCAGACTACTGAATCCAATTACCATACACGGGGTAGATTGCTATATCAGATAAATGCAATGGTAATAGGATTCAATAGTCGTACCGTCACTTCCTTCCTAATGACGTATGGTAACTTAGTAACACTGGCTCTAAACTATCGGAATAATGGCGGACGCCGTATGAAATATTTCTCTGGCGAGCTTAAAAGCGTATCCAGAGGAAAAAAACCCCATCAATTTGATCATGTTTTGACTTTTACACATTCGGATCACAAGGCATATGAAAAGGGAATGAAAAGTTCTCGCCAGCATGAAGAATAAAAAGTAAAGATTTTCTTTGTTTAGAACCAAGATGGCCGCCGTTGCCGGGCGCGTGACATCAGACTACTGAATCCAATTGAAATGTCGAGTCGTGTTACAAAAATGCGATTTGGACTAATATTACATTGATGTATGCGAAAATTAAATATCTTACATACAGTACTAAGAGACCTGTTCCATTGAACACTGAGAAAATACCTTTTCGGTTTTGGCTATAAATTTTAAAATCTAAATATCAATGATATTCAAATTATGAATTTAAAAAATCCTTAATCTTTGTTGTCACAGATTCAAAAAGCAACAATTACAACAACAAAAAAAAAGAGATATTTTATGGAAGCTTGGGTTAATTTTGTTTTTAAGGCTTTTACGGCCCTTGCGACACATTTATGTCATTTCAGTAAGAAAGAAGAACACGGGATTGTCAAAAAGCTATAGATTTACAACTGAAAGCACACTAAATAAAGCAAGACAAATGGGGAAGGGCTTAAATAGGAGAATACTAACAATGTACTTAGTTTGAGATCCCCCAAAAGTCTCATTCAGACACAAGCACAGGTCCCCACTTAGAGGAATACAATCAAATGTTTATAAATATTTAAAACAAAAAAAAAAATGTAACAGTTCTTAAGGAAAAAAAAATAATCTCCCAAAACTATAACTATACATTCTAGTGTTTCCCTCACAGTCAAGGACTCCGGCCAGGGCTAGGAAAAAAATTAATAATCCCAGTCCAAGACAAAAGACAGAAAGCAACTCGGAAAACAAACATAGGGGATAGAAGACACAGCTTGGCCTCCCGCCCACCACGGGAGGTCAAAGACCCCGCCCAGGAAACCTTCGGTTTAAGTCTTTTCGAACAGTTTATGGTAATTTAAATCCGTCAATATTTGGAGTAAAAACATTTTGGCCAATATTTAGAAAAAAAAAAGAAGTGATTTGTTTATGGCTGTGCTGTGCCCAATCCTGACCAGCCACGCGAATCTGGCAGGTCAGTGGACTTCCGGTTCTTTTTATCACAGCTTGTTTCATATTTAAAAGAAAGAAGAAGAAGTGCGGCTATGGGGTCTTGTGGTATGACACTCGCTTTCGGATCGGAAGGTCCTGGGTTCGAGCCTCGCGCTCGGCGCATAGTTGAGTCCTTGGAAAAGGCTCTTTACTCACATTTTCTCACCGTACTCAGGTGTAAAATGAGTACCTGGTCGTTAACAGCGTTGTCTTTGTCCGAAAAATTGTAATATAGCCTAACAGGCATCATGTTCTGTCCTACATGCTAAATGTTGCTGTTGACTAGGGACCCCTTGTAAAGCGCATTGAGCACATTTAGTGGATATTGCGCTATATAAAGCTCAATTTAATTTAAGGGGGTGGGGGAGGGGAGGATGTATTGTATGCTTAGAGTGCCATACGTATTATCGTGACCAACATTCCCAATCTGATATTATTGAGGGTGAGCTTGATGCTGGGAATTTAATGTAAACCATAAGTTAGAGGGGTTTCTTAAAAAGCAAAAGGCAAGACAAGATTCTCGTCAGCATTTTTAGGGTCAAACAAATAGGATTCAGTAGTCTGATGTCACGCCACCCGGCAACGGCGGCCATCTTGGTTCTAAACAAAGAAAATCATTACTTTTAATTCTTCATGCTGGCTAGAACTTTTCATTCCCTTTTCATATGCCTTGTGATCAGAATGTGTAAAAGTCAAAACATGATCAAATTTATGGGTTTTTTTTTCCTTGGGAAAAGCTTTTATGCTCGCCGGAGAAATATTTCATATGGGCGTCCGCCATTGTTCCGATAGTTTAGAGCTAGTGTTACTAAGTTACCATGCGTCATTAGGAAGGAAGTGACGTACTATAGATAGAATGCGCTTGGCCAAGGAGTTCACAACATTGCCATCCGGAAGTATAACGGACCAACACACAAACTCTGTGTAACCATGAACTTTTATAGTCTGGTAAATACAGTTTTGTGAGAACAACTCACAATCGCGGATGGCAAAAACAATAACAAAGGCCTGAGTGACGTCATCTTCGTTCTATCTATAGCGTGATCGTAATTGAAGCTGGGGTGCTTAAAAACGGAGATCACTGTATCTGATGTATTGCTTTGTTGACTTCTTTCAGCGATTGCATTTCAAAGGTCAAGGCCATTTCTGATTATTCAGTGTTTGTTTTTGTTGTGTTTTGATTACGTAAAAACTGTATCATTTCGGGACAACCTCTGATGTTTTAAATTGAATTTTATACTTGATACTTGAGTTTTTATAAAGCGCAATATCCACTAAATATGCTCCAAGCGCTTTACAAAAGGGTCCTTGACAAACAGCAACACATAACACATAGAACGAGACATGACGCCTGTTAGGTGATATTAACATTTTTCCGGCAGGGCAACGCTGTCAACGACCAGGTACTCATTTTACACCTGAGTACGGTGAGAGAATGTGAGTAAAGACCCTTTTCCAAGGACTCAACTATGCGCCGAACGAGGCTCAACCCAGGACATACCGATCCGAAAGCGAGTGTTATACCGCAAGACCGCATAGCCGCACGTATATACATACTTATTTACAGATCTGATACCTTAAATTATTCTAATGGAAATACGACATGCTCTCAAAATGAGTTTTAAAAATCGGAGAAAATGTGAGAGTGCATGAGTAAATATTATGTAGAGTTGTTTACTAGTGTTGATGTTTTGTTTTGTTTTGTTTTGTTTTGTGTACCAATGTAAAAAAAAATATCGATCGATTTAAAAGACTCTCATCTTGGCAAAACTCTTAAAACCTCTTGAGGTCCTCCTGAAGTCCCAGGTTTAAGAATCTCTGCCAATATTAGCGTGATTTAAATATCAATCGATAGTTGAAGGACAAGTTTTCTGGCCAAATTTATAAATACGTGTCTGCCTAGAGTACGGCAGTTAACTGGTTATTTTGTTCTTTTCGATATGATACTATTAAAAAAATTTTTCTTTAAATCTAGACGCTACACAAATCTACAAAATTACGTCAAATTGCCAGCCCTTGGGGGTTCTAGTGTCATGCTATAGATAGTTCGAAGATGACGTCACTCAGGCCTTTGTTATTGTTTTTGCCATCCGCGTTTGTGAGTTGTTCTCACTAAACTGTATCAACCAGACTATAAAAGTTCATGGTTACACAGAGTTTGTGTGTTGGTCCGTTATACTTCCGGATGGCAATGTTGTGAACTCCTTGGACAAGCGCATTCTATCTATAGATAGTATGCAGATGACGTCACTCAGGCCTTTGTTATTGTTTTTGCCATCCGCGTTTGTGAGTTGTTCTCACTAAACTGTATCAATCAGACTATAAAAGTTCATGGTTACACAGAGTTTGTGTGTTGGTCCGTTATACTTCCGGATGGCAATGTTGTGAACTCCTTGGCCAAGCGCATTCTATCTATAGATAGTATGCAGATGACGTCACTCAGGCCTTTGTTATTGTTTTTGCCATCTTTGTTTGTGAGTTGTTCTCACTAAACTGTATTAACCAGACTATAAAAGTTCATGGTTACACAGAGTTTGTATGTTGGTCCGTTCTTCTTCCGGATGGCAATGTTGTGAACTCCTTGGCCAAGCGCATTCTATCTATATGTTAACGATGGTGACGCTGAGACCGTAGCCATCGTTATGTTATTATCGGCTGACACTGAAATCCAGAAGGACTGGCAGTTTGACGTCATTATTTGGTTTTTGCACCGCCTAGTGAGTTGTCGTTAGTAGAGCTCATGGAAACAAGTCATTTCATTGGTTGAACTATTGAATATAACTCACGATTTGTTTTCTTTTGTGGCAAAAGACTTGCATTTTGACGCCATTTTTTGGCCAGTATCAGGCCATAACTTTACAAAGGCCACGCACGCTGAGACTCACTTGGACTTATATGTTTACGTCATTATTTTTTGTGAACCACTTAGTGAGTTGTCGTTATTGGTGCTCAAGGAAATGAGTGATCCCATTAGTTATATATAGATAGTTCGAAGATGACGTCACTCAGGTCTTTGTTATTGTTTTTTGCCATCCGCGTTTATGAGTAATGCTCACTGAACTGTATTAACCTGACTATAAACGTTCATGGATACACACAGTTTTGTGTGTTGGTCCGTTATACTTCCGGATGGCAATGTTATGAGCTTCTTTGCCAAGCGCATACTATCTATAGATACTGTGCGCTTGGCTAAGAAACTCAAAACATTGCCATTCGGAAATATTACAGACCAACACACAAAACTATGTGTAACACTAAACGTTTATAGTCTGGTTAGCCACAATTTAGTGAGACACACTCTTAAAAATGTCTGGGGAAAAACAATAACAAAGAGCGGAGTGACGTCAAATTCATTCTATCTATAGGACAATCCTCATAATACAATTTTAAAAACTAGTAAAAAGCCCTCAATTTCGCGGGGAAAGAACTATTTTCATTCGATATTGCCAGAATCATTTTCTTGATTAGCTTGATTACGATTAGATGCACATTTTAATCGATGTGCTTGTCGTCGCTGCCATGCTTTATTCGGCGTGATTTTAGTTTATCAGTCAGTAGATATCATTATCAATAAGTCGCAAGTCTTTACCACGCTTTACTTGGGAGTGCTTTGCACTACCTTCAATACTTCACAAATTAAAATGGCGGCCGAGAATCAAAACAATGGTCAAATTAGGAAATTTTAAACTTTCACAAATCTGTCAAGGTTTGTTCTAGAGTTTTTTTTAAACGCTTTAATATGATGACAAATTGAATAAATAAACGGCTGACAAAAGATCAACGGTGAAAATACAAATTGAATGAATACTGGGGATGTAGGAGCTTTCGGAATGTCTCCCCTTTACTTAACTTATGTGAGGTCAAATGAAAATCTGAAGCGGACGCGATAAATATCAAGTCCCCGAATCTGTCTACTTTTGGTTTGTTCGGCTACAAGCTAGACAGAACCAATTGACAGTTTGCCGAAACGTTTAACTAAATATTTCCCAGGGCAATAATTATCACATCGATGGCTTAAAAACGACAGTAATATCAGCAGTAATATTAGTTGATGTTGTTAATCGGTGAAACTTGTTTAAATTTTCTGTAAATCAGAATACCGTTATGTGATCAAGTGAATTATATCACTATGAATGCCACGATTTGCTGAAAAATGCCAATCTGACAGTTCCTAGCAAACACACACACACACACACCCCCCCCCCCCCCTGGCTCAAGAATTTCTCTACTTGATGGACACCCCCCACCCCCTTTTTTTTTTCTTCCACGCAACCACATTCCAAAACACACATACAGACACAAATATACACCACACACACACACACACACACACACACACACGCACACACATAAACATACACGCAATGAGAACACACTACTACTACATAACAACACTGATCACCGCTAAATCAACACAACGAGGTAAGGACTCTATTGGACATATAGAGTTGAGAGTGTGGCCATGAGTGTGTTAGTGTCTTCGGTAATTTTTTTATGATATCTGTTTGACTTAACGACCTTTCAAACTGACTTTAAATTATAAAAGGAAATCAAATTATCTGTTTATCTATCTGTAAAAATACATTTCTATTTTTCAAATCTTTCAGTAGAGTTTTGCGCCGTATCAATTTTTTTATTGTCTCAAATAAGCACAATGTTCTCCACAATGCTATATTTTTTAAAGAAAGGATTGATTTTAGCTGAAACCAACAAGTCGTATTTTAAAAATGAGTTGAAAGTGCCGAGAGGTCACAAAGTTCATGGCCAATTAAGCAACACTTGACCTATGCAAACATACGCACCACTAATGCCTCTTTTATCACCATTAAATTACCATCTGCTTTGTCCATTTGTAAATGTTGTCCGATTTTGTGAGACAGAAAAACAATTATAAAGGGAATTTACGTTATTTTTTAAAGACTTGGAACCATTAACTGGAGTGCAATAGGTTGAAGGCAACGATTTCAGAATATAACTGAAATTCGTCTAATTTTTTTTCTGTTGTGAAAAGAGATGTTGGTAATTTGTATTCATGACAGAACCTATATAAATGAATTGTCTGTGTGAAGGACTTCATTTGAGACTTTAAAAAATACAAGCTTGAGAACCTCATAATAAAAGTCCCTTAAATCGAGAAAGAGTTTAAAGAACGTTTTGATATTTTGACAGTAACATTGCTTGATTCGTGATTTTATTTTAATTTTAAGTATTGTAATTTCAAGTTGTAGAGAAATGTGTAGAGACATATAAATTTCTTCATATTTTAGTATATCAGTTGTTTCGAAAATTGCTTGCCACTCTAAAAGCAAGACAAGATTGTTCTCTCCATAGAGTCTCTGACTTCTCAGTTGTGTTGAATCCCAAGGTATACATGTAATATTTCGTACACAGACAAGCCAGTACGACCAAGCACCATTTTAAAATACTCAAGGATCGCCATCATGTTGATATTCCTCTTATCAGCACTTCTGATTCCGTGTACCTCGACTCAGGCTGGTCATAACATCGACAGTTTTACGATGACGACGTTCTCATGTTCGGACCCATCTGCACTTCCGGTTACTGAAGCTGACATTCATCAAACAAGAAAAGTTCCAAGTTTTTTAGCTTGCGCTATTTCGTGTATCTCCGCTGAGAGTTGTACACATGCGATTTTTCGTGGAAAAAATAAAACGTGAGAAAACATTCAACTTACTACAAATTCAGTCTTAAGTAGTAAATCGTGGATTGACAAGCATGACGATTGCCTGGTTTTATCTGGGACCAAAAAAGTTAACATTGTTGACGGTTGGGAAGCCTTTGCACCGTGGCAGGAAGTGAATATAGAGACATTTAAAGGTAGCAATTATGCTCCGTTCTTGCCATTGAAGAGGAAAGTAGGCGGGCCAGATGCGTCAGTTTCACTACACCGAATGACTTACTTCTTTGCGAATGATTCGGATTTTTTTGTTCAATCACATGACAGATTTCCATTCGAGGGCAAGTACAGGGTCCCGTTTGTCATACCATTTGAATTGTTGATTAGGAATGGCAATTATGATTCCAAGTATTTACTCTCGAGGGTATACATAGATGGAACATTTCGTGGAACAGTTTCAGGTTCCCACTCTTTTGATCTCCTCCTTACGAGGAACGACTTCGAGAAAGTGGGGGAAAATACAGCGTTTGTGAGATTAGGTAAGCATCAGTACGACCATCACCACAACCATAATCACCATCACCACCACAATCACCCTAATCACAAAAGCTGCCCAAGCACAAAGGGCATCACCAACAACATTATCACAAAACCAACAAAACCAATATCAGAACAGCCACCGTCACTACCACCGTCATCACTACTGCCAACATCATCATCATCATCATCATCATCATCATCATCATCATCATCATCATCATCATCATCATCATCATCACCATCATCATCCTGAAGTCCGATTGGATAATGCATTAACACTTACACCGATCTTGACCTCCATGTTTGTTTTGCGTGTGCTCTACCAATTGAGCTAACGGGACCCCTTGAATTAACGGGACCCCTTGAGCTAACGGGACCCCCTGAGCTAACGGGACCCCTTGAGCTAACGGGACCCCCCCCCCTGAGCTAACGGGACCCCTTGACCTAACGGGACCCCCTGAGCTAACAGGACCCCCTGAGCTAACGGGACCCCTTGATCTAACGGGACCCCCTGGGCTAAGGGGACCCCTTGAGCTAACAAGACCTCCTGGGCTAACAAGACCTCCTGAGCTAACGGGACCCCTTGAGCTAACAAGACCTCCTGAGCTAATTGGAAGGAGTGTTATAAAATTAGTCTCCACTAACTGTCGGTTAGTTTTTATTTTTTTCAAAATTTGATCAAATTATGTATCTCGGGAAGTTTTTTTATGAATGCAAAAATGTTCCTAAACAGAAAAATATCGGTGAATTGTGTGAATTAAATACCATTTTAAAAAAATCAGAATGTTACCATTCAGGGATCTGCTAAGACACGTCGTTAAAAATAACTCTTGGAAAGTCGAGACCTTCATTATATAATATCTGTGTAGAATCCTTCATATCAATATTATGACATGGCAACACCTTACAATTTACAAATCTTTGTCAAAGAGCTCGCTAAAAAGGGTTTTCGTCAAAGAAAGAAGGATGGTTGGAGACGAATTGGCACGTTATAATTTTGAAACAAAAGAAGAGCAATGTCATCCTCTAATCACTAGATTGAAGCAAGTTCGAATCCCGACAGCTGGGCGTTTAAAATAGCCGTGAAGACATTAATTATTACATGAGGCGCTCAGATCAAGGAGATATCAAACGGGGCAACTATCTGAAGAATGCGACCGACAACTGTGGAGTCACTGTGCTTGCCAAATAATAAATAAGAATTTATAGGGTAGAAAAAAACTGCTTTTAAAAAAGCTTGAGATTTTGTATAGCGCAATATCCACTAAATGTGCTCAAAGCGATTTAAAAGGGATCCATAACCATCAGCAAAACTTAGCATGTGGGACAAGACGTTTGTTATGTGATATTGCAATTTTCTCCCAGAGACAATGCTGATCACGGCCAGCTACACATTTAACACCTGAGTGTGGTTAGGGATTGTGAGTAGAGGGCCTTTTCCAAGGTCTAAACAATCTACCGTTCAAAGCAATACTCCAAACCAGGATCTTCCGATCCAAAGGCGGGTGTCATATCATTATACCACATAACCGCATGGACTAAAAGAGGTTTACTTTCTAATTTTTATATTTGTAATATTTTGTTTTACAGATTCCGCAGAATCACTGAGAACTGCTTTACTGAAAGGTCACAGACGTGTTTAACGAGGTTTCTATTCATCTCGTGCAATGATTGACTTCGCAGATAATGATGTGCATTTCGACACTACAGATATGTTTATTGTCAATTCTATTGAAAACATGTATAATCCAATCTACTTCACATGTGTTAAAGAATCCGCAAAGTCTGGTAAATCCTACAATTTCCGTCAGCAAGTTTATAACAGCGACAATACTTTACCTGTTCTTGAAACATCATCCGATTCGTACTGGATAATGGACACAGCATGGACCAAATTGGAACCAAGAAATTCATCTCAAACATTTTTGGACGTTCTGATAGAAAACATCCTCGCGGGAAAAGAGGTGAGATTGGTGATGGATGGGAAAATCTCCACTGATGTTGTTGCAGCCATTGTGAAAAAAGGTGAAATCATTGTTAAGTTAACTAAATATCAGACCCCTTTTAAAGGCATTGACAGAAAAGATTCTGCAACCCAAAGAGTGCGTTTCCCAGTCTTTGGAACTTACGGCAATACATTGAGGGAATGCGAAACTGGATACCTTAACGTTGATGGCACAGACACCATTGGACCGACCCATATCAATGATGTTGATTGGTATGTCAGTACGAGACACTGGACAAAAGTATTTGAAGTGAAAAGCGATAAAACCGTTCTGTCGGGAAATTTTACAGAGTTGTATCAGGCGGCAGTCATTGGATACAATATACGGGTTTGTATTCGTCGTCAAGGAACGTCAAGTTGTTACTCAGCATCATATATATCTCTCTCACCCGGTGCAGTAATTCTAATAACTCCAGCTACGATAAAAATCAGTAACAGTAAGAAAACATTCGATATGGTGAAGGACTGTAAATTATATTACAGAGCGATATCGACTGAGGGGATTATCAAAAATGCAAATTTTGTTCCTGGACTTAACCAAGATTCAGAAACCTTAACACATATTACAAAGCAAACTTGGTTTGTCGAGTACAGTCATAAGAAAGTATGAAGAACTGTATATTACATGCTTGAGATGCATATTTATACAACTCTTCCCTCTCTCTCTCTCTCTCTCTCTCTCTCTCTCTCTCTCTCTCTATCTCTCTCTATCTCTCTCCCCCCCCCCCTTTTTTTTTTTTGAAATTCAACTCTGACCATTATCCTATAATCCTCTACAACCTGTGGACCACTGACAATTCGTTGGCCTGAAGAAATTAAACCATCGCTTTTAGCACAACAATTGCATGTCTCGAAAGGTTCTTCTCATGATCATAATAATTCCGTTTGGAATAGAAAATGTAAGCCTTGGAAGTGTGAACATTATATTCTAGTGCCAATCTAAATTCCTTTGAGGGTACTTGAATGACAAATGATGTGGAAAAATATTTCAAACCTTTCTTGATTAGATGGGCGTCACCTTGGAAACAACCAATACGATAGGCGGAGGACAGCATTCATGTTTTATTGCCATTTCACCTACGATTCAACTTAAGACTTGTTTCAAACAAGAATATTGTGGAGAAAACATATCTAGATCTTATTACTCGGTCAATTACAGGGATATTTCATTGCAACAATGAGGCCAATGGAGCACGGAGTTTTCCCGGTTTATATGACGTGAAACGAATAATATCAATTGCTTGTTACCCTTTGGATAGGACTCTAGTCTATCGTTAAATTACTTTCCACCAGATCTAACAGACCCAGGTACCAATGACTGTTGGGTGGACGGGGATCAGAATAACATTCGACTTCAACATGGATTGATCTCGGTCTGATCCCCTTGCATTTGAAGTGAGTGATCTTCTCTGAACTATCGGGGCCCCAATGTTCAAATACACATGGAAATTATTATTCATTTGCGAGCACAGAATTCATGGCAAATCTAAAAACTAGAGTGTTTTGTGTACATATCGATATACGAGTAACTTGCAAACATTAAATAAAAATGAGAGTAATTCTATTCCCTATTGACTCATATCAAATGACTATCTAGAAAATCTGCTCGCTAGGGTATAATGATATGTTCTTAATTGGATTCAATAGTCTGATGTCACGTCGTACAGCAACGGCGGCCATCGTGGTTCTAAACAAAAAAAAATCGTTACTTTTTATTCTGCATGCTGGCTAGAACTTTTCATAGGTCTTGTGATCAGAATGTGTAAAAGTCAAAACATGATCAGATTTATAATGTGTTTTTTTCCCCTCTGGATACGCTTTCATGCTCGTCGGAGAAATATTTCATAATGGCGTCGCGTCCGCCATTGTTCCGATAGTTTAGAGCCAGTTACTAAGTTACCATGCGTCATTATGAGGGAAGTGACGTTACGACTGTTGAGGCGTATTTGACATTGACCTTGGGAATCGTCATCTGGCCACTCTGTTGCCAGATTAATTTGCGCGTACCTACAGACTGAATTACCGGATCGATGTTTATCGTTGATGGCTCAAAAGATTCATTTTGACATAAAATCGAAATTTCCACATTACAGTATAGGGAATGAAATTAGCGGAAGAGTAGCGTCCCTTGATTAGACGTCACCCATAGTCTGTGACGTCACCGGCGGAAAAGTTATTAGAGAGAGAACGTCATGTTGGTTGTGCGCATGCGTCTCTCGTCCTCGCCATAGTCTGTGACGTCACCGGCGGAAAAGTTATTAGAGGGAGAACGTCATTTTGGTTGTGCGCATGCGTCTCTCGTCCTCGCGAGGCGAGGACGAGAGACGCATGCGCACAACCAACATGACGTTCTCTCTCTAATAACTTTTCCGCCGGTGACGTCACAGACTATGGGTGACGTCCAATAAAGGGACGCTACGCTTCCGCTAATCTCATTCCCTATTATGATAGTCAAAATAGACGAGTCTATATTATTTCTCCGTGGTTATCCACTAGCCTAATAATAAATTAGAATTATGATATAGGATACTGCGTATTCTGAACCTCAAGTTTAAGTCAAATATTTAATCTGGAAGTGGCGGGGAGTTGTCACGTAAAATGGGTCACCTGACAGGCACCTTCAATGGAGAAAACTCTGGAATCTAGGTCAGAAGGGACAGGTAGGTACTTTTAAAACTCAATAAATAGTACAGCGTACATCTTTGTTGATTGTCTTAAGAATGGGTCTGCCGACAATAGTATTGTTATAACTTTCTGAGAAAGTAATGGAGAGTGGCTCGTATAAACATTAAAACCTTGTTTTATTCCCTCCGACTAGTCGTAATGGATATAATTAAGATACGCCTTTCGTTTATGACAGTTGTGTAAACATAGATAATAAAACAGAACATATATAACACAATCAGAAGAGACAAGATATGATTTTTTTTTTAATAGGCTATATATATATCTCATCAGATATGGCGGTTTGTGATATGTATCAGATTAAACTGTAATACGTTTTAACACTGCAATTTATGTCGTTTATGATTTTGGATCTATCTTTAATGCGATATATATATATATATATATATATATATATATATATATATATATATTATATATGGAGAAAGAGAAAGAGAAAGAAAGAAAGAGAGAGAGAGAGAGAGAGAGAGAGAGAGAGAGAGAGAGAGAGAGAGAGAGAGAGAGAGAGATATGAATATATATATATATTTTAAAAAAGATAGATAAAGATACAGAGAGAGAGAGAGTGTGAGAGAGAGAGAGAGAGAGAGAGAGAGAACTTGAGATTATAATATATATATTATTACCATTGATCAGATTGAACAAATTGTTATCCGTCAGAAACAAACTGAAGTACTTGTCGATGAGATTAAAGTCGGATCAAGTATAATTCACAATTAATTCCAAAACAGTGAGAAATCATCCAGGATTCATCATTATCGACGAACGCCAAACGATGAACGATCATGTTTCAAACCTAAGCCTAGTTGGTGGTCATTATATAAAATGTATTAGGAAAATTAAAAATCTCATGAATGAAAAATGTACGAGACTGGTAGAGCAGGCACATATAAAAAAAAGAATAGTGGATATTGTTTTCGAACAATTATTTTCCTATAAAGACAACACTTTTAACGGCCAGGTACTCATTGTACACCTGAACATGGTGAGCTATTTCCAAGGATTGAACTGTTTGCCGGTCCGAAGGCATACCAAAAAAACCCACTAGTTGCACAATCTTCACTTTGTCTAAAGGCATACCAAAAAACCCCACTAGTTGCACAATCTTCACTTTGTCTACTGGCATACCAAAAAAACCCCACTAGTTGCACAATCTTCACTTTGTTTAAGTGCAGACATACCTTGAAACCGTCAGTTATGAGGTAAAATTTCTTAACCCAGAAGGCCTGTAAATTAAATAAGATTGAACTGTAGCATTCAATCGGGACGGAGAGGTGGCTCCCTTTCTAGTCGCTTAGTTGACGGCTCAGCGGTCAGATGTCATTTCTTCTTCTTCTTCTTCTTCTTTCTTCTTCTTCTTCTTCTTCTTCTTCTTCTTCTTCTTCTTCTTCTTCTTCTTCTTCTTCTTCTTCTTCTTCTTCTTCTTTTTCCCTTCTTCTCTTCTTCTTCTTCTTCTTCTTCTTCTTTCTTCTTCTTCTTCTTCTTCTTCTTCTTCTTCTTCTTCTTCTTCTTCTTCTTCTTCTTCTTCTTCTTCTATATGTGTCCGGCTATGTCAACCAATGGTATGACACTCGCCTTCGGATAGGAATGTCCTGGGACGAGTCCTGAGCGGCGCATAGTTGAGTCCTTGAAAAAGGCTCTTTACTCACATTCCCTTACTGTGCTCAGGTGAACAAAACGAGTACTTGGTCGTTAATAGCGTTGCCTCTGTCCGAAAAAAAAAGTAATATCTCCTAACAGGCGTCATATCTCGCCCTACATGTGTAGTGTTGCTGTTCGCAATAAAGGACCTCCTGAAAAGCGCTATATAAAAGCCCAAGTTGGGTTCTATTTGTGTGTATGTGCGTGTGTGTGTGTGTGTGTGTGTGTGTGTGTGTGTGTGACAATAACAAATGAAGCTGGGTGAGGTCAGTGGCCACTTGGCTGACAAGACTTTTGATTTGGCTTTGTATCCTTGGACAAGAGCTCATAGGTTCATAGGTACTGATGGATATTGTTAGAGAACAGCACACAAAAAGACGCATAAAAGACAACGCATACGCACAACATGAAAGTGATAGGAAAATAAATAAAGAAATATGAATTTTATTGAACATGGTGAACCTTTGGAAAAGCTCTCTATATAAATGTTTCTATTTTTCTTTCTTTTAAAATATTTATTTACTTACTTATCTGTTAATCTCTTTATTTATTTATCTTTTTATTCATTTAAGTCCGTCAGACCAGAGGTGGCGTGTAAGTAGTAACATCAATCAAACGATCTACAGTCTACTTATTGCCGGTATGCGTTAAGGTCAAATACTCACAAGTTCTACCCACCAGATCAATCCATAAAAAAACCCACCAAACTGTGTGAAACCATTAACGTTAATATAGTTTGATTGAGAGAATTTAGTGAGAACTTACCACCCACCGGAAGTCTAAAAACAATAGCAAATATGCCGTGTGACGTCCTCTTCATTTATTTTATTCTTACGTATTCAAAATAAAGTCTCAGCATTTATAAAGTGTACTATCCACTAAACGTGCTCAAAGCGCTTTACAAGGAGTCCCCATGGGATAGCTGGGTGCAAACAACGGATCGTGATAGGAGTCGGTAACTTGGTTCCCAGATCGTATGAATCGGTCAGCATTTTTAAAGTAAATGGAACATTTATAAATTTGTATATTGGAACGGAACAATAATCCAAAAGATAGTAGTAGTAGTAATGATAATAATAATAATAATAATAATAATAATAATAATAATAATAATAATAATAATAATAATAATAATAATAATAATATAATAATAAATAATAATAATAATAATAATAATAATAATATATAATAATAATAATAATAATAATAATAATATAATAATCTTCAATGCCAGCAGCTACTTGGCCATGCCATTAGCACTGTCTTTTCAACAACAACAAAAATCTATTATAATATTTAATGGCGTCTACAGAACCACTCTGCAATGTTTGCCACCCAAGAACTAAATTTCACCTGATATTTGTTTTTGTTTAGTATTGGTGGAATCTAGGTCATCTTACACACAGGTACAGTAGGTAATTCGAGCTGCTTTGTGTATTCGGTATCAAGATTAGATTGTATTGTTGATGATATGGCAGTATTCTTATCATTTGATATCAATGTTTTATGATTAGCTTGTTCGTAATATAAATCATCAATATTGTAGTTTGGTGCGGGGGAGTTAGTGTATGGGGAAGAGGGGTAATACTATTGTAGGGATATGATAGATTTTAGAGATTAGAGAAAAGGAGGGTGGAAGATGATAATACAGATGAGTTGAGAGATACATGGATTGAAAATGAGAAAGAGATGGAGATAACGATTTATAGATAGACAAATAGATAGATAAATCGATATATAGTCAGATAGATAGATAGATAGATAGATAGATAGATAGAAAGATAGATAGATAGATAGATAGATAGATAGATAGATAAATCGATAGATGGATTGATAGATAGATAGATAGATAGATAGATAGATAGATGGATAGATTGATAGATAGATAGATAGATAGATAGATAGATAGATAGATAGATAGATAGATAGATAGATAGATAGATAGATAGATAGATAGATAGATAGATAGATAGATAGATAGATAGATAGGGGTTGAATGAGTGGAAGAGAGGGAGGGAATGAGAGTGGGGGGGGGGGGGGGGGAGAAGAGAGAGAAAAATAGAGAGCCCGAGTGAGAGTGTGTGTGTGTGTGTGTGTGTGAGAGAGAGAGAGAGAGAGAGAGAGAGAGAGAGAGAGAGAGAGAGAGAGAGGGGGGGGGGGGAGGGAAGGGGATGACAGTCGATCAAATCTTAATCCGTCATAGAATCATTTTTTATCCCTTATATCATTTTCAATCTTTTCCTGTTACATTCTTGACCTATTTATTGCATTTGTAATTGCATTGAAATGTCTATTTTTAAAGCTTATTTCCCCTTTGTTTTGTAAATAATACAATTTGTTTCCCAAGGTGAAAGTACAATGTTTCATGCACTCGACCAACTTGCATCCAGTAGTACAGCTATTATGGAGGCAACGTGGCTCAGCGGTACGGTCTTCGCTACGTACCCGAAAGGTACCGAGTTCGATCACCCGCCGCTGCGCTGTGTGGCCTTGAGCAAGTCACCCCGCCCTAACTCAATTTGCGGCGCTGCACTGCCGCTGTCGCCTGGGTTATTCCAGCCTTCCCTTGGAATAGACCCTAGAGACAAAATTCCCCTATGGGTTGAATATAAGTGTTGTTGAAATCGCCATGGCCAAATTGGCTAATTTTTTTTTTTGTTTTAATAAATCTGAGTCTCTTATTTAAAAAAAACAAATGTTTGATTATAAAATATTGGAGTTAGATAGGAAATTCTTCTTATCGATTAGAAAATCAAATTAACTGAATATTGAAAAAAAAAAAGAAAAACATTCTTATCACTTTTATCAAGAAATATCTTATGAAATGTAATGCATTCAACTAAAATGCATTGGTATGGCACTGACTTGGTTATTAACAACTTGGGGCAGAGGGAAGTCAAGTGGAGAATCATTCTTTGTGCAAACTAGTGATCGAGAGAAAAATAAAGTGAGTAAATGTGTATGAATGAAGCTATGAAGGGTCGATACACGTACACGCAATAAAAGGAGAAGATTGTCCAAGTAATAGATAGTCAATAACATAGCGTCTTCGGTGGCCGATGTACTCAAACTGGTGAATAGGGTTACAGTTGTTATTCTGTAATAGAAAAGTCACGCGAAACATTGTTTGAATGTGTGACAGGACTCGATGCGATGGGAATCCAGCCGACTGCAATCCACGTTACTAATTGGATTCAGTAGTCTGATGTCACGCCGCCCGGCAACGGCGGCCATCTTGGTTCTAAACAAAGAAAATCATTACTTTTTATTCTTCATGCTGGCTAGAACTTTTCATATGCCTTGTGATAAGAATGTGTAAAAGTCAAAACATGATCAAATTTATGTTTTTTTTTTCCCCTCTGGATACGCTGTTATGCTCGCCGGAGAAATATTTCATAAGGGCGTCCGCCATTGTTCCGATAGTTTAGAGCCAGTGTTACTAATTTACCATGCGTCATTAAGAAGGAAGTGACGTTATGACTGTTGAAGAGTATTAAGAAGTAAAGAGAAAATATTAACCCACCGTATCAATCCGTGGCCTTCGTAAAGTTATGGCCTGACACTGACCAAAAAATGATGTCAAAATGCCAGTCTTTTGCCACAAAAGAAAACAAATCGTGAGTTGTATTCAATAGTTCAACCTATGAAATAACTTGTTTCCATGAGCTCGACAAACGACAACTCACTAGGCGGTGCAAAAACCATATAATGACGTCAAACTGCCAGTCCTTTTGGATTTCAGTATCAGGCTATAGATAGATTGCGCTTGGCCAAGGAGTTCACAACATTGCCATCCGGAAGTATAACGGACCAACACACAAACTCTGTGTAACCATGAACTTTTATAGTCTGGTTAATACAGTTTAGTGAGAACAACTCACAAACGCGGATGGCAAAAACAATAACAAAGGCCTGAGTGACGTCATCTGCATACTATCTATAGATAGTTCGAAGATGACGTCACTCAGGTCTTTGTTATTGTTTTTTGCCATCCGCGTTTATGAGTAATGCTCACTGAACTATATTAACCTGACTATCAACGTTCATGGATACACACAGTTTTGTGTGTTGGTCCGTTATACTTCCGGATGGCAATGTTATGAGTTTCTTAGCTTCTTAGCATACTATCGCGCTTGGCTAAGAAGCTCATAACATTACCATCCGGAAGTATAACGGACCAACACACAAAACTGTGTGTATCCATGAACATTTATAGTCGGGTTAATACAGTCCAGTGAGCATTACTCATAAACGCGGATGGCATAAAACAATAACAAAGACCTGAGTGACGTCATCTGGGGTCTGATACATGGAGCGGGACTATGGTAGTCTCAGACTATAGCAAAGTCTGAGACTTTGTAGTCTAAGAATTTGGGAAGTCAGAGACTACGGAAAGTAAGCTATTCATGGAGTCAGACTTCGTCCCTGACTATCAAGTCACTGACTACGCTTGCGAAGTCTCAGACTACAGAGGTCAATCTATTTTTAACTGGGGATTCCTCGGAAACGTACCACAACATGTCATAGAAATGTGTTACTTTTCCAGCTGCGCATGCGTCATACGAAGTGGCACAGAAATCATATCTATTTCTTCTTCGTGTTTGTTTTGATCGTTTTTTTGTTTTGTTTTGTTGTTGTTTTTTCCCCACAAATAAAAATAGTGTGAGTGTGAGACAAGTTTAGGGGTTTAAAAATTGTTTGAGAATGTGTGTGTGTGTAATGTTTTTAGTAAATATAAATAACGATGGCACTTAAATGATTCTTATCCACGGTGTAGCATTGTTCTAAGTAGAGAGCGGTGGGCGCTGCCTGAAGCATGGGGTCCCGAAAATACTAACGAAAGAGTGATGATGGAGAGGAATCGGTGGAAACAATACAGACAATGGGCGTTTCGGGTACAAACCCTTCGTCGGCACAAAAATAAACAAATAAACGTTGAAAACAAATAAGATGAAATGCAGTATAAATTGCATCGTCTGTACTCACCGATGGTTGGAGTGTGAACGAATCGTTAGCGCGGTGTGATAGAAATGATAAGGCCAGTGAGAGTCGTGAAATTTCTAGAAAATAATGGACGATAAAAGACATAAAAGAAATGTAATAGTAGTCGTAGTAGTAGTAGTAGTAGTAGTAGTAGTAGTAGTAGTAGTAGTAGTAGTAGTAGTAGTAGTAGTAATGGTGGTAGTTGTAATAGTAGTATTAGTAGTAGTAGTAGTAGTAGTAGTAGTAGTAGTAGTAGTAGTAGTAGTAGTAGTACTAGAAGTAGTAGTAGTAGTAGTAGTAGTAGTAGTAGTAGTAGTAGTAGTAATAGTAGTAGTAGTAGTAGTAGTAGTAGTTGTTGTTGTTGTAGAAGTTGTAGTAGTAGTAGCAGCAGCAGCAGTAGTAGTAGTAGTAGTAGTAGTAGTAGTAGTAGTAGTAGTAGTAGTAGTAGTAGAAGTAGTAGTAGTGGTAGTAGTAGTTGTAGTAGTAGTAGGAGTAATGATAATAGTGAAAGTAGCAGCAGCAACAGTAGTAGTAGTAGTAGTAGTAGTAGTAGTAGTAGTAGTAGTAGTAGTAGTAGTAGTAGTAGTAGTAGTAGGAGGAGGAGGAGGAGGAGGAGGAGGAGGAGGAAGTTACTATGAAACTGTGTGTTGGGGGGGGGGGGGGGGGGGGGCGGAGGAGGAGTCCCTGCAGAGTGTTTTGAATGGGCAAGATGAGGAGTGTATGTGCGATTGTCGAATCTTCGAGAAAAGTAAAGAAAAGAAAAGAAACAAAACCAAAAAATAAATAAATAAATAAATAAATAAATAAATAAAAATAAATATAAAATCAAAAACTTCGGGTATTCTTGTTCTAATCGCTGTACAATTACTTCCCCCAGCGTAGAGGACATATTATGATTTTGAAATTTAGTCTCAGACTACGATATTTACACCTGCTAAATCGTGGGTGTAAATTTCACCCGTTTAGTCCCTCGTTTTGTCTAAGACTTCGCGTAGTCCGGCTTCATGAATATAAAAGGATTTAGTCTAGGACTATCGTCGTAGTCCCGCTCCATGAATCAGATCCCTGCATACTATCTATACCATAACGATGGCTACGATCAATCTGGCATTATGGCAGAGTGGTCAGGATGAAAAAAATTATGGAGAAGAAAGTCGAAATTTTCAGAATTGTGAAATTAAAGTATTTATGAAATATATGACAGAACGCTCAATGTCATCAATAATTGCGTTTATTTAAATTCAAACTTTATACGTAGATAGAAATTAAATTTATGTTAACTCACTCAACCCTAACACCGACTATATCCGTAGTTTACCCGGAATACTCATACGGGCGTCCGCCATTGTTCCGATAGTTTAGAGCCAGTGTTACTAAGTTACCTTGCGTCATTAGGAAGGAAGTGACGTTACGACTGTAGAAGAGTATTAAGTGAACGTCTAAACGGAACTGCTTTCGTCCACATACAATATATATGTCGATTCTGGTTGACCCACAGCCACTACGTCTGCTTATCTATGTTCGTCGGACCATGTACGAAAGTCTGTAGTCTTTATGGGCCATTGCGTTTATATTCTGATTGAGCGAATCTAGCGAGAACTAATCACACAACTAAGGGTCGAAAAACACTATCTAAGAGCAGAGTGATAACATCTTCCTTCATTGTTTGTAAACAATCACATTTATTTGTCTCAACTTGAAGGTGTGTCACACATCTCGCGTTTTGGTTGGTCAAAGATCAACTTGTTGAGCCTGCTTTAAGACGATGTCACACAAAGGCAAAGACCCGTAGATAGATCATTAAAAAAATATTAATGATTACTCTTCATGTTTGTTTTGAGTTGTATTCAACAAACCATGTTTGGCTTTCATGGTTTAATGTTTTCACCTCATTATGACTGCGCCCGGGAAAAAATTTTCCATTTTTTATTATTCCCTCTGTTGATATTAATCGGTGGTGTTGTAAACAGCTTGCCTGTACTTCGCTTAAAACCTGATTCCGATTGGTAGTAGTACTTACTATTGCCGGGGATAAAACAGTTACAACCCCTTCTGAACGAATGACGGAAGTTGCACTGACACAAAAAGAGTTTCCAGATTGCCTATAAATGCAAACTCGAATATTGTATCCACGTTCTACCGCCAGATACAACTCTGTAAAATTTCCCGAGAGGACAGTTTTATCTTTTTTCATTTCAAATACTTTTGTCCAGTGCCTCGTACTGACATACCAATCGACATAATTGATATAAGTTGGTCCAATAATTTTTGTACCATCAGCTTTAAGGTATCCAGTCTCACATTCTACCAATGTATTGCGATAAACTCCAAATACTGGGAAACGGATTCTGTGATTTGCTGAAGCTTTTCTGTCAATGCCTTTAAAAGGGGTCTGATATTTAGTTAACTTAAGGATGACGTCTTTTGGTGTCAAACTGGCTGCAACAACATCAGTGGAGATTTTCCCATCCATCACCAATCTCACCTCTTTTCCCGCTAGGATATTTTCTTTCAGAACGTCCATCAATGTTTGAGATGAATTTCTTGGTTTCAATTTGGTCCATGCTGTGTCCATTATCCAGTACGAATCGGATGATGTTTCAAGAACAGGTAAAGTATTGTCGCTGTTATAAACTTGCTGACGGAAATTGTAGGATTTACCAGACTTTGCGGATTCTTTAAGACATGTAAAATTGATAGGACCGTACATATCTTCAATAGAATTGACAATGAACATATCTGTGGTGTCGAAATGCACATCATCGTCTGCTAAGTCAATCAGTGCTCGAGACGAAAGAGAACCTCGCTGAACACGTCTATGACCATTCAGTAAAGCAGTCTTCAGTGACTCCACAGAATCTGCAAAATAAATAAGATATCATAGTTCGTAAGACGTACAAATAATTTAAAACCGCTTTATTGGCATCTTCTGGTCTTAATCTCTTGTTCTCTAATAAATTCATGGCAGCTATGGATGTTTTCAACAATATTTCTTTTGTTTAGGAAAAGAAAGACAATAAATCGATTCTAATTTATCATATGTGACCCATCGTCTCAAAACGGTATTATGTCGGAACGAACCAGATGCTTAAAAGCCGAATTTCATGTTGAAGTGGTCAAAAATATAAATTGTTGGCATTAGCAGCCTCTAATATGGTATACATTCTCCTCAATAAAACGAACAAACTTCAACACAAGTCCGATGTTTCTGGCTATAAATTCAATTTTCAACATCTTAACCATCCCGACTTAATACCGCTTTGAGGCGAAGGGTCACATATTACCAAACATCTTGTTGGGAACCCCTGTCGATTTTTGAAAATAAAATTTAAAAATTCAAATCTGCACTCATCCGGTTGTACTTACTAACCAATGGACGACCCAAAACACAAACATCAATAATCAATCAGATGTTACACACCTGTGGTTATTGGTGCCTCTATAATACAATATAGATAGTATGCGCTTGGCTAAGAAGCTCATAACATTGCCATCCGGAAGTATAACGGACCAACACACAAAACTGTGTGTAGCCATGAACGTTTATAGTCAGGTTAATACAGTTCAGTGAGCATTACTCATAAACGCGGATGGCAAAAAACAATAACAAATACATGAGTGACGTCATCTTGGAACTATCTATAGCAATCTTTCCGGATATGTTCCTAACAGCTGCATAAGCTTGTGAGTGCTCGTTGGGAACAAAATTCGAATTCCAAAAATCAAGAGTGTAAGAAATCTATTATTCTTCCCCCCCCCTCCCCCCCCCCCCCCCCCCCCCCTCCCCCCCCCCCCCCCAATGAATTTTGATTTCGTCATCTTTGAATAAAAGACATGTTCAAAGATACTTAAATTACTTCTTTTTAAAATAATCTAGTGAAATTTAACGATTTATAATCTGACGTCAAAAATTATTATTGTAAACATATTATCATTACACGTTACAATTTAGAGGGAGGGGGGGGGGGGGGGTAGAATAAAGGGAATTTAACTCCTGTGGTTGAAATGTTGAACTCGTTCCTAAATTAGTGCCGCCGTCGGAAAAACTGTCAAAAATTTCTATACTTGTCAGAATGATTAGAATGATGATGATAATGATAATAATAATAATAATAATAATAATAATAATAATAATAATAATAATAATAATAATAATAATAATAATAATGATGATGATGATGATGATGATGATGATGATGATGATGATGATGATGATGATGATGAAGATGATCATTTGACGTCTCATCGGGGCAACTGTTATGTTCAAAATGCATAATTGGTACCGTATAGCCTGGAATGAAACAGTTTGAAGTGTTTTGAGCATGGTCAATCTTTGGACATTACCGATAGAAGGGTTCATGCCTTTTTGTTTATTTTATGATGATAATGATGATGACAACGACGTCCACGATGACGACGACGACGATGATGATGATGATGATGATGATGATGACGACGGTGATGATGGTGATGATAATGATCATGGTGATGATGATGATGATGATGATGATGATGATGATGATGATGATGATAATGATGATTATTATTATGTCAATGATGACGATGATGATGATAATGATGATGATGATAAGGAGGAGGAGCAGGGACAGAGGAGGAGAAGAAGGGATATAAGAAAGAAGAGGAGGAGGATGAGAGGATAATGATGTTAATGATGCCGACGACGACGACGACGACGATGATGATGATGATGATGATGATGATGATGATGATGATGATGATGATGATGATGATGATGATGATGATGATGATGATGATGATGATGATGATGATGATGATGATGATGATGATGTGGCTTGGCGACTCATTTGACGTCTGTTTATGGCAACTGTTATGTTCAAAATGCATGTGGTTCCATATATATAGGCTGCTCAGGAAAGGAATGAAGAATTTTGAAGAGTTTTGAATATGGTCAATCTTTGGAGATTACCGATATGACTGTTCACACTTTTGTTTACTTTATGATGATAATGATGATGACAACGACGCCGACAACGACGAAGACGACGACGATTATGCTGAATATGATAATGATGATGAAGATGATGATGATGATGATGATGATGATGATGATGATGATGATGATGATGATGATGATGATGATGATGATGATGATGATGATGATGATGATGATGATGATGATGATGGTGATGATGATGATGTTGATGATGATGATGATGATGATGATGATGATGATGATGATGATGATGATGATGATGATTGATGATGATGATGATGATGATGATGTGATGATGATGATGATGATGATGATGATGATGATGATGATGATGATGATGATGATGATGATGATGATGATGATGATGACGATGATGATGATGATGATGATGATGATGATGATGATTATGATGATGATGATGATGATGCTGACGATCATGATGTTCATGGTCGTAATGGTGGAGGTGATGATGGTGGTGGTGGTAGGTGTATTTCTGTAGGTGATATGACTTGTTGTGGTTGTTGTTTGAAAGAAAACAACAATGATACTTACCCAATTTTACAAATGTTGCATTTCCTTCCACATCTTTGAAATAATCTCTCACAAATAAGGTAGCATTGATTGAACTTGTTGTCGTGTCTTGTACTATACCATCTGTTGTTATTGTCGTTGTGATTTTCTCATAACCACCTTTGCTGTTCTTTGAAAGGAAAACGAAAGGCAGGGTAAACGGAGAAACAAATTCTCCAGCACTAAATACTAATGTGTCGTGTGTTGTAGTAATAAAATTTGAACTTTTTGCAAAGAAATAAGCTCCGTTCTGTATGACTGAGACATCCGGTCTGTCTGTTTTCACATTCAATGGCAAGAACTCGGCATAACTAAGATCCCTTAATGTTTCTTCATTCATTTCGTATTTGCCAAGAGAATTTCCGTCATCGTTGTTTAAGATTTTAGCCACAGCCAATACCAAGCAGTCATCATTTTCGACAATCCTCGAATCTTTATTCAAAACTACATTTTCATTGAGTTGAACTTTTTTACATAGCTGTTCTTTTCCATGAGAAATGGCATGTGTGCATTTTTGATCGGAGGTACACGAGACAACGCAGGCTAGAAAACTAGTAACTTTTCTCGTTTGATGGTTGTCAGCTTCGATAACTGGAAGTGCAGCTGGATCTGAACACGAGACCGTTCTCATCGCATAACTGCCAACGTTAACACTGGTTTGAGTCGAGGCACACGATGACAGAAGAGTTGATAATAGGAATATGAACATGATGATGTTCTTTGAAGGGCACGACATGCTGCAAGGTTGTATGATATGGTCCGTCAGTAAGTTTAAAGTTATCTATCTGTAACCAATAAACTCAAAATGGTATTATATGGGTTGAATTAGATACAGAACAATGAATCCAGTGTCAATAATATGAATCTTCCGTAAAAAAATATCTTTCTTATTGAATAGAATGAATCCCGTTTCTTGAAATATGAATATGAATAGTTATCTCATATCATTTCAATATTAAATCTACTTTTTGACAACTGTTTCATTCCAACAAAACCACAATTTGGTGATGGTCAATTGTTTAAAAAATCAACGAACTTTGATGTCACCATGTAAAGCTACGACGGAGCAGAACATGCGAGCTCGTCGGACTATATCTACTTTCCCAAATGCTGATATAAACATTGGGCTATACAGAGACGACGGGCTCGCATTGTGCAATAAAAAACCGAGGCAGGATAAAATTATAGAGAAAAAATATGTAAAATCTTCCACGACAACAATCTGAAAATTTCCATCGAAGCCAACAAAAAGACATTCGATTTCCTTGACATAAACATCAACCTGAACAATGGCACCTATCAACCATTTTCAAAACCCAACATCCCATTGTACGTCCATAGACATAGCAATCATCCGCCATCTATAATAAAAATCATCCCAGAGAGCATTAACAAACGACTATCTAACAACTCTACAAACAACAACATATTCAACGATGCAATCCCACTATACACAGACGCACTACAAAAAAATGGCGATGACTGCAAACTAATATATGAAGAAGAGACCATTACCGCCCCAACTAAATGACGCCAAAGAAAACGAAATATATCATGGTTCAACCCACCCTACAGCTAGAATGTGACAACTTCTATCGGTAACAAATTCTTCAATTACTACAAACATGATTCCCTCCAGGTCACGTCCTACACCCAATCATGAATAAAAACACAATCAAAATAAGATACACCTGCATGCTAAACATACAAAACATTATTTCCTCCAACAACAAACTAAAACTATCACAGCCAGCTCAGCCCAGCAACAACCTAGAGAAAAAGTGCAACTGCAGGACTCAGGCAACATGCCCCCTAAACGGCAATTGCCTGACTCAAAACGTTAATTATCAAGCCACAGTTACACGTTCAGACAAACCGAAACAAGAAACATACATTGGCCTCACTGAATGTTCATTCAAAACAAGATACAACCTGCATAAATCTTCCTTCAAAAATATAAACAAACGGCATCCTACTACACTAAGCGAACAAATTTGGAACCTCAAAAAAAATACCATACAACACAGCATTACATGGAAAATCATCTCCAGAGCACAGTCGTACTCCCCCTCTTCTAAGATTTGCAACCTCTGCTAAGAAGAAAAATTCTTCCTCATCACAAAACCGAACATGGCAATACTCAACAGAAGAAATGAACTAACATCCTCATGCAGTCATAGAAACAAACACCTTTTATGTAATTACGAACTACCATAAACACGAGACTAGGAACGTACGAGAAACACAACAATCTACTTTCACTTCCACTTCCTGATGAGAGCGAACGCTCGAAACAATATTTTAGAAGCTGATCAAAATTATGTTTGAAATGTTATATATATATATATATATATATATATTATATATATATTATATATATATATATTATTATATATATATATATATATATATATATATATATATATATATATATATATATATATATATATATATATATATATAAAATCTATTTACAAACCAATTGAGAGACATAATCTGTGGGGACAAAAATCTTGTCTCATTGCACCTTGAAATTTTCACAAACTTAATCATCTGTGATGTTTGAAATTTTTATTTGCCATTACCTACGTTTACATGTATGCAGGTCTGGCATTCGAATCTACTTATGGGCCTAATTTAACATTGTTGTAATGAACAATGTTTTGCGTTATATTTTGAGATTTCTATTACAACAATGAGCCCATAAGGAATACGCTTCAACAGTCATGTCGCCACTTCCCTCGTAATGACGCATGGCAACTTAGTAACTGGCTCTAAACTATCGGAACAATGGCGGACGCCGGTATGAAATATTTCCCCGGCGAGCATAAAAGCGTATCCAGAGGGAAAAAACACATAAATTTGATCTTGTTTTGACTTTTACACATTCTGATCACAAGGCATGTGAAAAGTTTTAGCCAGAATGAAGAATAAAAAGTAATGATTTTCTTTGTTTAGAACCAAGATGGCCGCCGTTGCCGGGCGGCGTGACATCAGACTACTGAATCCAATTGGGTTATCAAACCTCCAAATAAGTGCACGTCGGCCGTTACCCATTACGACCCATTACGATAAATAAAATAAAGACGCATATCAATGCAATTGTCAAGTTCTCCAAACATTTATTCCCATACAATTTAACAGAGATTTTATAATACGAGTAGTATTGAAGATCCTAACATCCTGTATTTTTCCTACTGCAATATATGGATGCGAGATATGGTCTATAACCAAAGAATCAGAAAAGAGAATAACCGCCTTCGAAATGAAATGCTATAGAAAAATCTTACGCATCCCGTGGACAAACAAAGAAAGCAATGCAAACATCATGAAAACACTAGGACTAAAAAAGTCACTGCTAATGAGTAAGATAAAAAAGCTGAAACTCAATTACTTTGGGCACCTGAAAAGACACGACACACTAGAGAGAGATGTACTGGAGGGCATGGCGGAGGGCAAAAGAGGCAGAGGAAAACCACAAAGAAGATGGCAACAGGATATTCAGGAATGGCTCAACAACAGCGTGACGTAATGTGGCAGATGGGCACAAGACAGAGACTTCTTCCGAAGGACTGTGTGGGAGGCTACGTCCAAGTGATATGCCACAGAGAGAGAGAGAGAGAGAGAGAGAGAGAGAGAGAGAGAGAGAGAGAGAGAGAGAGTATTGGCACCAACTTTAATGTTTATGAAATTTAACAACTGGTTCATTCAACAACTTTCTCCGCCCTCTAATACACAATATACACAGAATTGAGCCGATTTCGAGTAACATTCAGATTCAGATTCCAATTCAGAAATGTTAGATCAATTTAAAACTTCACCTGGCAGACAAGATACAATCAAACCTACGTGCACTCTATTTTCAGGTCTGATAACCGAGCGCAATTATGGGCTTGATTTTATATTGTTGTAAAAGACATTATTTTGCGTTTATATTATTATTCTTATGCTTTTTGCGCCACGATGTCATAAGATATCGTCGCCTAGGCATTCCACGAAGGAATATAGATAACTCATCAAACAAGATGTCTGATGTCAACAGGAATCACCCATGTTGTCCAAGTGAGCGATTTGGAGGTTAATAATCTTGCTCAAGGAAAAAAAAACGAAAGTGCCTGAAGCGGGGCTCGAACCCGGGTCATCCGGATCACAGTGCAATGCCTTAACAACTCGGCCACTTCGCCCCCAAACTTTTCGTTTGCTTAAGAGTATTCCCTTTACGACAATAAGCAAATAACAAGTTAGGTTATCAGACCTGGCACTAAGTACACATCGATCAAACGAATCTGTCATCGACGTTGTTGATTTCTGTGGGATCTTCTCACAAAATGTTGTGTTTATAATTGAGACATCCAGAAAGTTAATTAGTTTCATTCCTGATTCTCTCTTATTATTCGATAATATTTTTTCTTTTGGGTAAGATAAGTTAATCAGAACTGACATGTTACTTATACTAACATTTAACACATATTTAATCTGAATTTGATAAAATAATCTTACCACCAAATGCCGAAGAATTTGGCCCTAAATATCTGAAACTGCTGCTTTTATAATACCATGCCTGAACTAATGGTCTTACTTCTTTAAAATTTAACTCCATTAATGGGTAATATAATATGAGAGAGCTAGACGTGACTGAATCATCCAGCAGTTTCAGGATAATTAAAATGCCTTTAGAGACTATTGGCTCACTACTTGAGAGTTGGTTTGTCCGCGGCCTTGAGGGAGTCTTACTAATGTAGTCATCTAATAATAATTGATAGATATGGCTTATGTAAGATCTCATTGTATTAGAATACTTGATTGATGCTATACGTTTCACCAAAAAACTCATAACATCCGCCAGCCGGATGTAAGGTACCAACACACAAAACAAAATGTAATTTTGAAAGTTTATAGTCTGATTGATACACTTCAGTTAGAGTAGTAGTAGTAGTAGTAGTAGTAGTAGTAGTAGTAGTAGTAGTAGTAGTAGTAGTAGTAGTAGTATTAGTAGTAGTAGTAGTCGTAGTAGTAGTACTAGAAGAAGAATAAGAAGAAGAAGAAATAGTAGTAGTAGTAGTAGTAGTAGTAATAGTAGTAGTAGTAGTAGTAGTAGTAGTAGTTGTTGTAGTAGTAGTAGTAGTAGTAGTAGTAGTAGTAGTAGTAGTAGTAGTAGTAGTAGTAGTAGTAGTAGTAGTAGTAGTAGTAGTAGTAGTAGTAGTAGTAGTAGTAGTAGTAGTAGTGGTAGTAGTAGTAATAGTGGTAGAAATAGTAGTAGTAGTAGTAGTAGTAGTAGTAGTAGTAGTAGTAGTAGTAGTAGTAGTGATAGTGGTAGAAGTAGTAGTAGTAGTCGTAGTGGTAGTAGTAGTAGTAGTAGTAGTAGTAGTAGTAGTAGTAGTAGTAGTAGTAGTAGTGGTAGTAGTAGTAGTAGTAGTAGTAGTAGTAGTAGTAGTAGTAGTAGTAAGTAGTAGTAGGAGTAGTAGTAGTAGTAGTAGTAGTAGTAGTAGTAGTAGTAGTAGTAGTAGTAGGAGGAGGAGTAGTAGTAGTAGTAGTAGTAGTAGTAGTGGTTGTAGTAGTAGTAGTAGTAGTAGTAGTAGTAGTAGTAGTAGTAGTAGTAGTAGTAGTAGTAGTAGTAGTAGCAAGCCTCGCTGTCTGATTGACGCTTGCTGAGAAGTGTGTGATTCAGTCACATATTTTTAAAAACCTCGATGAGCATAGCTGCTCTCTCCATCCACGTTCTTGTTTCCATTGATCACGGTCGTGGGCCAGAGTTTTGAGGCTGTCAAGATCTTGTTCTGACTTTAGTACGGAGGGCACTTCAGATTTTCTTATTTCTTAAATGATTAATTCGACCTCATCTGAATCTAGAAAATTCTGATATGTAGAGAGATCCTGGTTAAGGGTAGTTACTAGTGATGTTTGTGGTTTCCCTACATATTTGGTGCCATGAAGGAAATATTCTGTCATTGCAGTTAGGGCTGGGGTGTTATCTTCTCTACGAAAGATGTGACCAAATAGCTTCCACCGCTGTTCCTTTATCATTGAACCCAGGTGTTGGACCCTTGTTCTTTCATAGAGATCTGTATTAATTTGTAGTCGAGTCACTTGGAGGTAGAGCCCACAGCTATGAATTTACAGATTTACAGCAAAACTTAACATGAAGGACGAGACATCACGCCCGTTGAGCGCTATTACAATTTTTTTCCTGACAGAGACAACGCTGTTAACGATCAGGTACTCATTTTGCACCTGAGTTCGGTGAGAGAATGTGAGTAAAGAGCATTTTTTGAAGATTCAACTATGCGCCGCTCAGAGTGGGGGGGGGGGGGGGGGGGCGGCTGAACCCTAGACCTTCCGATCCGACGGCGAGTGCCATACTATAGCCCCACGATTGCTGTCCGAGTCAAGCTGAAGGAGATTGGGTCAAACTGCAGATCCAACAGTTTGATCGTTCCGGGGGACTACATTTGAGTAATATGGATACATAACAACGTTGAAACAACCTCTGAAGATCATACGGTAATTTGCTTATTGTGTCAGCACCATCATGATTCTCACCATCATCGTCATCATAATCATCATGATCATCACTATAATCATCATTATCCTCCTCCTCCTCCTCCTCCTCCTCCTCCTCCTCCTCCTCCTCTCTTCTCTCCTCCATTATCATACTTAACCCCACCTCCCAACACACACAACCACCACACACCGTCATCCTCATCATTCATCATCATCTCAATCACAACCACTCCCACAACACACACACACACACCACCACCCACGTCCTCCACACATCACACATCATGATCACAACCACACACCACCACAACACCACCACACACCCACCACACACCCGTCCCTCATCATCATCATCATCATCAACACCATCACCACAACACCACCACACACCCACACCACACTCATCTCATCTCATCATCATCAATCATATCACAACCCATCACTCCACACCACCACAACACCCCACCACCACCACCGTCATCCTCATCATCATCATCATCATCATCATCATCACAACCACCATCACCACTCTCACCACATAAGCTCTTGAAGACACTGTATTTGTTTATTTTGGCAGAGCTCATCACAGGCCCTGGGCGATTCCAGTCGAAGGCTGACATTCCAGTCAAATGTCAGGAGATAGGATAAGATAACAAGGAAAAAGCAGATATTTGGGCGTTCACGATTATAAGGTTTACTTCATTGACTTTAAGACCGTCGCCATTAGTCGTCACCATTTTTACACGGATTTGAGGTTCCTGGTTATCGACACCTTTAGTCTTTGGAAAAGATTCATAAGTAACACCACACCTCACCACACCCAGGAGTAAAATGAATGATAAAGCATTGACTCAGTCGAAAAAAAATGTTCTAGCCCTTCACAAGCGTCATGTTTCGTCCGAAATGGTAAGTGTATTTGCAGCCGTGATGCCCTTTGTAAAGCGATTTGAGCACATTTAGCTGATATTAGACTATAAAAAGCAGAATCTTTTTAATGTTTCTTTTTTGGACACAGAATTCAGTCATATAATTTTGATGCAATGTGTGTAATGGTCTTCCCCAAGAATACAACTTCGGAGTCAGATATTTGCGATAATACATCCCCAAAAGAGTCACTCACCGCAATAAACTTTGTGTGAATTCGCGCTGCTCATAGCGGTACTCGAACCCGAAGTCTTCAATACATTAGCCGATGGTTATCCCAACAGATCACAAAGCCACACAATTCCAGTTTGACGCATGGGTCAAAGACATGGCACTATTACCAGTATTAAAGCCATATTTACTTTGAGGTGGAGACGTGAAAAACTTGTGAAGATAATATCTCTGTGATTTTGCCGGGAGCTCCATTCAAAACATACAGCTTAATACATACCATTATAATATTATAATAATATACGTTATTACACCACCCTTATTATGTAAATCATTATTTCTGTTATTCTTTTGATAAGAATCAGCTTTGGAATTCCAGCTTAATCCGATTATTAATCCCCATTCCGTAATATTCTGTGGAACTGCGAATTATTGTAAAGTGAAGAAAGATTCATGCCCAATAAATATTCTTGCACCAATATGAACTGCAAAATACACATGAACTCTATGAGCCATTTAACTAGTTAATTGTCTCACTCTGGAAAAACACGCATTTAAAGTCAGAAAAGTGAGTGGAGCAGGCAGTTAAGTTGGTAACAACAAGATATGAAGTGAGTAGAAAAGTGCCAGAAGACAATAGAGAATAAAAATTTTTCGCGGCGGTGGTGGGGTTTGAACCTGCGACCTTATTGGTACGACAACTCCGCCTGGCAGGTGAGAGCGTGGCTCTACCGTTTGAGCTATCCACGAACACAAAAATATTCGTTTCAAACCCAAGTCATTTCTAGATCCCTCTCTCACCCACTTCTTGAGACCGCCGATTCGTTCGCACACCACCATCGCGAAGTAATTTTGACCAGCAGTTAAGCTTAATAGCCAATATTCTCAACACAAACATATAACATAGAAACGATTGAGACATTGAGTATGCTCCGGTGTATGGGGTGAATTTTTAATTCAGAAAAGTGAGTGGAGCAGGCACTTATGTTGGTAACAACAAGATATGAAGTGAGTAGAAAAGTGCCAGAAGACAATAGAGAATAAAATTTTTTCGCTGCGGTGGTGGGGTTTGAACGCATTTAAAGATTTGACCAGGAAACTCGTCCCTCAAATATCGGTCGATTTAATTGACTATCACCTTGGCACTTGAAAGTGGCTGTGAAACAGTCCTTAGGGCGGAGGAAGATTTTCGAAGCTGGGTTGACGAAATGAATTTGGAGGTGTAGCCATAAGCTACTACTACTACTACTACTACTACTACTACTACTACTACTACTACTACTACTACTACTACTACTACTATACTACTACTACTACTACTACTACTACTACTACTACTACTACTACTACTACTACTACTACTACTACTACCTACTACTACTACTACTACTACTACTACTACTACTACTACTACTACTACTAACTACTACTAACTACTAACTACAACAACAACTACTACTACTACTACTACAACAACAACAACAACTACTACTACTACTACTACTACTACTACTACTACTACTACTACTACTACTACTACTACTACTACTACTACCGTGGCACACAAATAAAATCTCAAACCTGGAACTTGTTTATACGTATACCTTCAATCAATGCCCTCCAACAGTTGTTCATAAACCTTCCTCTTTTCTTCGTTCCCTGCAGATTCCATGTAAGAGCCTGCTTGGTTAATCTTCATTGGAAGCCTTCTCGAGAGGTGGCTCACCCATTTCCATCTTGTATTCTTAATATCTACCTCTATTTCTTCTTGGCCTGTCATTTCCCAAATTATTTTCCCCCAGCCTTCCAATTATTTAACTCTCATAATTCAAATCATTTTGACTAAAATTCATTTCTCTTCTAAGTCCATAAAACCAAATTAACGAGCAAGGGCAACATTTCTAGATTTCAGGAATGGTTTTTACATCGGTATGAAATTAAGATTTAGGACACTCTTTGTTGTTGAGGAACATCCCATGACCTAAATAATTCGTCAGCGACATTCAAACCAAAAAAACAGTGAATAGATAACAAATTGTAAAACATCACATTCATTGTCAATATCGCTAACACAATCGTAATTTAGGTGGGGTTTTAGTTATTTGTCTCTGTTCTACAAGTCACTGCCAGAATGCGTTTTTTTAGTTGGACCTGAAAACGTATAGTTTAAGATCTCACAGTTTACCAAAAAGTCTTCTCTGAAGTCCGTTTTTTAATTTTTAAAAAATTGGAAAAATAAAATTTTGGTTATCAATGTATTCAGTAAGCGATATCCGCCCCCCTCCCCCCCCCCCCAAAGAAAAAAGAGAAAAAGTCTTCTTCCAGTCTATGGATATTGCTGCGCTTTGCCATAACATAATAAAGTGCCAAATTGACAGTTGGGTCACAATGACCCGATGGCCTCCCCAAAATTGCGATAAATGAATTATGACGAATGAGTAATGATACGCTATTAGTCTGTCACTCGCTTAGACGTGTCTCTCCTGTGACATTTTGAAAACAAACAACTTTACTCACTACTGCGAGCAAAAAACAGAATGGAATTCCCTGCGTGAAGCAATAGGGGCTCCACTCCATATCAAATCGAGTAATTTGCCCTAGCCCCAGAATATCTGATTAGATATAATTATACAAAAACTCAACAGAGTTAAATGAGGATATTATTATAGTCGCTATAAATTATGTGTGAATATGTGGCCTATCACCCCGAATCGGTATTTATTATTAGGATTGTAAGGTGAGAATAATCGGAAAATGGAAAAAAAAGTTGACGTAAAAATACTGGTTGTGCTTTTAAAACAAAATTGAGCTTTCATATAGCGCAATATCCACTAAAAGTGCTCAAAGCGCTTTACCAAGGGTCCCTGAGCAACAGCAACTCGTAAAATAAAGAACGAGGCATGACGCCTGTTCGGCGATAATACATTTTTTTTCCCGACAGAGACAACGCTGTTAACGGCCAGGTACTCATTTTACATCTGAGTATGGTGAGAGAATGTGAGTAAAGAGTCTTTTCCAAGGACTCAACTATGCGCCGAGCGAGGCTCGAACCTAGGACCTTCCGATCCGAAAGCGAGTGTCATACCACTAGATCACATAGCCGCACTGGTTCTAATCGCCTTGGAAGTGTGTAACCAGTTCTCCGAATGACTGAATACATACATTGTGCAACTGATCATCTGGTATGCTTTTTACGCGACGACATCATATGATACCGTCGCCTAGGCATTCCACGAAGGAATATAGATAACTCATCAAACAAGATGTCTGATGTCAACAGGAATAACACATGTTGTCCAAGTGAGCAAATCGGGGGGTTAATAATCTTGCTCAAGGAAAAAAAAAAAAACGAAAGTGCCTGAAGCGGGGCTCGAACCCGGGTCATCTGGATCATAGTGCAATGCCTTAACCACTCGGCCACATCTTATTATAAGTCTCAATAAATGCTGGTCGTCAATACAGACAATCCATCCCAGCTCTTTTACGCCCAATAATCCTAAGAGTCTGGCTTATGTAATATGTAACCTATTCACTGTAAGTCCGACAGAGACCTGTTACATACTCCAAAGAAGTTTTGAACCGGAAGAGAGGAAGTGACGTCATGACTTGTTTGTCCTATTGTAAATGATTCTGTCACTTAGTTACTTCCAAAGCATTGAGTATTAATTGAGATCAACTCACATAAGGAAAACAGTTTTTAGAGCTAGTAGATAACACTTGAAAATTTTAGTTCTTCACTTTAGGCAGACCGTAGCCTTCGTAGACACAAACAAAATAAAGACGTTGTTATTATTTCCGGAAAACAATTATTAATAATATCCGGAAGGGTAAATTTCATAACAGGCCTTGGAGATGTTTTCTTTACCAGTGATATAACATGTCTGACCATCGCAAACAAAACATACCTAAGGACCATGACAAGTCAGTGATCTCCTGCCGGCCACAAACTAAACATTTTGTATTTTCATTCGATTAATAATGGTCAACGCCTTTTTACTAGGATGGTATAGGCGCATGAAACCGTGGTCGTGCAGTGGACTCGCATGCCGTTCGGATTTCTATGAGCTTGTTACAGATTCTTACGTACTGCAGAGTTCCTTTTTGTTGAATGCCTGTCTCGACATATAATTAGAGTGATTCGAAACACGGTTTGAATAAAAGATGATGGTAATGATGAATATAGTTATGATGCTGATGATGATGATGATGATACGATGATAATAATAACAATAATAATGTTATTATTAATAATAATAATAAAAATAATAATAATAATAATAATAATAATAATAATAATAATAATAATAATAATAATAATAATAATAATAGTAATAATGATAATAGTAATAATAATAATAATAATAATATAATAAATAATAATAATAATAATAATAATAATAATAATAATAATAATAATAATAATAATAATAATAATAATAATAATAAAATAATACTAATAATAACAATAATAATAATAATAATAAAATAATAATAATAATAATGATAATAATAATAATAATAGTAATTAATAGTAATTATTTTCTCTGTTGTTGTTCTTTTCCTTATATTTTTTCTTTCTAGCTTCCGGTAATCAGGAGGTCTGAGATTTGAAGTCTCCAGTCGTTGAAGACTAATTATCGCTATGGTTTGTTTCATCTTGTATTTTTCTTTTCTTGCTTTGTCTGGCACTATTTCATACAAACTTTTTCAGACCTTTACGAGCTTACGAAGGCTACACGCGAACGCAGTGTAGGCATAGGATAAAACAACTCCGACATCATGTTAAAGTTATCATGACCTCCAACTCAGTGGCGGTTCTAGCCTATTTACAGTGGTGGGGCAAAGATGATTCGGTCATATATATTATATATATATATATATATATATATATATATATATATATATATATATATATATATATATATATATTTTTTTTTTTTTTTATTTTTTATTTTTTTAATTTACCTTTTTATTTTTTTTAAAGTTATTTATTTATTTATTTATTTTTTAATTATTTTTTTTTCACCTTTAAAAAATAATATTTCAACCGCAAATAATCACATTCACAATGAAATGACAATACCAGTAGATTTTAATTATTCCAAACGTAATCAAAAATGAATCACGAAAGAGAATACAACTAAAAATAAAGCGACAAGACATAATGCGACAACACCTTGACAATACAAGTCCATTTCGTTTTTTAAAATTTGATATCTATCAAAACAGACGAAATTCCGGTCATTTTCTAAAGGGTAGTTAAAATATCTACGATTTTATTAGCCCTGAAAACTACGATTTTTATTTTCCTATTTCAAGTAGGCAGGTCTGCTATGACAAGTATCAGTATCAGTTCCATAGTCAAAATAAGACAAACAAAAACAAAGTTTATTTAATCTTAGGCTTTCGCCAATACTTCATACAATACAATTAAGACAAAATGATGTTACCAATTTCTCCTCATGCATTCGTTAGACTATAATAATAACGACCGTGTTATCTTTACTCCTTACCCAACCAACCCGAGCTTCCCGCCTCTTCATCGCGACCTATCTTATGTATGTATTAGCTTCAGGACGGGCAAGTACGGAATCTGCCCACCCTTCCTTTAAACGAATTTATTTCCTCTATAACTTAGTTAGAATTCAACTCTCTCCTTTCTCATAAGAGTATTTCTCGTATACTAGTTCAATTGTTGAGAAAACCAAAATGGTGGTTGTATTTTATATATTTATTTAGTCGTGACTTTTGAATAAAAGTGTTTTGTTTTATTAGACGGAATACAATAGAAAATTACATTGTTTTGCAAAATTATTTTGTCTGGCAATAAAAATACAGCGGTAATTACTTTAAGAATTAAAAAAAAGAACTAACAAATTAATTTGTTAAAAAACAAAACAAAAAAAAAACCCCAAAACAACAACAACAACAACAAAAACAAATAAGAAAACAATTTAAATAAATGAGTTTTGAGAAGCACTAAAGAAAACGAAAAAAAAAAGAAAAGTTTAAATGGATAAACAAATATATAAAAACAATACAAATTAATACTAAATTGATATAAAATTAGTAAATTAATAAATTTAATTCAATACTGGAACATTCCCAAAGTCATTACATCAATGGTACCAGCACAAGTAAGGCAATAAATAAGAAAAAGTTCGTTTGCCAAAATCTCTATTTAGTTTTCACTGGTTAATAAGGTGGGCTCATTTGAATTAGCCCGACCTAGTACTAGAGAGGCCAGACCGAAAAACCACCGTCAGGCGACGTGACGATGAGATGACGATGTGGGCGGAGTGGAGTGGTTGGGGGGGGGGGGGGTGATAAAAAAGAACAGTAGCGCATCCTGGTTTATGCATTACGGGATGCATGGTGATTCGCAATCTATCAAAAATACACACAAATTGATTTCAGTACGAAGTATAAAGTTTAAGTAGTAACTTTTGAAATTATCTAATTTAAATTTGATTATTTCAGACCTGGTAATACAGCTTATAACTTGAAAAAACAGGCTGGTATTTGCCCACCCTGCCCATTATTACCAGCCGTCCCTGCTCCCAACTTAGCAGATCCATTGGCTTGTGGTTCTGGGCTCTATTGAACTGTTTGGTTAAATTCAACACAAGAATGCCTTGGTTTGTTTTTGTTTTGTTTTTATGTGTTTGTTGGTATGTTTGTTGTTGTTGTTGGGGGGGGGGGGGGGGCCGTAATTTTCTAGGTACGTGAAAGGTTGGGCGCCAACATATAATATATATTTGCAGGTCTAATAACCCAAATTGTTTTTGGTTCATTCCTATCATTGAAATTCTCAAACCACTCAAAATATTGTCCATTATGATAATGCTAAATCGAGACCATTATTTAACTCTGAAGATTTCAGACCTGCAGATATTATGTGCACTTCGGTTGGCGCCAATACGTATGTAAATATAGGCAAGACACCACGACACATCATACTTGTGTCATGGACATGTGTAACGATGGCGACGGACAATGGTGGTATATGTTGTGTCTTCGTGTTTTTTTAGGACCCATCTATCTATGCCAGGGTATCTCTGTGTGATGATATGTGCATTCCTGACACAGTGACTCATGGTTGTCTTCAGTCTTCTCCCTGTCTGTCTTGTCTGTCCATCAGCGTCAAGAGTAGAGTGCATTGTCTTACTGCAATAATCCAAGCGATATTGAGCACGGTCGGTGACTGGATAGATGACAATGGTCACATCGTTATGTTCTTGGGTCTTCCACTTCGCATTTTATATAATACATTAGCCGACTCATGTGGGCAAGTACCTGGCTATAGTCAGTAAAGGGTACTGTTAGAGAGCTAGGATAAATTGAATGCGATAGTTTGAATGTTTTGTTTATTCATCTTAACTACGCCACTACCACATCATCTCATTTTTCTGTGGTGTTACATTCATCCTGTTTTGTTGATAAAGGGGAAACCCGAAACGTTCATTTGATCTGTTTTTGTAATTAAATTGAAGCTTACATTCAACTTCACATTATTATTTATATCATATCATATCGTATCAAGTAAAGGGTTATTTAGGTCAACTGACCATTGTATAGATAGAATGCGCTGGGCCAAGGAGTTCACAACATTGCCATCCGGAAGTATAAAGGACCAACACACAAACTCTGTGTAACCATGAACTTTCATAGTCTGGTTAACACAGTTTAGTGAGAACAACTCACAAACGCGGATGGCAAAAACAATAACAAAGGCCTGAGTGACGTCATCTTCGAACTATCTATACCGTGTTTATTTAAATTTAATATAAATAAACCGGGAATTGACTATTTATTTATCAAACATTATTTTAAATCTGTCTACAGAAGAAGCATATTTTTGTTCCATACTTGATACTCTTCCAAAGATTTATTATTGTTCTGTTAATAAAAAAAAAATAATCCCCTTATGCTAGTTTTATAACTGTCAAAGATTTAAAACCAGAGTCCTCTGGTGTGGTCTAGTGGTATGGCACTCGCTTTCGAATCGGAAGGTCCTGGGTTCTTGCCTCGCGCTCGGCGCAAAGTTGAGTCCTTGGAAAAGGCTATTTACTCACATTCTCTCACCGTACTCAGGTGTAAAATGAGTACCGGGCCGTTAACAGCGTTGTCTTTGTCCGAAAAATTGTAATATCGCCTAACAGGCGTCATGTCCCGTTCTACATGTTAAATATTGCTGTTGACGAGGAACCCCTTGTAAAGCACTTTGAGCATATTTAGTGGAAATTGCGCTATATAAAGCTCAATTTAAAATTTTTAAAAATATGTTTGTACTGGAAAATGAAAAAAAACCCAAAAAAACCCACAGTATCCAAATCAACCTCATGATGGACCTATCTTGTCGTCCTGGATAAATGATGATGCGCATTGTTGTTGTCAATTTTAAACGTATTATTTTTATAGTTTACAAGTCAGGAACAAATCAATAAGACAATAGATGTTAAACTTGACATGAGATTGCCAACTGGTATATCTCATAAAAAGGAATAACGTAATCATAATGAGAAGCTGCGAAACCGATTTTCAAGTTACTAAAAAAGAATAGAGAGACTAAATTATATGTTCTTTATCTCTCTCCATACCAACTACAGGAAAATCGTCACATTCGTTACGATACAACCAACATTTTTCTTATTCAAATTTCTTTTGTACATCATAAAATTTTAAGAAAATGAACAGTATGTTGTAGAGCATGTTTTGCTACAGAAATTGTATATCGAAAGGACTTACTGCTATTGTGTTTGAGTGATAAAAAAATCTATTTTTGTGTTAGTTGGGTGTGAAGTTTTTGGGGAAAATCCTGAAAATGGCTGGTAAGGAGAGAGTTAATTGATAACATGACGGTAACAAACGTTTCAAACAAGAAGTTTCATTTACCGGTTAGAGCGTAGCCATCGTAAAGTTATAGCCTGACACTAACCAAAAACTGACGTCAAAATGCCAGTCTTTTGCCACAAAAGAAAGCAAATCGTGAGTTGTATTCAATACTTCAACCAATGAAATAACATGTTTCCTTGAGCTCTACTGATGACAACTCACTAGACGCTACAAAAACCTAAAAAATGACGTCAAACTGCCAGTACTAGAGGGTTCTAGTGTCAGGCTATGTTAACGATGGCTACGGTAAGAGCGACCGCATTACTCATTACAATGTTACTACATTAACTACTAAACCATTGTAATATTACAAGATAATATTATATATTATCGTTATTATATTAAATCGCCATTCGCTTTACAAGACGTGTCATATTCTGACAAAACAGAGGCTTGATTTTTCCATTTTGCCCAGAAAACATAATTTCAAAATGGATCGTTGAAAATGACCCCTGAACTTTTCAAAAAGTCTGGAAGTCAAAATTTCTTTTAAGTCTCATGGTTGGAACTACTTTTTAGATAAGTTGACGAGATGTATAAAATAAAGGTTTTTATCAAGACAAAAATGGGTAAGTGTATTAACTCACTCAACCTAAAACCGACTATATCCGTAGTTTATTCGGGTTACTTTAACCTCATGACTATTTATTACATTTTTTCTGAGACAAATTATATGTGTAGTATTAAAGATAATGTTTTTAATTTTCAACATGTTAATGGTAGTTGAATAAAAAAAAATATCTATGCTCATTTTTAATACATTTGTTTCCAATTTTTATAAGTCGCCTAGGATTGAGTGAGTTAAGACAGAGTATAACAGAAGTATACACATACATACACTATACATTATATACATATTTTAATACTACGTACATTATACAATATTATTCCTCCCACGTAAGCGAAGGGTCAGGCGCCTACTGGACGTCTAGACATATTTAGGGTCTTTGAAATCAGGACACGCACAGACTGGACACGAGTAGATTTGTCTCAGTGGTGGTGTCGGACTTTGGACACAGATACAATACTATCTTGGACACAGATACAATACTATCTTGGACACAGATACAATACTATCTTGGACACAGATACAATACTATCTTCTACTACTACTATTAACTCACTCAATCCTAGAGATTTTTGCTACTTTTCAAAATTGGAAAAAAATATGTATTAAAATGAGCATGTCCATAGATAGTTTTATTCAGTTATCATTAATATGTAAAAACTAAAAACATCAGCTATGATATTACGCCTATAATTTGTCTCAGAAAATTGCAATAAATAGGCATGGGATAAAAGGAACCCGGGTAAACTACGGATAAAGCCGGTGTTAGGGTTGAGTGAGTTAACAACGTTTTCGCTATTTCATTAGGACATTAGGTCGGCAGTATTGATTGCTGGCTGGCGTCACTCTGCTGCTTGTTGATAAAACATTAGGTTTATATTATTATAGTAATAAACAAAAATGAATATAAAAGCTTTAAATAAAAATGAACACAATACCAAACACGGAACGTTTCGGACTCAAAACCCTTCTCCAGCAAACAAAACAACAAAACTATGAAAACATAAATACATTACTAAATAGCCACAAGAGATGAAGTGAGTAGGAAAATGCCAGAAGTCAATAGAGAATAAACCATTTCGCGGCGGTGATGGGGGTTTGAACCCGCGACCTTACTGGTACGACAACTCCGCCTGGCCGGTGAGAGCGTGACTCTACCGTATGAGCTATCCACTGCGTTCGATTATCAGACCTGCAAATAATATAGGTCCTGGGACTGAGCCACATGTTATCTACACCTCATAATTTGTGTCCCTACCCATTGATGTGTGGGCGGCGTGGGTCGTGGAATCTGGACTTTGCACAGCAATCAATTTACCTCTCTGATAAGCATACGATAGGTACTCGGTACTGGTTTGAACTTTAGGCATTGAATGTTTGACTGAACTTGAAATGTTTTTTTTTTTGTTTCTTTAAACTCCCTTTATTCATCCTATAGGGGACTTTTGTCTCTAGGGTCTATCCCAAGGGAAGACTGGACTAAGTCAGGCGTTAGCCGCAGTGCAAGGACGAGGTGACTTGCTCAAGGCCCCGCAGCGCAGCGGCGGGTGATCGAACTCGGTAACTTTCGCGTACGAAGCAAAGCCCGTGCCGCTGAGCCACGCTGATTTTTGTTTGTTTGAAACACACGCCGATTCCCAAAGTGGTAATATGTCGAAGTGGTCCCAGATGTTAAAAAAAAGTAATTTTACAGTTAAAATGACGAAAAAAGGGAACTGATTGCTATCAATTTTTGGGAGAATTTTACCTAAACACATAGCATCAATTAATATAATATTATAAGCATCTGAGTAGTATTTTGACAAAACTGATCACACAGGTGTATGTATTGTCTGTGTCAAAAGTAGATACAGCAGTGCAAAGTCTTTTCGTCCGTGTTTATAATATAACGATGCGTCATAATAACTTGTACGACAGTACCTTAAATTCCAGACTTGTTGCCAATGATCTCAACGGGACGCTTATCTATATACATTCTGATAGTATAACATACTGCACCTACGTTAAAGTAGAACACGGAAGGGGCTGCCTGACGCAGGTGATCGTAAAATACTAACGAAAGAGTGAAAATGGAGAGGCTTCGTATGGGAACAAAACAGACAATGGACGTTTCGGGTACAAACCCTTCGTCAGCACAACAATATACAAATAAACGTGGAAAACAAATAAAATATAATGCAAAAAAAAACATTTTTTTTTGCATTATATTTTATTTGTTTTCGACGTTTATTTGTATTATTGTTGTACTGACGAAGGGTTTGTACCCGAAACGTCCATTGTCCGTTTTGTTCCCATACGAAGCCTCTCCATTTTCACTCTTTCGTTAGTATTGCACCTACGTTAATAATATTGTGTAGGTGGACAGTGGACATCAGTGGACATCTCATCAGTTAAGTATAATTGCCTGACAAAATGTGTGAGTCATCTGTAATCTTCTTCCACAGCAACTTCGCCATCCACAGATGGTTGTGGTCAGTATGGAATTATATATTATTATATCTCGCATAGTGACACTTGAGAAGATACACTCGATTCGTAAATTCTCTCTCTCTCTCTCTCTCTCTCTCTCTCTCTCTCTTTCTCTCTCTCTCTCTCTCTCTTTTTTTTTTTCTTCTTCTTTTCTTTCTCTCCCCCCCCCTCTGTCCCTCTCTCTCTCTCTCTCTCTCTCTCTCTCTCTCTCTCTCTCTCTCTCTCTCTCTGTAAATGTTTTATTCTCCCATTGTTCATTCTTCATGTATTCCCCCATGCCCCCATTTCAACCGCCTTGATTGATAGCCGGCCGCTATTATTATGAGCTTCGTTTAACCATCTCCTTACCACCCATAATAAAATCATCACATTCGTTACGATGCAGCCAACAATTTTCTTATTTTGATTTCATATTGTTATAGTTATAGCCATAAAAACTTGACATTGTGTTGCAGAGCACATTTTTCTGAACAAAATATAGAATATACTCGTTGCTAATCTGTTTGAAAATCTATTTTTGTGTTGGATGAGTATGAAGTTTTGGGGTAAAATTCTGAAAATAGCTGGTAAGGAGAGAGTTAACATTGTAGTAACGGATATAATAATATTCTGAGTTGGTTTGATAGTATTTCCATTGCAACAAAGGCTTCATAACAATTTGGGTTATCAGACCTGCAAATATGTTCCCGTTGGTTTAAAGTCAAATTGTTTAGAATTAGAAAATGTAAGTATTTTGAAGTTTTAGGATCTGAACAAATCTCCTCAATGAACGATCGATCTATTTTTACTCAAATTGTTTTAGGTAATAATTCCGATTACGATTCAAGTAAGGATTCGATTTTACCCCGACCTATTTGTGTTTTGAGCCTAATAGCCATACCTTTTATTACTGTTTCGAGATACTGTATTACAATCACTATACATATTATGACGTTTTAACATCAATACAATTCGATAGTCTGATGTCACGCCGCCCGGCAACGGCGGCCATCTTGGTTCTAAACAAAGAAGATCATTACTTTTTATTCTTCAAGCTGGCTAGAACTTTTCATATGCCTTGTGATCACAATGTGTAAAAGTCAAAACATGATCAAATTTATGTGTTTTTTTTTTCCTCTGGATACCCTTTATGCTCGCCGGAGAAATATTTCATACGGGCGTCCGCCATTGTTCCGATAGTTTAGAGCCAGTGTTACTAAGTTACCATGCGTCATTAGGAAGGAAGTGACGTTACGACAGTTGAAGAGTATTCTGATTCGATAAATAAATAAGAAACCTACTATAGGGCTACTCTTTTGGTTCTTCAATCCTTGGGAGTGTGTATGTAACCAGTCCTTCAGAGTAATAATTATGAATAGGAATAGGATACATGCGGCTGTGTGGTCTAGTGGTATGACACTTGCTTTGGGATCCGAAGGTCCTGGGTTCGAGCCTCGCGCTCGGCGCATAGTTGAGTCCTTGGGAAAGGCTCTTTACTCACATTCTCTCACCGTACTCAGGTGTAAAATGAGTATCTGGCCGTTAAAAACGTTGTCTTTGTCCGAAAAATTGTAATATCGCCTAACAGGCGGCATGTCCCGTCCTACATGTTAAATGTTGCTGTTGACCAGGGATCCCTTGTAAAGCACTTTGAGCACATTCTGTGGATATTGTGCTATATAAAGCTCAATTTAACGGAGTGGTTTTATACTTCCAATGAAATAGGAACCAGTTTTTTGACATCGCACTTTTCGTCACTATTAAAAATGTAAAAAAAAAATAAATGAAAAAGTGATTCAGGTCGAGGTGATATATCCAAATAAAACCCTAACATTATTCGGAAATTATGTTTTTCCAGTTTCGCAGTTAGTCCTTCACAGGTGATGTTGTAGGTGGACAAGACGAAATATGAGTCACCTGTAACCTGACATAGCAATTTTACCACAACTGATAAGAGGTCACTTGTTGTCAGAATTCCCTAATGACGTGATATATAAATCACGGATGATTGTGGTCATTTTGGAGTGGGATGAGTATATTATTGTATGGTTGGACACACGCATGAAGAATTAATTGATAATGGCACTAAGATGTTTTAACACACTCCAGGATTTTTCCCAAAACTTTACACCCAACTAACACATAGATATAGATAGTATGCGTTTGGCTAAGAAGCTCATAACATTGCTATCCGGAAGTATAGCGGACCAACACAAAAAACGGTGTGTATCCATGAAATTTTATAGTCAGGTTAATACAGTTCAGTGAGCATTACTCATAAACGCAGATGGCAAAAAACAATAACAAAGACATGAGTGACGTCATCTTCGAACTATCTATAATATATTTTATCACTCAAACACAATAGCAGTAAGTTCTTGAGATAAAAAAAAAATTCTTTAGCAAAACGTGTTCTACAACACACTGTTTATTTTCTTTCAATTTTATGATGTACAAGAGAAATTTGAATAAGAAAAATGTGGGTTGTATCGTAACGAATGTGACGATTTTCCTATAGTTTGTAAGGAGAGACTTAAAAGGCTAACGAATTATGTTTCATCAGGCTTTCTATTTTTGGACAAAGTCCACAGAATTCTTTATTTACCTCAGTAGATTCAAAAGTTAACGGTAACGTTAAGAAATGTCATAAATGAGGACAGCAAAGTATGATATGAGGCATCTGTAAATACGCTTCAACGGTCGTAATGTCACTTCCCTCATAATGACGCATGGTTACTTAGTAACTGGCTCTAAACTATCGGAAGAATGGCGGACGCCCTTATGAAATATTTCTCCGACGAGCATAAAAGCGTATCCTGAAGAGAAAAAAAAAAAACAACATAAATCTGACCATGTTTTGACTTTTACACATTCTGATCACAAGACATCTGAAAAGTTCGAGCCAGCATGAAGAATAAAAAGTACAGGTTTTCTTTGTTTAGAACCACGATGGCCGCCGTTGCTGGGCGACGTGGCATATGACTATTGAATCCAATTGACATAGCAATAATTTAACAACAATAATTGATAAGAAGCCACTCGTCAGGATTTCCCAAATGACGTAATATCTAAATAGGGATGGTTTGTGTGTGGTCATTTAGAGTGATGCGAGTATGCTATTGTATAGTTGGATATTCGCATCAAATATGTAATGCTACCATTCTAGGTGCGCATAGTTGAAGGTCTCATGACCGATAGAAAATATGGGCTTGATTTAACATTGTTGTAATGGACAATATATATATATATATATATATATATATATATATAATATATATATATATATTATATAT
>NC_088365.1:17373490-17393490 GCF_034508935.2 Berghia stephanieae | reverse complement strand
AAAAGAAGAAAGAAAAGAGAAGAAGGAAGAAGAAAAGAAGAAGAAGAAGAAGAAGAAGAAAGAAGAAGAAGAAGAAAAGAAAGAAAAGAAGAAGAAGAGAAGAAAAGAAAAGAAGAGAAGAAGAAGAAAAGAAGAAGAAGAAGAAGAAAAGAAGAAGAAGAAAAAAGAAGAAAAAGAGAAAAGAAGAAGAAGAAGGAAAGAAGAAGAAGAAGAGAAAAGAAGGAGAAGAGAAGGAGAAAGAAGAAGAAAAAAGAAGAAGAAAGAAGAAGAAGAAGAGAAGAAGAAGAAAGAAGAAGAAAAGAAGAAGAGAAGGAGAGAGAAGAAGAAGAAGAAGAAGAAAGAAGAAGAAGAGAAGAAGGAAGAAGAGAGAAGAAGAAGAAGAAGAAGAAGAAGAAGAAGAAAAGAAGAAGAAGAAGAAGAAGAAGAAGAAGAAGAAGAAAGAAGAAGAAGAAGAAGAAGAAGAAGAAGAAGAAGAAAGAAAAGAAGAAGAAGAAGAAGAAGAAGGAAGAAGAAGAAGGAGAAAAGAAGAAGAAGAAGAAGAAGAAGAAGAAGAGAGAAGAAAAAAGGAAGAAGAAGAAGAAGAGAAGAAAAAGAAAAAAAGAAGAGAAGAAGAAAAGAAGAAGAAAGAAGAAAGAAGGAAGAAGAAGAAGAAGAAGAAGAAGAAGAAAAAGGGAGAAGAAGAAGAAGAAGAAGAAAGAAGAAGAAGAAAGAAGAAAGAAGAAGAAGAAAAAGAAGAAGAAGAAGAAGAAGAAGAGAGAAGAAGAAGAAGAAAAGAAGAAGAAGAAGAAGAAGAAGAAGAAGAAGAAGAAGAAGAAGAAGAAGAAGAAGAAGAAGAAGAAGAAGAAGAAGAGAAGAAGAAGAAGAAGAAGAAGAAGAAGAGAAAAGAGAAGAAGAAGAAGAAGAAGAAGAAGGAAGAAAAGAAGAAGAAGAGAAGAGAAGAAGAGAAGAAGAAGAAGAGAAGAAGAAAAGAAGAAGAAGAAGAAGGAAAGAAAGAAGAAGAAGAAGAAGAAGAAGAAGAAGAGAAGAAGAAGAAGAAGAGAAGAAGAAGAAGAAGAAGAAGAAGAAGAAGAAGAAGAAGAAAGAAGAAGAAAAGAAGAAGAAGAGAAGAAGAGAAGAAGAAGAAGAAGAAGAAGAAGAAAGAAGAAGAAGAAGAAGAAGAAGAAGAAGAAGATAGAAGAAGAAGAAGAGAAGAAGAAGAAGAGAAGAAGAAGAAGAAGAAGAAGAAGAAGAAGAAGAAGAAGAAGAAGAAGAAGAAGAAGAAGAAGAAGAAGAAGAAGAAGAAGAAGAAGAAGAAGAAGAAGAAGAAGAAGAAGAAGCGAAACTGTCTAGCTTTATTAAAACATTATTAAGGGATTTACACTAGATCTCTAGAATGTGAGTTTATCTCATTTTTGTGTCCTTACATTGAATTTAAAGTGACAATCAGGTGAGATCTAAAATAATTTACAATAATTTGTAATAAACTACATTCATGGGGGGCGATGTGGCCGAGTGGTTAAGGAATTGCATTGTGACCCAGAAGGTCCCGGGTTCGAGCCCCGCTTCAGGCACTTTCGTTTTTTTCCTTGAGCAAGATTATTAACCCCCAATTTGCTCACTTGGACAACATGGGTGATTCCTGTTGACATCAGACATCTTGTTTGATGAAATATCTATATTTCTTCGTGGAATGCCTAGGCGACAATGTCTTATGATGTCGTGGCGGGAAGGGCATAATTCTTTTATAATACTACATTCATAAGTATCCATCTGTGCATTGTAATTCAAGATCAATGTCACCAATTTAGACTTTAGTCTTTGCTTCGCCGCGACATAATGAGGTTGAGATGGTGGACAATGAATAATGATTGCTTGATATCGTCTAGTCAGGACATTTTCTAATAAAAGTTATAAGCCATAGTTGCAGATTAAATGGGGGTTGTATTCACGTCATATTATATGAGTCATGCGTGAGATAAGATGAGACACGAGCGTCCTACGCCATTCTGATTTATGGCTTGATCAACGCTAGCGTTCTGGCTATGTTGACGACAACGACATTTAATTGGTCTACGGTTGCCAGATATGAAATTTAAATGCCAAATTCTTAACAAGAAAGAGAGGCCCTTTTTGATGGTTCGGATTGAAAAATCAATTGGGCATATAGAAAAGCCTTTTGGGTGTTTCTTAAAAGATGCAATGTGCATGTTAACATTATTAAAACATTATTAAGGGATTTACACTAAGATCTCTAGAATGTGAGTTTATCTCATTGTGTGTCCCTACATTGAATTTAAAGTGACAATCAGTGGTGAGATCTAAAATAATTTACAATAATTTGTATAATAAACTACATTCATGGGGGGCGATGTGGCCGAGTGGTTAAGGAATTGCATTGTGACCCAGAAGGTCCCGGGTTCGAGCCCCGCTTCAGGCACTTTTGTTTTTTTTCCTTGAGCAAGATTATTAACCCCCAATTTGCTCACTTGGACAACATGGGTTGACATCAGACATCTTGTTTGATGAAATATCTATATTTCTTCGTGGAATGCCTAGGCGACAATGTCTTATGATGTCGTGGCGGGAAGGGCATAATTCTTTTATAATACTACATTCATAAGTATCCATCTGTGCATTGTAATTCAAGATCAATGTCACCAATTTAGACTTTAGTCTTTGCTTCGCCGCGACATAATGAGGTTGAGATGGTGGACAATGAATAATGATTGCTTGATATCGTCTAGTCAGGACATTTTCTAATAAAAGTTATAAGCCATAGTTGCAGATTAAATGGGGGTTGTATTCACGTCATATTATATGAGTCATGCGTGAGATAAGATGAGACACGAGCGTCCTACGCCATTCTGATTTATGGCTTGATCAACGCTAGCGTTCTGGCTATGTTGACGACAACGACATTTAATTGGTCTACGGTTGCCAGATATGAAATTTAAATGCCAAATTCTTAACAAGAAAGAGAGGCCCTTTTTGATGGTTCGGATTGAAAAATCAATTGGGCATATAGAAAAGCCTTTTGGGTGTTTCTTAAAAGATGCAATGTGCATGTTAACTTTATAGACAAATTCATATAAAATCTAATTTCATCGATAGTTATTATTTTTAAATATCAAAGAGAATATTGGAAGTAACTACCAACTTAATGTAGTAAAATAAGAAACAGACTTCCTTTTTTCTTTTTTTTTAATGTGCTTATCTGACGTATCCCTGCAATCCGGATTAACTAAATTTGAAAAAAAGGGAATATGACATTTTAAAGATCAGGGATAAATAAATAAAATAAAATAAAATAAATAATATTCCCTTTATTCATCCCCATGGGGAAATTTGTCTTTAGGGTCTCTTCCAAGGGAAGGCTGGAATTACCCAGACGTCAGCCGCAGAGCAGCGCCGCAAAGTGAGCTAGGACGAGGTGACTTGCTCAATGCCACACAACGCAGCGGCGGGTGATCGAACTCGGTACCTTTTGGGTACGACGCAAAGACCGTACCACTGAGTCACGCTGCCCCTATGACATTTCACCTTTTTACTCATAGAGCATTTAATTTGTATTTTTTCTTCTCAACAAAATTTTTAATAATTTGTATAAGTCTCATGTTTCTGGATATGAGTTCATTCAGTTTTCATATAATCTGTCGTTTTGGGGCTGTGGGTCACACAATTGGACAGAAATTTATAAATTTTGGCTTTTTTCGTATTTGGCATTTTCAACTTCCTATTTGATTGCCATACCTTTAAAAATATTATCTGGCAATCCTGATATGTCCCCATAACTGACTGCTGTAGTTACAGTATTGACTGTTCATGAATAAAAACGGCCTTATCTACATTATTGGCTCAAACTTGGAATAAATGCAGATCTTTTGGGCATTTTAATTATAATAATAATAATGCTGATGATAATAATAATAATAATAATAATAATAATAATAATAATAATAATAATAATAATAATAATAATAATAATAATGATAATAATAATAATAATAATAATAATAATAATAATAATAATAATAATAATATAATAATAATAATAATAATAATAATAATAATAATAATTGATGTTTATTCATAGTGCAATATCCACTAAACGTGCTCAAGCGCCTTAAAAGGAGTCCCTGGCCAACAGCAACATTTAACATGTAAGACGGCACATGAAACCTGTCAGGCGACATTACATTTTCTGTCGGACAGAAACAAACGCTGTTAACGGCCAGGTACTCATTTTACACATGAGTACGGTGAGAGAATGTGAATAAAGAGCCTTTTCCAAGGACTCAACTAGTCATTCAATTAAAGACGTAACAAAACAAAAACTCTCTGTCTGGTTGGTCGGGGAAATGGTCGGTAAGGGAAGGGACGACTCTATGCGCCCAGCGAGGCTCGATCCCTGGACCTTCCAATCCGAAAGCGAGTGTCATACCACAAGACCACATAGCCGCACAAAGCAATGTTTTAATCGCTCACTACAGGTGTCCAAGAGGGGCCCAATTCGTCCTTTAACTCTCTCCTTACCAACTAGAGGAAAATCGTCACATTCGTTACAATACAACAACCAACATTTATCTTATTCAAATTTCTTTTGTACATCGTAAAATTTTAAGAAAATGAGCAGTGTGCTGTAGAGTAATGTTTTGGTAAAGAAATTATGTATCGCAAGAACTTACTGCTATTGTGTTTGAGTGATAAAAAATCTCTGTTTGTGTTAGTTGGGTGTGGAGTTTTGGGAAAATCCTGAAAATGGCTGGTAAGGAGAGGGTTAAATGATTCATAATAATAATAATAATAATAATAATAATAATAATAATAATAATAATAATAATAATAATAATAATAATAATAAATAATAATAAAATAATAATAATAATAATAATAATAATAATAATAATAAAATAGCTGCCATTGATGGAATGGCCTTCATGACGCGACTGTAGATAAACGCAACAACTGGAAGCGTACCTACTTCATCACATCTTTCAACCCGCCCCAGCTTACAGACAACATATTATTTTATTTATTCCCAGTGTAAATGAAGACACAGGAACTCATATTTAACATGACCAGTGGTCTCTTAATAATATTAAGGTAGGAGTGAATATTATGCATGACATTAAAATAACCTAAGAATGGCCAAATGTGATTTTAAAAGCAACACAGATTTCGTGCGCACCACAGAGGATCGTGATTCGTGGAGACAGCTGACCGGCAACGTGCTCAAGAGTACAAGCCACGATGGATGATGAATATTATGATTAAAAATTGAATACATTATTGAAATGAAAGCCTTAAACAATGAAAATTATAATATTTGTGACCCATCGTCTCAAAACAGTCATGTCTGGGTGGTTCAGATACCAAAAACTGAATCTGTAGTGACAATCAAGAGACTTAGGTTCAGTTTTTATGTTTTATTGGGGAGAACGAATGTAACCTCTTAAAAACCTGTCAAAAAATAAAACTTCATATTTTCCTGTTTATTTTGACTGTGAAATCACTTTTTGAAATCTGTTTAATTCCTACATAATACCGTTGTGGGAAGGTGAGTCACATTTAAGTTTAAAAAAATGAATGCCTTCATTGAAAAGAGTAATTTCTATTTCTTTAACTTCGAATTTAACTTTTTTTTAACATTACGGACCATTTTGACTTTAAAGTCAATTTATTTTTCACCAAGATTATTCCAACACAATTCTGTTTTGAGGCGGTAAAATTAGATGTACCCAACTTCTCAAAACAGTATTATGTTGGGTTGGACTCGGTACCGAAACGTTTTAGATTACAGTAGGCTACTTTGAGGTTTAAATTTTTGTTACTTAAAATAATGCTGACATCCTAAACATTTTTTCTCCATTTTTAGTGTGTAGTGTGTATGTATATTATATAAGAAGAAGATAAAAGAAAAGTGACGAAGTGACGACAAACAATAAATGTCTCTGAGGTTTTAAATCAAAAAGAAAAAAACAAAACAACCAAACAACAACAACAAAAAACCCAAATCCTAAACTTAGCCAAAGTCGCATTTTTATTTGCATGTACATTCTTCTTTATCTAACCTTTAAATCAATCCGAACAAAATATCATTGTACCGTTTCTAGGTGGTGGGTCATAAATGTAATTTCACTTTTATTTTATACTCAAATGTAAATGGAGACTCAAAAACTCATAGATTGGAAACACGTTCATTGAATTATTTATGTGCACGTGCGTATGTGTGTGTGTGTACGTGTGTGTGTATGTGTGTGTGTGTTTTGCGTGTGGGTGACAGAGATAACGATATATATATATATATATATATATATATATATATATATATATATATATATATATATATATTATAGATAGATAGATAGATAGATAGATAGACACACACACACACACACACACACACACAGAGAGAGAGAGAGAGAGAGAGAGAGAGAGAGAGAGAGAGAGAGAGAGAGAGAGAGAGTCGACCTAGAAATCAAAAAGATAGTAAACATTCTGATCACAATTCTTTATGAAAATTGTATGAAATGTACTGATGTTTATCCGACTGGCTGTCATCAAAACAGCATAAAATACTAGTATCTTTATGGATTTGTTACACGAAAAAGAATACAGTAGCCTACATTGGGATCTTAATGAAGAATAGTGAGCAAAAGTGTGAGGTAAAAAACTGGTTCAAATCTCATTAGAAGTGTAAAAGCACTCTTCCACTCTGGGTACATACCTCGTGTAATCAATCTTCTGGTTTCAAAATATGCTGGTTGTCAATAAAGATCATTCATTATAAATAATAAAATTGAGCTTTATATAGCGCAATATCCACTAAATGTGCTCAAAGAGCTTTAGAAGGGGTCCCTGGTCAACCGCAACATTTAACATGTAGGACGGGACATGCCGCCTGTTAGGCGATATTACATTTTTTTCGGACAAAGACAACGCTGTTAACGGCCAGGTACTCATTTTAGATCTGAGTACGGTGAGAGAAAGAGAGTAAAGAGTCTTTTCCAAGGACTCAACTATGCGCCGAGCGCGAGGCTCGAACCCAGGACCATCCGATCCGAAAGCGAGTGTCATACCACTAGACCACATAGCCGCACATTCACGCTCTTTTACGTCCTACAATCCTAAAAATCTGCCTATAGATAGAACGAAGTTGACGTCACTCAGGTCTATGTTATTACTATTATTTTTTTTTTTGCCATCCACGTGTATGAGTAATTCTCACTAAACTGTATTATCCAGACTATAAAAGTTCTTGGTTACACATAGTTTTGTGTGTTGGTCCGTTATACTTCCGGATGGTAATGTTGTGAGTTTCTTAGCCAAGCGCATACTATCTATACATCCTGCTACTAAAATAGTTATGCCACTTTAAGATTCAGTATGTAACCTTTTCATTATTAGTCCTCCCAAGAACTAATTAATTACAGACACACTTCCAGTGAGTTTGGAACCGGAAAAGTCGAAGGTGTGACGTCATGACTTTCTTCCCCTAATTGCAAGGTACATCTGACAAGATTTTCCTTCACCCACAAACCCAATCACTACAGGTGCGGAATCGATTGCTTAGCTACGTCTGTTAAATCTGGGGAAAGTAATTTGCAATTGACTAGTGTCCTTCCTAAAGGATTGTAAGTAATTGATACTGTCTGTTAAATGCTATAGATAGTATGCGCTTGACTGAGAAGCTCATAACATTGCCATCCGGAAGTATAACGGACCAACACACAAAACTGTGTATATCCATGAACATTTATAGTCGGGTTAATACAGTTCAGTGAGCATTACTCACAAACGCGGATGGCAAAAAACAATAACAAAGACCTGAGTGACGTCATCTTCGAACTATCTATAGAAACCTGGATAAATAAAATTCTTGCTCCATTGGCATTATGAAGATCACTATTTTTTTCTGGCCAAAGTACATAAATATGTTTCGTCAGAGTTAGGCATGCTAGAGGAATAGTGAAAGCTTCTTTAAGATGTTTGCGGTAGGTTTGTTAGAGATGGCGTAAAGTAATTTACAATAGACTAGTGTCCTTCCCAAAGGGTAGTAAGTAATTGATACTCTCCGTTTAATACTATTGAAATCTTTTTTTTTTTTTTTTAACTTTCTTGCTCCTTGGGCCTTATGGTCGTAAAGGTCGACACTTTTTTTCTGGCCAAAGTAAAGAAATGTGATTCGTCAGAGTTTGATATGATAGAGAGAAATACAGCTAGATACAGTGAAAGCTTCTTAGGCTGTTTACGGCGAATGAAAACTTATGACTTAATATCTAATCCCCTGGCTATCCGAGTTGGATCATGAGAGTGGTATGCCTGATGTAATGAAGATTGCGCTGAGTGGATTGTACCTCGTGAACTATGGGCAAAATGTGTGGGAATAGAAGGAAGAGGGTAGTTGGGGGGGGGGGGGGGGGGGGGGGGGGGGGGGGGGGGGAATGGGGACGGGGACGAAGGGGTTGGGGGGGGGGGTGTGGGTGGGAGGGTTGGGTGGGAATGTTGGTGGCACGCAATATCAATAATATCACTATAGTAATAATTATCAACATAATAATAATAATAATAATAATAATAATAATAATAATAATAATAATAATAATAATAATAATAATAATAATAATAATAATAATAATATTATGAAATAATAATAATAATAATAATAATAATAAAATAATAATAATAATAATAATAATAATAAATAATAATAATAATAATAATAATAATAATAATAATAATAATAATAATAATTATAATCATCATCATGATCATCATCATCATTATCATCATCATAGTAACCAACGCAAAAACCTTTGTTGATGACAATGAATGATGGAGATCTTGATCACGATAATAATGACGATGACTATGATCACACAAATGACGATGCATGATGAATGATGCTTCTGTGATCACTGTATGTTTCTGAAGCCATTTTGATTGAGGCGGCGTCATATCTAGCCTAATATTCAAACCACTCATTACAAATCCCAGCTTTATTTTTAATCCACTTATTATCAAATAAATGTCAATACTTAATACCTTGTAACATATACACCCCATTAGTTTAAAATTCTCCCACGGTTTGTTACGCAGCGCTAAGTACTACACCACTACTCCTGGTACACTCAATAGATAGGAATAACGACGTTACAAAGACGATAATGGTTTAAGAATCAAGAATCACGACAATCATTATAACGAGGTCGATAGTGAGTGGCGATGATGATTATGATGATGATAATGATGGTGATGATGTTGTCATGTCACTACTGCCTGTCTGGTCTGATCGTAGTTCTTACCAAATAACAATCAGGTACTGAAAGGTCACATAGTTCATTACTGATATTGATCCAACCATCCATCCATCCATTCATCCACCCATCCATCAATCCATCCGCCCATCCATCTACCCTACCATCCATTCATCTATCCATCCATCTACTCTTCCATCCATTCATCCACCCATCTATCTACCCATCCATCCACCCATCCACCCATCTACCCATCCATCCATCCAAACATCCAGTCCATCCTGCAATCCATCCATCCATCCATCCATGCATCCAACAATCCGTCCACCCATTTCGCTCTTTCGACCTTAATATTGTTGTCCTCCTCACCTTTCCACCTATCGAGTATCGATTGATTTCTCCAGCTTCTATCAGCTTCCAGTCGTAATAATTTATTGGCTAGAGGACAATACGTGGACATAATATTATGTGTTAATGTGAGTGAGAGAGAGAGAGAGAGAGAGAGAGAGAGAGAGAGAGAGAGAGAGAGAGAGAGAGAGAGAGAGAGAGCGAGATAAAAGAGAGAGAGAGAGAGAGAGAGAGAGAGAGAGAGAGAGAGAGAGAGAGAGAGAAGGGGGTCACCATAGCTCAGTGACAGAGCAATCGGATTCAATAGTCTGATGTCACGTCGCCCAGCAACGGCGGCCATCGTGGTTCTAAACAAAGAAAATCGGTACTTTTTATTCTTCATGCTGGCTAGAACTTTTCAAATCTCTTGTAAATGTCAAAACATGATCAGATTTATAATGTTTTTTTTTTTCCTCTGGATACGCTTTTATGCTCGTCGGAGAAATATTTCATAAGGGCGTCCGCCATTGTTCCGATAGTTTAGAGCCAGTTACTAAGTTACAATGCTTCATTACGAGGGAAGTGACGTTACGACTGTTGAAGCGTATTGTCTTACATGCGAAGGGACCGATGCGTGACACCCAGAGAAAAAAATATTGATGTCATTCTGTCCCTCAGTGCAATCGATTATCAATTTGATTAACTGATTAAAATATATGCAAACGTTTTGATTTGTATACATGACATTTAAAAGACGATTTCAGACCATTGGAGATTAATTCTTTTTCACACTATATACACGTCCTAAGAGTTTGCTCCATAATTCGGGATTAGGTCGTTGCCAACCATATTCCGAAAAATGTATTCTAAGGAAAATGAACAATATTTGTCGGGGTGAGATTGATGTTTAAACAATAACATTTGAGTTGAAATAAATCCCTTGATAGAAGAAAGTAAGTTTTATTTCTTAAACGTCAATTAAATGACTTCTTCTTCTTCTTTCAGCTTAGGCCAAATTTGGCAGGGTTGCCATAATGAATGCCGCCACATTCCCATGCATCTCGGTTCATAGCATCACCCAGTTCTTTCATATCGTCCGTTACCCTATCCAACCATCTAGTCTTTGGGCGTCCCTTCCTAATTGTATACTCAATATTTTCCTTCCCACGTACTCCTCTCTCGTCTCTTTACATGTCCGATCCATTTCAATCTATTTTCTCTCATCTTTATTGATACATTCTTCTCTTCAGTCAACCTTCGAATTCGTTCATTTCTCACTTTATCTTTTCTTGTCCAGCCGAGTGACCATCTCAACATCCTCAATTCTGCTACTTCATCTTAAATTTCCTAAATCTGATTATTTAAAATTAATATTCCATTTTCTTCATCTATTTCACTCTGACTTAATATCGTATTGACAGAAAAAGAGCTGTCTTTTTAAAATCTTTTTTTTTTGTCTCTTGTTTTATTTTTAAGAGTTTTACGGCACTTGCGATACATTTTGTCGTTCAAATATCAATCTCCAGGTTTCAGGGTTTTTGACATGGTCAGGGTCATTTTAATCGATTTTTATGATTTGAAGGACGGATTTTCTGGGAAAAGAATGTTTAAAATGTGCATTTTCAAAGTACGGCAGTGTTTCTCCTCATCTGATTCTCACCTACAGAATATTAGATTGCCGCTCCAGATAACATAACATGAGGTACAAATTTGTATGTGTGGCGAGGGGGGGGGGGGTCATAGTAGAAAAGTGTTTTGTAAGAGTGTGGGATAATGTTGGAAGTAGGAGAAAAAGGCGAAGAATTGGAAATGGAAAAAAAAGATAAAAAAGAAAAAAGACTTACGACAAACTCGGAGGGGCGAATGACCGTTTTATTTACCTTACTGTAACGTTCCGATCTCCGTACGAGCTCAGACCTGGTTAGTCAGGGTCGATCAACAGGTGTGCTGAATGAACAGCTCTATTGACCAGACACTTGATTTCTCCGACTCCCTCCCCCCCCCCCCCCCACGCCTCCTCCCCTAAACACATACGGTTGTAAGTAACCAAATATGCCTTAGAACCGTTGTCCTCATTTAATTCTGAAAGAATATATTATCTGTGCGAGATCTAAATATATGTATGTCTTACGTTTTAATAGCTGCTGTTGGCTTGAAGACCCATGTAAAGCACTTTGAATACATTTACTGTTTGTGTTTTTAAAGAGCTCTAGTAGACGCGTCCTTCACTTTTTAGGCTTGAAGAACATTGTCTCTGCCAGAGCGAGAATGCATAGTGAAGTTTTTAAGCTCGAAGCATATTTTCTGTGCCAGATCTTGTTGCACAGTGAACTCTTTACGCTTGAAGAACATCGTCTGTGTCAAATCTAGTTGCACCGTGAACCCTTTCGGCTTGAAGAACATTGCCTATGCCAGATTTAGTGTCACATTTAACTTTTTAAGCTTTAAGAACATTGTCAGTTTCAGATTAAGATGCACACTCCATGCTTTAGGCTTGAAGATATCTTAATCATCCTTCATGGCATTCTGAGTAGCTTTTGTGATTCAATAATGATACGTATTCACTGAAAACAAAGAATACCATTAGGCTGAAGTAAGACAAATTACAGACGATATTCTGTGTTTAATGTATCTCTGCTGATCAAAACACAAGTTACTTTACGAGAAAACGGGGACAAAAATAGTATGAAATAAAAGTGAAGAAATATTATTTGCTTTGATTGTTGGCATTTATCGTAAATAATGATCATTTTTGACACCAACTCCGACTCTTGATGACGCATTCGGAATACTAAAGAACTCCAATCTTAGCCCCCCTATCATATCATTTTTGACTGTGGCCTTTAATATGAAGCGAATATAGATAGTATGCGCTTGGCTAAGAAGCTCATACCATTGCCATCCGGAAGTATAACGGACCAACACACAAAACTGTGTGTATCCATGAACTTTTATCGTCAGGTTAATACAGTTCTGTAAACATTACTCATAAACGCGGATGGCAAAAAAACAATAACAAAGACTTGAGTGACGTCATCTTCGAACTATCTATAGCTCAAATGCTAGTATTTGACTCAAAGCAATGTGACGGGATTCAAACCAAAGGGGTCGAAATATTCTTTCTGACCCGACACTTATTGGGAAACTGGGTCTGTTAGATCTGATGGAATGTACCCTGAAGAAAACTAATGCCATATCTAAAGGGTAGCAAGCAACTGTTATCGTCCTTTTAACTATATAGAAACCCTGATGAATTCTACCTGCGTGGACCCTATAGCTATAAGGAACTAATTTATACACTTGCATATGATTTAAGAATATAATACAAAATTATTCTAGGAAGTATGGACACTGTGGACAAAGTCCCTAGTTCGTCCTTCTTTGGTCATCAAAGAGATCAGACGGGGCGTGGCCTACCATAATATTGACACATATAGCTACGGTTCACTGACCAAGCCAAGGACATTCGAAGGTACAAGGTGACTGGGCACCGCGACTTCAACCAATATGTGGTCATTCTTCTCTAAAAGGTGTTATGTTGGAGTGGACCCTAATGATTTCAAATTCAATCTATGTTAAACAAAATCAATTTTGATTAAAATAAATTCACCAATTCTAGAGATCAAGTTTTATTCTTGATTGTCAGAATTTTTATAGTTTCTACTTTTGATTATTTTGAATTTAAACTTAGTTTTCTCCGCCTTGTTTTTTTTCCCGAAATAAAACCAGGTTGACAGGATTGGTCACTTTCAGTACTTTAAACTCAATTTTCTTTGCTTAGTTTTCTCTCCGAGTATAATACCAGATTGAATGGATGGGCCACCTACAGTACGTACAACTACACGTTGTATAAGCAAAGGTACACATTGAAAATGGTCGAGATGGCTATGCTTTGGAGATCGCCTCGGAAATAGTCTTTAGCAAATCTGAGTGCCCCCCTCTTTCTCTCTCTCTCTCTCTCTCTCTCTCTCTCTCTCTCTCTCTCTCTCTTTCTCTCTCTCTCTCCCCTCTCTCTCTCTCCCCCCCTCTCTCTCTCTCTCTTTCTCTCTCTCTCTGGGATTCGACATTGAGTTATTATAGAACTCAGTGGTCTTTGACCCTTAAATCGTAAAAGAATAGGAACAGGCATTAACTCTCTCCTTACCATCCATTTTCAGGACTTTCCCCAAAACTTCACACCCACCTAACACAGAAACATGTTTTTATCACGCACACCCAATAGCAGTAAGTTGTTGTGGTAAATAATTTCTTTAGCAAAACATGCTCTACAACACACTGTTCATTTTCTTTAAATTTTATGATGTACAAAAGAAATTTGAATCAGAAAAAGATTGGTTGTATCGTAACGAATGTGACGATTTTCCTATAGTTTGTAAGAAGAGGGTTAGGGCAGATAAAAATGTGAAAAATTGGTGTGTATGAAACAGCGCATGTCAGAGCAGCAATAATAATACAGGAAAATAAAATAACATTCTTGATTTGAAACGGAGTCCCAGACCTATTGGTTACTGACCAGACTTGCTATATGCCATCATGAAGTCTGAGAGTCGATTTTCCATAGAACAAGAGATGAAGTGAGTAGGAAAGTGCCAGAAGACAATAGAGAAATATTTTTTTTAATTTAAGCTTTAAGATTTTCCATAGAGGAGGGTTGGGTTTTTGTTAATGATTGTTTTTTCTTGTAAATCCTTTTTGTCGTGTTTGGCCCCGTATCAGAATGCTGTTTCATACGTTTCTATTTGGAGCAACACTCCAGGCATATAACTTGGGCCAAATTGGTTATTCTCACAATAGCTACATTAATGGCAAATTAACATACATTATGTAAAGATTCTCTGACCTTCATTGGTAACCGGTTCATAGAAGGGAGATAGTTTGCTTTAATGTTTATACGTAAAATGGGCCTCTTGCTTATAAAATCTGTATTAAGACATTGAATTTAGAAAGGAGAGTTTTTCTTGTATTTGAAATACGATCATATTTCATTTGATGATAACAATACTATTATTATTGATGATGATGATGATAATAATAATAATAATAATAATAAGAGTGACAGCTATAGGCACTCTTATGACATTCTACGCTTTCGCCATGCTCGATGAGGTAGTTGTCTGTTTGTTTTACATATTTCGCCCTGTGTTCATAATCTTCAAACCGTTTCTTTTTAAGGAAATCGTCAATGTCAGTATAGACGATGCAACAGGCTTCAGCCAATCACATCCTATACGATATTTCATCTATTTTAGTGTACTTTATTTTTTTTACTTTTTGGTCCAGTTTTTTTTTTCACCATTTGTGGAGAAGAACAACAGTAATATGTGAAAATCTCAAATTTAAAATTTCAAACTAATTGTCCAGCAGTTGATCCTTCACCTAATAGTCATTGACTCTTGTACATGCCCTTACAGAGAGAACGTCAACATAACATTGCGCATGCGTCTCTCTTATCAACTGAGGAAATCTATCGTTTGGTTAATGAGATATCTCGATATTTGAGAAGTCACTTTTCAAAATGTTATGATTAACATACTTTTATAAAATACAATTATAACCAATAAACTTATTTTGATGAAAAGTTCAAAGTGATGTGAAATAAGTCTATTGGTTATATTTGTATTTTATAAAAGCATGCATAATATACTAACATTTTGAAAAGTAATTTCTCAAATATTATTAGTGATATCTCATTAACCAAACGAAAGATGTCCTCAGTTGATAAGAGAGGCACATGCGCAATACTATAATATTGACGTTCTCTCTGTAAGGCTATTTGACTCTTGTTGCTATGCCTGACATGGGTGAGTGGATGCCTTATTTACTATTATATTATAGTATGAGAGCTACTCGTAAAATGGCTGGCTAAAAAAAAAACAAAAAAACCCAAAAAAACTTGTAAGTCTTGAGTGACGTCAATTTCGTTCCTACTATAACGTGAATTTCCACTTAACTCCTTCAATACGATCTCTCTTGTATCCAAGCTCGTTGAATCCGTGTCCCGCTAATGGTCAGTAATGGTCAGCGTGCGTCCATCGTACGTTATGGCCGCTTAGCCCCTTGAGTTCCTCCATGTTTTACAGAGATTGTTTACACTTGCGTCATGTTGTGGAACCGTAAGAGCACTTACAAGGATATTCTTCATAACTAAATTACAGCCTGATAGCCAATTTGTACTGAATGGGGTAAAACGGTGTTTCTTGAAGACGATGGTACTACGCTATATCATGCTTAGTATATAATATAATAACATGTATGAATATCCAACGTAATCTTACGTATTCTATAGATAGTATGCGCTTGGCTAAGAAGTTCATAACATTGCCATCCGGAAGTATAACGGACCAACACACAAAACTGTGTTATCCATGAACATTTATAGTCGGGTTAATACAATTCAGTGAGCATTACTCAGAAACGCGGATGGCAAAAAACAATAATAAAGACCTGAGTGACATCATCTTCGAACTATCTATATACGGATGGAGTTTGATTTCTCTCTTGTGCGGCTATGTGGTCTTGTGGTACGAAACTCACTCTCGGATCAGAAGGTCCAGGGTTCGAGTATCGCTCTGAGCAGCGCATAGTTGAGTTCATGGAGATGGCTCTTTCTTTATTCATATTCTATCACAGTACGCTGGTGTAGAAATGAGTAGTACCCGATCGTTAACAGCGTTGTCACTGTCAAAAATAAATGTACCTACTACCACCTAACAGGCGTCATATCTCGTCCTAGATGTTTATAGGTTGCTGTAGATTAGGGACTAGGGACCCTTCGTAAAGAATTTGAGCACGTTAAGTGGATATTTCTCTGTATAGTGTGATGTAATAGGAAATTTATATAGCGCCATTCATTATCCATTTGCAATGCTCAGTAGCTCTTCACAATGGCAATTGGCAAATAAGAAGTAAACAAATTAATAAATATACACATAAATATAATCACACACAAGAACACACCTACACACACACACACACACACACTCACACACACTCACACACAAAACAAAAAACAAAAAATGATGCTCAGCAGGCGGATAACAGTGGAGATCATTTTTAAAAGGCACAGTAAAGGAAGTAGAGTGTACAATGTAAAAAAAAAGGACAAAAAGAAAAAAAAAAGGAAAAAAATTTGCCCCGGGTGAGGATCGAACTCACGACCGTCAGATCGCTCCGAATTTTGTGATTATGAGACTGACACGCTACCTACTGCGCTACCGAGGCTTACGATACAACGGTGATAGTATTTACATTTAATGATCTAGTCTGAAAGTAATTGTAAAAATAAAGATCTTTGTACTTGAGAGAATACGCTTCAACAATCGTAACGTCACTTCCATCGTAATGACGCATGGTAACTTAGTAACTGGCTCTAAACTATCGGAACAATGTCGGACGCCCTTATGAAATATTTCTCCGACGGGCATAAAAGCGTATTCAGAGAGGAAAAAAACCCCATTATAAATCTGATCATGTTTTGACTTTTATACATTCTGATCACAAGCCATAAGAAAAGTTCTAACCAGCATGAAGAAAAATAAGTACCGATTTTCTTTGTTTAGAACCATGGTGGCCGCCGTTGCTGGCGACGTGACATCAGACTATTGAATCCAATTGAGAGTTTGTTTTGTGACGAGTAAATGCTGTTAGTTAAAAAAAAGGAAATATCCAAGTCATATCTTAGAGGCTGTCAATCATTTCAGAGAAATAACAAATTTTACCAGTGGTTCATGATTTATTGCAAAAGGACTATAGACTTGGCCTACATTAACAACTGGGCGATGAAAGCGTGTTTTGAATTGTGCTCAAGGATACAAATTATGATCACATGTATCTATTAAACAATTCTAAATTCCGGATGACAAACTGGCTGGTTGAATATTTTTTCCTATGAAAACTACGAATTAGACAAATTCAGGTAAACATAGTCGGATCGTGAAGTATAAAATGTCTTGACAAATGTATTTTAGTATATACGAGTATATAAGCAAGATTATTAACCCCCAATTTGCTCACTTGGACAGCATGGGTGATTCCTGTTGACATCAGACATCTTGTTTGACGAGTTATCTATATTCCTTCGTGGAATGCCTAGGCGAAAAAGGCATATATATATATATATATATATATATATATATATATATATATATATATATATATATAACGCTTCCCATTCAATCAAGATGATAGTCCGCCAACTCAAAATTTATGATTCAAGTGTTGAATACAATTTTAACTCGATTTCTATTATCTTAATAGACAACACACTTTTTCGACTATGTAATATAACTCCGTTGAACTTTTTTATTTGGGCACGGAGATATATTCTCTGCATTGTCTACAAATCCCTGAGCACGAACAGTCCCTCCTATATTAAAGACCTTCTAAACATATATGTCCCCAATAGAAACTTGAGGTCAAGCAATGACCAATCAATCCTTGTCAAACCTAAGCCATTGCGTAAAATAGGTGAACAATCTTTTCAATGTTCGGCCCCCCCCCCCCCCCCCCCCCCCATTTTTGGAACTCTCTCCCATCACACGTGAGATGCTCGTATTCGTTGACAACGTTCAAATCTCGCTTAAAGTTTTATCTTTTTACGTCATAATGTTGCAATATTATTTTCATATTTTGTCGTTGTTAAATTGAATTCGTATTATCACGTATCCTTCACACTTGTCTCACTAATATGTTTCGTTTTATATCACTGTAAAGCGCTTAGAGCCTGTGACAACGGGGTAAAGCGCTATATAAATGCCATTTATTATTTAATGTTCTTATCTTTTTTTTTACCTATCGTATAATTCATGGGGAAAATGGTTTATATAAATTCTAAGACATTGTTTGTCTTCAAAATAATGAGAGGAACCACTACTTAGTATCAATTCTATGCCAGTACGCCAACATCATTGACATGCTCGCTAACCGGAAGGTTGACACACAACCCGCATGCTAAAAATGATGGCGTCTGTTTTCGATGGGATTTGACGAAACAAATTTGATTTTTCGATAAAACCACAACGATGTCTAATCAATCTCATAATACATATCTTCATATCAATTGTAAACACCTTGAAAAATTTTGTGACGATTGGTCCGTTGGTCTCGGAGCCTTAGTGTTACTAAAAATTCAATTTGCCAAAATATATGCTACAGTGAATGACATAATCAGTCGGATAGTGAACAGGTTTGAACTGAGATATTGCCAAGTTTTGTTAGAAGGTCAATTTTTATCAAAAATAAATTCTTGTCATAAATGATTAAATTAATCCTTTTTGTACATCTTCGGGAAATATCAATGTTTAATTTTACTTCTAAATATTTTTTACAGCTAGTCAAGTTGAAAAAGTATGAAATTTGAGAAAAGTTACTGGAGATCTTTCTCATACATCTGACCATAACTTCATGAAAAGTCACCCGATTAACTTCAAATAAAGATTAAAATGCTCTGGCGAGCATATGTTTTCAGAAAATGCAAAAATCCAAATACAACATTTTCACCTTCCGGCTGATTGTGCCATGCGCTGACACAATATAATAAGATAATTATTATTTCTTTTTTTGTCGGCTACGGTTGCCGTTAAAATTACTAGTCTTTTGTATTTCAGCACGACTTACTATTAGGTATTTTTCTTTCCGCAAAGAAGAGACTTAACAGTATAGTACAACTAGGGCGACGCCAGCAGTCTTCAAGAAAGGTGAGTTACAGACGGGTTTATGTCAACATTCACTACGTGACATTACGACACACCTTGCATATTCTTTAAGCACATTGTACTTAGTTTGTCGTACGCTAACAAAACCACTTTTTAAAATAATTTTTTTGACCCCCAAAATTCCTTTAACTTCAAACATCTATTTGAAAATCTCCCAAATTATCAAATACTCTCTAAATAGACACTCCCAAAAAATGTCTAATTTGAGAGTTTGTGATGTTATATTAGTGAAAAGTTAAATCGATCGATGTCTGAAGTTATGTTTTATGGCCAAAATGAGGAAAGGCCTTTTTTAAAACTGTGTAATGTAAATATCAAGTTATAGGGCAGTAGTATAAATATCAGTAATAGTGTTAGTAGCTGTAATATACCATTCATAACCCCCGGCTCAACAAATGCCATTCCTGTTTACTGGGCAAACACTTGCTGTGGACAAATATCGAATATGATTTGGTAAACACAGAGGACTTGAGGTGAATTGACTGCTACTTCCAAAATGACAGGAACTGAAATGGTTTTTAAAAGGGTAGGTAGGTGGAGGAGACAGTTTATAGTGGAAATTGTCCATAGGTGAGACAGTTTATAGTGGAAATTGTCCATAGGTGAGACAGTTTATACTAGAAATTGTCCATGGGTGAGACAGTTTATAGTGGAAATTGTCCATGGGTCTACAAAATATTGATTATGAGCATTTAACAAAAATTTGGTCACATTCACAGGAAGT
>NC_088365.1:17365990-17368490 GCF_034508935.2 Berghia stephanieae | reverse complement strand
GAGTTTTGATGAGGTGGCATGTGAGTACACACCAGGTAGATGATGTAATCTGTAGAGTACCGGTGGGTGACGTGAGTCCAAACACCAGGTAGATGATGTAACAATAACGTAGTCTAGTAGTGTATGTAGTAGGGTCGAATAAGGTCAACAATATTTTCGTTATTTGAACGCAGGTTGTTGAATATCATACGATAATGAATCCAAGGAAATCGCTCATGTGGCGTTTTGCGATACTTTTTCCTGCATTGTCTTATATACATATATAGCCTTTATCTTTTACAATGATACTAAGACAGGCGTTATTATAATATTCAATGTTTATAAGTTGTAGATATGGGTGCTGCACACTTGTATATTGACATAAGTTTAAATTTGAATACGCTCACCACTGAATATGATGGAAGTAGTATTGTTCACAATTGGACATCATTTTTGTAAAAACAATCGTATCTTGAACGTTTATGTAATTATTGACATCGTACATCGTTGGGTATTGTTGTCGTAGAAGTAAATACAAGTAATCCAATTGTTCAATAAAGAATGTAAATATAAAAAGGTTCATGGAAGAAATCTGTGTTGATACAGATATTATTTTATGAATTCTGTCAAGTTTGTATAAGTTGAAAGGTACGATGTAATTGAGGTTGCTGTGTAGTTTGTAGTCTGTAGATTGTGTTGATTCTGGACGTATCAATGACGTAGTGGTTGTCGAGATTGTTACTCCATTTCAAGGTATCCGTGGATAGACCAAAGGGATTAAGACATTTCCCGACCTCTGTTGTGGTTGTGTTTGAATTGGCTCTGTCGTTGTCATCAGCGTTTCCGTTATGATTGATGGTTGCAAGTGTCTTCTCTCGTGATGTGTATATCATGTTTTAGTGCAAACACTACTTCTGTATTTGATTAACTCGAATTATTCCCCTTAGAAAATTCCCTAATTTAATAAACAATGATTCTGTTTATGTTATCATTATTATTTGTGTTATCATATCACTTCCTACCATTTCAACTTAGTGCCGACTGATTACTCTCTTAAGATTTAATTCTAATCAATTGAACATAATTTATTCAACTCAGTTACACATTTTATGATATAAATGTTAAATTCAAACCACGCAGTAAATATTGATTACAATTACAACATCAAATCGATAGGAGAAACATATGATAATGAAAATATTCGCAGAAACAACAATATACACTCTGCTCAATAAAAATTTCAATGTCTCGCGCCTTTGCTCTCGGCATATAATAATATTCATATAACTCATTGCGACGTTATCTCGCGCCTCATAATAATATAGTACTGATAAAACTGTGCGTTTTGACTGCGCGCCTCGTATTTATAAAAAATTCACCACCTTTTGCGTCATTTCATAAAGTCAAACCGTGCGCTTTAATCAAACACAAAATAAAATATTCCCGAACGCCTCATTCCTGCGTCTCGTAATTTAAACCGTGTGCACTTTAATTACCGCGTCTTACATCATTGCGCTTATTTCCCCAATATGCATTAACAGCATTTTACCATATGGGTTACTTATAATTCGCTGATTCTTAACAAGTTAACCACTTGTGTCAAATATTATCAGCTCACATGACATGATAATGCATTTTCAATATTTTGTTATTCTTCCGTAATAACATTTTAACTCCCATTACAAGACATTAGTCTTTCATAATAATTAATACTCCGTCATTTTATTTGTTCTCCGACTTTAAACCAAAAGTCCGTTATTCCGTTACTATGAGAATATGTCTCCTTTTAAAAATCACGATGAAACGCGTTTCAAAACAAAACTAAACAAAACAACGATTGACTCATATTCCGCATAAATCATTTCAACTTAATTTCCAGTGATAAAATCCAAATGTCTTATGTAATCTATTATAACGCCATGTCTCATTACACAACTAAATAAGCTCTGTTGTCGATTACTTGGCTGCGTTAACCACACATTTATTACCAAGAATACAAACAGATATAAAACTTTGCTCTTTGCCATGAACCCATGAATCTCAAAGAGTCAATATCAACCTACCAATTCATCCCTATTGACGGAGAGAAATATAATCAATGATGTTGTAATATAACAATAAATACCATAAGACATTTTTCAATTATCAAAACTTAGAATTTACGTGTTTTTATTGCCATCGTCTTCTTGAGTCATTTTGACAGAAAATAAAACGTAACAACATTAAATAATGGACCAACTGTTTATGTAATTCCAACAGTAACATACAAAAATTGAAATAAAAATCGACACATCTTTGTTACTGATATTAACAAAACATTGCCATTAACGGTACAAATTAATATTCGAAGATCTATTCCGAAACGCTTGATTGTAAGTAAACGCATTTTCATTTATTTTGAAAAATAAAACGCACTAAAATATTCATTTAAATACTGCAATTTTTATTTTCATCTCTCCCTCTCTTCTTTTTAATTAAATAAAATACGTATAGCATCAATGCATTATTATTATTATTATTA
>NC_088365.1:17343490-17360990 GCF_034508935.2 Berghia stephanieae | reverse complement strand
ACGTCATCGGCATACTATCTATAGATAGAATGCGCTTGGCCAAGGAGTTCACAACATTGCCATTCGGAAGTATAACGACCAACACACAAACTCTGTGTAACCATGAACTTTTATAGTCTGGTTAATACAGTTTAGTGAGAACAACTCACAAACGCGGATAGCAAAAACAATAACAAAGGCCTGAGTGACGTCATCTTCGAACTATCTATAGATCATGCCCATTGCATTCTAAGTATTAAATAATGTATTTGTTTAACTTCAGATTTACTATATCGAGTTATCTCCTCATGACTTCTGGGTCTTTCGAAGGGTCAATAAAAAATTGACTCAAATGGGCATCAAAACTATTTCCCCTTGCATGTGGGTTGTGTGGTCTACCAACTGAGCTATCCGAACCACAAATTATTATAAAGCGATTATATTCTATACTGACCACGTGAATATTGATATGATATTATCTTCAATCACGTGATTATGATTTATTGACATTATCCCTGTTTGAAGTGTGAAACCGATTGTGTTGTGAATACGTACGACTAGAACTAAAGCAAATTAACTCACTCAATCCTAGAGTTTTTTGCTACTTTAAAAAATCTGAAACAAAAATTGTATTAAAAATGAGCATGTACATAGATAGTTTTATTCAACTACCATTAACATGCAAAAACTAAAAATCGTTAGCTTTGATACTACGCCCATAATTTGTTTCAGAAAAATGTAAAAGTAACCCGGGTAAACTACGGATATAGTCGGTGTTAGGGTTGGATGAGTTAAGTGTCGCTTCAATGGAAAGCGTGATGAATTGGTTGCACGATCATAGGTAAACTATACATCTAGTCAGAGAGCCCAAATTCAATGAAATAGATTTATTATTGTTTCAGAGGCGAAGGTCAAAGTTCAAAGCCCTGGATTTGTGTCGCCAGCATGTTGTTTGCAATAATTTACTTCAGATTAACCGAATCACACCCCATAACGTTGATTGATTCCGCTGTGAGGATTGATGCTTTGTGTCCTCTTCCGTGCATCAGTGTTGCCATCCACTTGTAAAATATATTTTTTCTTCTTTTTTTTCTCATTTAGATAGATATAATCAAAATTTGCTGACATTTTTTTTCTTTGTCACTGTAATGGATTTGTTGCAAATGTACTGGGAGCTGAGTTAGTATTTCTTTTAAAAATGATATTTAATGCTTATCTTTATATCCACGGCCGTGAATGAGAAATGAATTTTTAAAAATTTTAGTCGGAAAATAAGTTTAAATTTCAAGATTTTTTGACAGATTTGCTGTCAAGTCAATATTTATATTGGTTAATGATAAAACAGTTTTCATGCTAAAATGAAAGGGGTGTCTCATAAGTTCTGAAGATTGTGAAAAAGACATCTATTTAGTTTGGCCAGAAAAGTTTTTTTTTTTTTTTTAATTAATTAAACATTGAGCTTTTATAGAGCGCAATATCTACAAAACGTGCTCAAAGCGCTTTACAAGGTGCCCCTGTCCAACGTAAGGCGATATTATTATTTTTCGGATAGAGACAACGCTGTTAACGGCCAGGTACTCATTTTACACCCGAGTACGGTGAAAGAATGTGAGTAAAGAGACTTTTTCCAAGGTCTCAACTATGCGCCGAGCGAGGCTCGAACCCAGGATCTTCCGATCCGAAAGCGAGTGTCATACCACAAGACCACATAGCCGCACCTAGTAGGCGTTTTCATGGACGTAGAGACAGAGAAGACGCGTAGTGCAAGCGTTTGATGAAGAACTGTTGGAGATCAGAAAGCAATGGACAAGCCAGACTGGATCAACATTGCGTCTTCTGCATCAAGAGATGAAGTGAGTAGGAAAGTGCCAGAAGACAATGGAGAATAAAAATTTCGCGGCGGTGATGGGGTTTGAACCCGCGCCTTACTGGTACGACAACTCCGCCTGGCCGGGAAGAGCGTGACTCTACCGTATGAGCTATCCACGATCCCAAAAAAGATCGTCTCTAACCCTAGTCATTATTAGAGCTCTCTCTCTCTCTCTCTCTCTCTCTCTCTCTCTCTCTCTCTCTCTCTCTCTCTCTCTCTCTCTCTCTCTCTCTCTCTCTCTCTTCCCGACTACTTGAGATCGCGGGTCCAACACACACAACTCCACGAAGTTAGTTGCATCCCGCAGACATTTTATCCAACGACTACATAGCCTTGGTACTGAGTGGAAGTTAGTGCTTTGAAGTCATGAGATCTTTGGAGTAGAGGTCAATTCCGGTTTTCGTATCGTGAAACAGATAATAACAGTGGTTTGCTACTCTTTGGGAATGGCGCTTGTACATCGCCAAGATCAATAAATAAATACATTAATTAATTAATTAATTAATTAATTAAATCAATAAATAAATTCCACAAGATCCGATAATGATTACAGAATACAATTTTAAAGCAATAGACAGAGTCGTAAAAAAAAAAATCTTAAATCATTGGAATAAGCGCGAATTTCGTATGCTTTGAGTAAAGTGATCTGATGGTGACCTATCGCAGGTAAAGCCTTCTGAGAATGTTTAGTGGGTATTGCGCTATACAAATGCTCAAGTTTTGATTGTCTTTTAAAATCTCCGTCTCCTTAACCATTGTATAGAAGGAACGAAATTGACGCCACTCAGCTCTTTGTTATTGTTTGTAGACAGTCATTTTAATGATTCGTTCTCACTAAATTATATCAATCAGATTATAAATTATGTTCAATGTTACACATAGTTTTGTGTGTTAGTACGTTATATACAGTTGGCGGATATTGTGAGTATTTAACCTACACGCATAGCATCCATTGGCCACTGAAAATGGGCGTGGGCAGCTCGGTCATTGGTGGGAGAATTGTAGATGGGTGCACAATTTGCTCTCGTCGTTTCACGCGATCCTTGTAACTTCCCAGGGGATTGAAAAAAGCAATAAACACAAAATAACACCACCGATGTCGTCAATGAATGCTTTGATATTGGGGGAAAACACATTATTGGAAGTGGCCACGAAAACGTGTGTTGTGAATGCCTGGATGCGATACTTGAAATAAATACATTTATTGAAAATGAAAATAAAGAAACAAGTATTGGGCAGTGACCTTTTAAATCTCCCTTTTTGAAAAGAACCAGAAGAGCTCCTTTCCTCCCCTTTTTGTCTGTGTTGAGTCTAACGAGCGGTGGGCGCATGAATGGAGAAGTGTGTCTTCTATTAGCTTTGGTTTCCGGATATTTTTGAAACTTTTTCTGGTGTATAATTCTGCACAAGTAGGAAGTGTGAGAGCGTCTTTTGTGCCTGGAGATTGATTTGATGAATAGAGTTTCAGGGATGAAGAATGGATAATGGATGATTAGGGGTTTACAAAAAAAAAAAAAAAGAAAAAAAGACCAAGAACCACGAATGCGCAGGAACATAAACGAAAAGAGAGAATGGTGGTGTTGGAGAAAAGAAAAAAGAAGAGAATGGGAAGCAGTTCTAGAAATATGGAGGATGGAGGTTAAAAGAATCAGAAATAATATAGAGAGATATACAGAAAGAGAGAGAGAGAGAGAGAGAGAGAGAGAGAGAGAGAGAGAGAGAGAGAGGGGGGGGGGGTGGGGCAGAGAGCAGACAAGAGAGAAAAAAAGAAATCTAGAGAGGGAGAGAGAGAGAGAGAGAGAGGCAGAGAGAGAGAGAGAGGCAGAGAGAGAGAGAGAGAGAGTGCGAGACAAGAAAATCAAATAGAGAGAGAATTGGGGGGGGGGGGGGGGGGCCATACAGAAGGGAGTAAAGAATGGTTGGAAGAGTGAATGGGAGAAGAAAGAGGACGAGATAAAGAGAGAGATGAAGAGATAAAGACGGAGAGGAGAATGAAGACCAAAGGCAAAGGGAACTAAAATCAAAACATCGGAAACAAAAATGGCGTCCATTGCTTTTATAACAAAGTGTGTTGATGCAGCATGTGTAATTGATAGTCGACGTGCCTGGTACCGAAATAAAACATGGAGACAAAGAGGCGATTGCCACGATATCTTTTATTTTACTTTACTATGACAAATCACCTTTTTTAAAAATTTGGTCCTAAACATTGATTCTTCAAATGTAGTAACCCTCAACTAGTCAAAGAGGCCTTATCCCTTTCCTTACCAACTACAGGAAAATCGTCACATTCGTTACGATACAAACAACATTATTCTTATTCAAAGTTCTTTTGTACATTATAAAATAATATAAATTATAAAGAAAATTAACAGTGTGTTGTAGAGTATGTTATGTTAAAGAAATTATGTATCACAAGGACTTACTGCTATTGTGTTTGAGTGATTTAAAAAAATCTATTTTTGTGTTAGTTGGGTGTGAAAATCCTGAAAATGGCTGGTAAGGAGAGAGTTAGACTTAAAATGTCACCGAAGTTTTAGATTTCAGTCCTCATAACGTCTCGGGTTAGGGGTTTTCTAACAAGATGGAAATGATTTTGATAGATAATTGAACATTTTGGCCAAAAAATAATTTACTGTGATTTGTCAGAAGTAAGGCAGTTTTGGTTCCATTATGAATGAGTGCTGTGATTGATAAATTGTATTTGTTGATTCACTCACCCACACGTTTTATTTGCACGTGCGCAGGGCGACATGCTCTCGTTGACAACAGCCCTCGCGTCGCCCGTATCGTGTGCTCAATCAGCCGTTTAAAATTTATTCCAACCAGATTGCATATAAAGATGTTTTTTTATGGTTGTCCAATCTTGTTAAGTGATATTGGAATGAATTAGAATAGGCATTATGGATAATACTCTCTTCACTCCAAATGCCTGTTGTTTGGATAAAGAAAAGAGAAACGTGGACCTTGGTGTGCATTGAAGGGGAGGAGGGGGATTATAAAGGTGAGGTATGATGGAGAGATTGAAGAGAGTTGAGATAAACAACAGGGAGATAGATTAAGGAAAGTAGTAGTAGTAGTATTAGTAGTAGTAGTAGTAGTAGTAGTAGTAGTAATAGTAGTAGTAGTAGTAGTAGTAGTAGTAGTAGTAGTAGTAGTAGAAGTAGTATAGTATAGTAGTAGTAGTAGTAGTAGAGTAGTATAGTATAGTATAGTAGTAGTAGTGTAGTGTAGTAGTAATAGTAGTAGTAGTAGTAGTAGTAGTAATAGAGTAGTATAGTAGTAGTAGTAGTAGTAGTAGTAGTAGTAGTAGTAGTAGTATAGTAGTAGTAGTAGTAGTAGTAGTAGTAGTAGTAGTAGTAGTAGTAGTAGTAGTATAGTACTAGTAGTAGTAGTAGTAGTAGTAGTAGTAGTAGTAGTAGTAGTAGTAGTAATTGTAGTAGTAGTAGTGGTGGTGGTGGCAGTAATAGAGGAAGTAGTAGTAGCAGTAAATTAGATATAAAAGAAGAGGAAGTAGTAGTCATCGTCGTCGTCGTCGTAGTAGTAGTAGTAGTAGTAGTAGTAGTAGTAGTAGTAGTAGTAGTAGTAGTAGTAGTAGTAGTAGTAGTAGTAGTAGTAGTAGTAGTAGTAGTAGTAGTAGTAGTAAATAGTACATGGGTAGTAGTATTGATTAAATATTCAGCATTCATATCACACCAACATATTGCCAGTTTGAAGGATGGGTCATATAGAAAAAAAGTGAAGCGAAAAGTGTAAATTATATGTGGTTATGTGGTCTTGTGATATGACATTCGCTTTCGGATCGGTAAGTTTTGGTTTCAAGCCTCGCTCGGCGTATAGTTGTTCTTGGAAAAATTACTTATCCCACATTCTCTCACAGTACTCGGGTATAAAATGAGCATCTACCGTTAACAGCTTTGTCTCATTCCGAAAAAAAAATTGTAATATCGCCTAACAGGCGTCATGTCACATCCTGCATGTTAAGTGTTGCTGTTGGCCAGGGACCCCTTATTATTTGTAAAGCGCTTTGATCACGTACAGTGGGTATTACTCTTATGTAAAAGCTCAAGTTTTTTTGTTTGTTTTTTTTTTATATTATTATTATAGATTTAAACCACTGTTGTACTCCGAAAAGTCACGTGATTAAGATTTTGGCCAGGAAACTCGTACTTCAAACACCGACCGATTAAAATGACCCTCTTGAAGTCCCAGGTTTGAAAGTTTTTAATCTATCGATATTTGAAGGACATTTTTTTTGACCAAAATTTTCTTTAACGAATTTTGATTTTTTTTTGTATGCATAAATTATTATTATTATTATTATTATTATTATTATTATTATTATTATTATTATTATTATTATTATTATTATTATTATTATCATTAATGTGTTTTTACAGAGTAGGATTGTTTACTATTCTGCAACTTAAAACTGTGGGATTTACTTCCCCTGATTTATACCATCCTCCATTGACAAACTGCTCTTAATGCGCCAGCTATATCCTTGACCTTTCCAATTAAATCTGACCTTACAACCTAACAACAACCTTTGACCCTCAACTCAATCCTCTCTTCCGACTGAACCCATCCCCTTCTTGTTATCATATTATTAATATCATTATATTTCTCTCCTGTCCATGACAAATTCAGGGTCCACTCATCTTGTCCCCAGTTTGGGTTTCATCCTTGTCACATCAATTTCACTTCTGTTGTACAATAACAAAACACCTTTTTTATATCGACAACCAAAAACATCTTGGTCTAGTGGTATGACACTCGCTTTCGGATCGGAAGGTCCTGGGTTCGAGCCTCGCGCTCGGCGCATAGTTGAGTCCTTGGACAAGGGTCTTTACTCACATTCTCTCACCGTACTCAGGTGTAAAATGAGTACATGGCCGTTAACAGCGTTGTCTTTGTCCGAAAAATTGTAATAACGCCTAACAGGCGTCATGTCCCGTCCTAGATGTTAAATGTTGCTGTTGACCAGGGACCCCCTGTAAAGCGCTTTAAGCACATTTAGTGGATATTGCGCTATATAAAAGCTCCTTTTTATATAGACAAGGCCGTCTATATAGCACTATATGGAGGGCCTTGATATAGCGCATTTTCCATTAAACGAGCTTTACAAAAAGTCCTACATAAACCAACAGCAATACTTCACATGACTCCTTTTGGGTTGGTTTTTTTTTTTTTTTTTGTTTTTTTTTTGTTTGTTTTACCCTTTTTAATTTAAACCAACCCCCCACTCCCCCCGCCCCCCCCCCCCCACCCCCTAAACAAGACGAAAAACAGATGTCCAGAAATTTGCTAGTTTTTGATCATTTTGACTTTAAACTCAATTTTGTTTGTTTTTTAGTCCAGTTCATTCCGACATTATCATTATAATATCAGACAGACACAGTAGATATGTCCCAGTCCCACACTAACTATGAGGTAAGAGTGCTCTTACTTGTCAAAAACCGGAAAAGAGTGTTTTTGTGAGAATACGGGAAAATTGCATCCTCAATTTCCTGTAATTTATCGTTCCTTGTTGCCCGTTGTTTGTTGTTTTCCTGGTATAGCTATTCGTACGTACATGACATGCGTTTCCTTCCTTCACGTTTGAGTCTCAATGTCTCTTCAACATTAGCGATTATCTTTCCCACGAGATATTATGAATGAAGGAGAGAGAGAGAGAGAGAGAGAGAGAGAGAGAGAGAGAGAGAGAGAGAATAAGTAGGAGTGAAATATCTGTTCAATGTTACAGTTATCGTTTAGCGTTATAACAAGTGTAACTAAATGACATATTGCCATATTTTTGGACAATAAAGATCTATTATTATTATTATTATTATTATTATTATTATTATTATTATTATTATTATTGAGTCTCAATGTCTCTTCAAAATTAGCGATTATCTTTCCCACGAGATATTATGAATGAAACAAAATTTTGATAATACAAAACATTGTCCGGTTCCCTGAGGTTTCATCTCGAATGGGACTAAGTTTACTATTTCTCTATTTACTTATTTATTTGTCCGGCTATGTGGTCTAGTGGTATGACACTAGCTTTCGGATCGGAAGGTCCTGGGTTTGAGCCTTGCGCTCGGCGCATATTCAGTCCTTGGAAAAGGCTCTTTACTCACAATCTCTCACCGTACTCAGGTGTAAAATGAGTACCTGGCCGTTAACAGCGTTGTCTCTGTCCGAAAAGTTGTAATATCGCCAAACAGGCGTCATGTCTCGTCCTAAATGTTAAATGTTGCTGTTGGCCAGGGACCCCTTAATGGACATTCAATGCATAGATAAAAATATGAAATTGGGGATGGTTCTGTTTTATATGGGGGGAATAAAGATCATTTCTTACATTACGACCATCTCAAAGTTCCTACATCTTATCCTTTCAACTCTTACTTGACTTTTAAAAGTCCAATTCATCCCCATGTAACACTGTTTTGAGACGGAAGGTCACATTTTTACGAGAAAAATACTCGTATGACCTTTTTAAATTCTAAATTAACCCTCTCCTTACCAACTATAGGAAAATCGTCACATTCGTTACGATACAACCTACATTTTTCTTAGTCAAATTTCTGTTGTACATCATAAAATTCGAAGAAAATGAACATTGTATAGTAGAATATGTTTTGCTAAAGAAATTATGTATGGCAAGAACTTACTGCTATTGGGTGTTGATTGATAAAAAATCTATTTTTGTTTTGGTTGGGTGTGAAGTTTTGGGGGAAATTCTGACAATGGCTGGTAAGGAGAGAGTTAAATTAATACTACTAAAACTAAAAACTTACTGAAAAGGTCACAATAACAAGGAAGATTTATGATTAAAGTGAAAGGAACGCACTACTAACACTTAAACCTCTTTCGTCTTTTTTCTAATTTATTTTTTTTAGTTTTCTCATAATGTGATTTGTTTTAATTCAAACTTTGTTAAGATTTTTTTTTTTAAAAGAAGTTTTAATCTTATCGTGGTTTTATAGATAGTTCGAAGTTGACGTCACCCAGGTCTTTGTTATTGTTTTTTTTTTTTTTTTTTTGCCATCAGCGTTTATGAGTAATTCTCACTAAACTGTATGAACCAGACAATAAACGATCATGGTTACACAAACTTTTGTGTGTTGATCCGTTATACTTCCGGTTGGCAATGTTGTGAGCTCCTTAGCCAAGCGCATACTATCTACAGCGATAACGTTTTAAATTTCTAAGTTACTCAGACTACCTGCTGGAGAACGATTTATTATGAACGTTGCAGTCTCCAATAATTTTCACGTAACTGTCAAGCTTCCTGTTACGAGATGAAAGGTGGCCGGACGGAACTTGATATCAAACAAGCCATTCGACTATGGAATAATGGCAGGATTAGATTTGGCCATAAAAAGAAGGGCGGTTGGGGGGGGGGGCGATTAAAAAAAGTTCTATAATTAGATTTTCAATCGTAAACAATCAACACATCAAAGAGATATTTTGATGTTTTATGGCCTGGAATTCTGAGCTTGTTGTCTATGTTGTTGATATCTAGTCGTAGCAGAAAATTTATATTGAGCTGTTATATACAGTGTTTTTATGTTGTTGTTTGTTGTATATTGGTGTACGCTGTTGTTGTTGTATGTTGTATGTTTTATTGGGTTTTTAAATTATTTTTTTTGTTCTTGTTTTTGTTTCTTGTTTTTTTTTTGGTTTTTTGTTGGGTTTTTGTTGTTTGTTTTTTGTTTTGTTTTATTTGGGGGGGGGGGGGGGGGGGTTGTTGTTTTGTTAGGGTTTTTGGGGGAGTTTTTTGGGGGGTTTCTTTGTTTGTTTTGTTGAAATTGCCGTCGTCGTCATCGTTATTGTTTTTGTTGGCAATCCACTGGCGTCCGAGCTTTTCCACAAATTTGGTCTAATGGCTTGTAGTATTGAAATATTATGGCCTTTTTCGGTGATTTACTTGTGCCTTCTAAAGTTAATCTGGTTTCTATAAGATGAAGAATATTTAATTTGGGTAAAGCATAAAAAGGGCAACGCGGTTCCAAAAACGCTAAAATGATATATATATATATATATATATATATATATATATATATATATATATATATATATATATATATATATATAGACACAGAGAGAGAGAGAGAGAGAGAGAATGAGAGAGAGAGAAAGAGAGAGAGAGAGAGAGAGAGAGAGATAAATAGAACGATGTTGACGTCACTCAGATCCTTGTTATTGTTTTATATTTGGCAACTCCAATGTTTACAACTTTTAGATCAATTCCACTTTATTGTATTTGATCCATTATTTTCACGATGGCACGATAGTTGTGAGCTTTGTCCAAGCACCGGATCAATGTTATGATATATTATAACATATGCAAGATTATATATATATATATATATATATATATATATATATATATATATATATATATATATATATATATATACCAAAGATTGAATGACACAGGAAAACCCCACCTGTTAAATAAGACTTGTTCGACTGCAGTCCGCCAAATAATATATTTCTCTGAATGAATGAATCAAATACAGACGACAGTTTCCCCCATCATAAATACCTGAACACAACCACCCCCCCCCCCCCCCCCCCCCACCCAACCCCCATCTTGTACACACGAAACACATATCTAGATTATGATGAATAATATAATATATCCTAATATGAGTTCGTGGGAATGTTTTTAAAAAAAGACACTTGAGACGCCAAATAACATGACACCCATAATAACGGTGGATGAATGAATGAATGGGCGCCAGGTCGTAGCTTGTCTCGTTGATGAAATGGAATGATACAAGTAAGCGGAGTACAAATCATACGGACATGTCAACTCGAAATGATAAGGCGTAAAATAGGTATAGATAGTATGCGCTTGGCTAATTAGCTCATAACATTGCCATCCGGAAGTATAAGGGACCAACACACAAAACTGTGTGTATCCATGAACGTTTATAGTCGGGTTAATAGATAGTATACGCTTGGCTAAGAAGCTCATAACATTGCCATCCGGAAGTATAACGGACCAACACACAAAACTGTGTGTATCAATGAACGTTTATAGTCGGGTTAATACAGTTCAGTGAGCATTACTCATAAACGCGGATGGCAAAAAAATAATAACAAAGACATGAGTGACGTCATCTTCGAACTATCTATAACAGGAGTAATAATATGTTCTATTTGAGTAGGTACTGCAGTACGTGCTTTGCTTTTAAATAATTCAATTAATTGAATTGAGAACAATATAGAGCTTTTCGCACTTAATTATAGATTAAATAAATAGATATAAACACAAAAGATTAAACAACAAAAAGAGAGGGCATTATAGATAGTATGCAGATGACGTCACTCAGGTCTTTGTTATTGTTTTTTGCCATCCGCGTTTATGAGTAGTGCTCACTGAACTGTATTAACCCGACTATAAACGTTCATGGATACACACCGTTTTGTGTGTTGGTCCGTTATACTTCCGGATGGCAATGTTATGAGCTTCTAAGCCAAGCGCATACTATCTATAGATAGTATGCGCTTGACTAAGGAGTTTACAACACTGCCATCCGGAAGTATAACGGACTAACACACAAAACTTTGTGTAACCATGATTGTTTATAGTAAGGTTAATACAGTTTAGTGAGAATTAATCATAAACGTGGATGGCAAAAAAAAACAAAACAATTATAAAGACCTGAGTGACGTCAACTTCGAACGACCTATAGATAGTATGCGCTTGGCTAAGAAGATCATAACATTGCCATCCGGAAGTATAACGGACCAATATCACATAACTGTGTGTATCCATGAACGTTTATAGTCTGGTTAATACAGTTTAGTGAGAATTACTCATAAACGTGGATGGCAAAAAACAATAACAAAAACCTGAGTGGCGTCAACTTCGAACGATCTTTCCATCAGAATGGTGCACATTCAGGTAGGTTTAATAACCGAACGCAATTTTGCGCTTGTTGTAATAGTTAGTTGTGTGTAGGAAAATAGTTTGTGCTGGATTGAGAACATGGATGCATTTCTATAACAACAATGAGATCACAGTAATCTAGGTTATCAAACTTGTAAATAAATACACGGTGATATTATGTTATTACACACTATCATTGTGCGGCTATGTGGTCTTGTGGTATGACACTCGCTTTCGGATCGGAAAGTCCTGGGTTTGAACCTCGCTCGGCGCGTAGTTGAGTCCTTGGAAAAGTCTCTTTACTCAATTCTCTCACCGTACTCAGGTGTAAAATGAGTACCTGGCCGTTAACAGCGTTGTCTCTACCCGAAAACATTATAATATCGCCTTACAGGCGTCCTGTCATGTCTTGTCCTAAATGTTAAATGTTGCTGTTGGCCAGGGACACTTTGTAAAGCGCTTGAGCACGTTTGTTGGATATCGCGCTATATAAATGCTCAATTAAAAAAAATACTCAATATTATTGTTTACACACAGCGTGTGTAATAGACACAGTGTATGGACCTAAACAAATCTACCTTTTACCTAAATATGACTTTAATACTTATTAGAATATAATCCACAGCATAAAAAATATATAATAATAGATTAACCTTCTATTTTCATATTAATTGTAGCCAATAATTTGACTCTAGATTAATAATAATAATAATAATAATAATAATAATAATAATAATAATAATAATAATAATAATAATAATAATAATAATAATAATAATAATTTTCTTTGTTTAGAATCACGATGGCTGCCGTTGCTGGGCGACGTGACACCAGACTATTGAATCCAACTGACACGCAGATGTTTTGTTTGTATTATGAGATTAATTAGACATCGTGATGATTTTTAAAAAAATCAAATTTGTTTCGTCAAATCCCATTGAAAACGAACACCATCCTTTTAGTCTGTGTGTTGTTTATCAACCTTCCGGTTACCGAGTATGGCAACGAGGTGGGAGTACTTGCCTTGTATTAACCAGTAGAATCAAAACATGGAATTTGTGACACACCTTCACACGTGGTCGGACAAACATAGTTGGTTGTTTATAAACAATAACGTGAATTAAATCGACCTCTTTCTGATCATTGTTATTGTTTTAATACCGCCAAATAGATGACTAGTTATCACACGATTTTCTCGATCAGATTATGAACGTTTAAATTTACACATAGTTTTCTGTGTTAGTTCTATTGGTCAAGGGTAGAACAGTGGGTATTTTTCTTAAACACATACCATCGATAGTAAAACTTGTGTAGTTTGCTGTGTCTACCAATCACTGCCTTTGTTTAGATTATGAAGAGTGTCCGAGAGGCGTGGTTATCTACCTGTCTATTGATACTAGTTAGTTATTTTGAATACAATCAATTTTTTCTAATTTATATAAACCATTTTTCACTATTAACATTTGGGAAATAATTCTGCGATAAGGTAGCGAAATATATAAGATATTAAATGCAGAAAATATCTCTCCGTGCGTGCCCAAATAAAAAGTTCCGCGGAGTTCTCTTACGAAATCTAAAAACGTATTGTCTATCAAGATAATATAAATTGGATTCAATAGTCTGATGTCACGCAGCCTGGCAACGGCGGCCATCTTGGTTCTAAACAAAGAAAATCATTACTTTTTATTCTTCATGCTGGCTTGAACTTTTCATATGTCTTGTGCTCAGAATGTGTAAAAGTCAAAACATGATCAAATTTATGTGTTTTTTTCCCCCCTCTGGATACCCTTTATGCTCGCCGGAGAAATATTTCATAGGGGCTTCCGACATTGTTCCGATAGTTTAGAGCCAGTGTTACTAAGTTACCATGCGTCATTAGGAAGGAAGTGACGTTACGACCGTTGAAGAGTATTGATTGAGTTCAAATTTCAGTCAACGTTTGATCATAGATTATGAGTTGATCAGCTCAATGGGCCGTTCATGGAACGGACAGCTATGACTGGAGAGAGAAGAGAGAGAGAGAGAGAGAGAGAGAGAGAGAGGAGAGGCACAGAGAGAGAGGAGAGGCACACACAGAGAGAGAGAGAGAGAGAGAGAGAGAGAGAGAGATAAATAGATAGATAGAATATATAGATAGTCATTGTATTAATTCATATTAATTTTTATAATCGAGTCCACTTTTTCTGCACATAAAAGACGTATGTTTTCCTATGACTGGATTAGACATTATATTAATTTTTATAATCGAGTCCACTTTTTCTGCACATAAAAGACGTATGTTTTCCTATGACTGGATTAGACATTATATTAATTTTTATAATCGAGTCCACTTTTTCTGCACATAAAAGACGTATGTTTTCCTATGACTGGATTAGACATTATATTAATTTTTATAATCGAGTCCACTTTTTCTGCACATAAAAGACGTATGTTTTCCTATGACTGGATTAGACATTATATTAATTTTTATAATCGAGTCCACTTTTTCTGCACATAAAAGACGTATGTTTTCCTATGACTGGATTAGACATTATATTAATTTTTATAATCGAGTCCACTTTTTCTGCACATAAAAGACGTATGTTTTCCTATGACTGGATTAGACATTATATTAATTTTTATAATCGAGTCCACTTTTTCTGCACATAAAAGACGTGTGTTTTCCTATGACTGGATTAGACATTATATTAATTTTTATAATCGAGTCCACTTTTTCTGCACATAAAAGACGTATGTTTTCCTATGACTGGATTAGACATTATATTAATTTTTATAATCGAGTCCACTTTTTCTGCACATAAAAGACGTATGTTTTCCTATGACTGGATTAGACATTATATTAATTTTTATAATCGAGTCCACTTTTTCTGCACATAAAAGACGTATGTTTTCCTATGACTGGATTAGACATTATATTAATTTTTATAATCGAGTCCACTTTTTCTGCACATAAAAGACGTATGTTTTCCTATGACTGGATTAGACATTATATTAATTTTTATAATCGAGTCCACTTTTTCTGCACATAAAAGACGTATGTTTTCCTATGACTGGATTAGACATTATATTAATTTTTAAAATAGAGTCCTTTTTTCTGCACATAAAAGACGTATATTTCCATATTAATGCATTTTCTTTCTTCTCTAAAATGTAAATGTTGCTGCTTCGAGCTCGAAGAAATAATAAATAACAATGTGGAATTGAATGTAAGTTTCAATTTAATATACGAAAACAGATAAAATGGACGTTCGGGTTTCCCCTTTATCAACAAAACAGGATGAATGAAACAATAGAGACGGATGAGATAATGTTGTAGTGGCGTTGTTAAGACACTGTTAACAACACCACTACAACATTATCTCATTCGTCTGTAGTATTTCATTCATCCTATTTTGTTGATAAATGAGAAACCCGACACGTCCATTTTATCTGTTTTCGTATATTGAATTGAAGCATACATTCAATTTTACATTGTTATTTATTTCTTCTCTAAAACAACAACAACAACAACAACAACAACAACAACAACAAACCCGATTCAAGGTTTGGCACGTCTGTGCTTTGCTGGGGAATTTTAAAACAGAGAGTGAACATAATGGCAGAAGACTTTCAACATAAATCACAGGGGATAGTATCTAGATATAATAATATGATATAAATTACCATGGCCGGTCACGGCTTTAAAGAAGAATTAATTGAGTGGTACAAAAACACTCTCTGATGTTAGTTTCGGTGGAGAATATAATTTATGAAATTAATTATAAAACTATAAATGGGGGCAAGTTATGGAGAGGATTAGTTCAGAACTAAAAAAGCTTTTGTACCGAGTATGAATTCTTAAAAACACTGAATATTGATTTATTATGGTATTATAATATAGACTAGTGTACAAATATTTTTTTCAAGAAGCTTATAATATTTAAATAAAATTATGAAAAGACTTTGACAGTATCCGGCAGTAGCGACTTATGAAAACTCTATTATTAGCGTTAAAAACAAACGTGAGCTCTTTTTCGACGTAGATAGGTCCTAAATATCTCCAAAATAGTCTGGTTATTTGATATTATGTGTGATTCGCTAGGCTTTTAAGTTTATCATAATACGATGATGATTTAATAATAATAATAATAATAATAATAATAATAATAATAATAATAATAATAATAATAATAATAATATAATAATAATAATAATAATAATAATAATAATAATAATAATAATAATAATAATAATAATAATAATAATAATAATGATGATGATGATGATAATAATAATACACATATATATATAGCGCTCATTCTCGTGTAAAACACAAGCTCTGGGCACTTTACAATATAAATATCAATTTTAAGTGAAAAAAAAAATAATAATAATTCATAGCCAAATCAAGGATTCATAGAGTCAATAAAAACAAATACAGTAAAAATGTGTCTTGAGATTATTTTCAAAGGCAGGCACAGACTTGCACCCCCTCAGACTACGTTTTAGTTCATTCCAAATCTTGGGGCCGAAACAAGCAAACGATCTATCACCAAATTTTGTTCTTGATCTTTCTTCCGAAATTTTCGTTTGGTCATTACATGATCTTAAAGTGTAATTTTCAAGTTTACATATGACCACGTGATCTGTGAGATATGCGGGCGCAATACCAGTCAAACACTTATAAACAAGACATCTGCTTTGTAATATGTGCGCTTTTCAATGGGCAACCAGTGGAGAGAGGCCAACAAATCAAATTTTCGTTTGCCAAAAAATAATTTTGCTGCACTGTTTTGCAGTAGTTGTAATTGTTTAATAGAAACCTGAGGCAAGTTGACAAGCAGGGAGTTACAATAATCTAGTTTCGAAAAAATGAGGGAAACAACCAATGTTTTACATGTTCCAATTGCAATATACTGACGGATCGAACTGTTACTATTAGTATAACGTTCTAAAAACAAAAGAGAGCTTTTATATAGGGTAATATTTAACCAATGTGCCCAAAGCGCATCATAAGAGGTTCTAAGACTGCAGCAACATCTATTATGTAGAGTGAGACGTGGCGCCTGTAAGCAGATATTATGATTTTAAAATATATTGAACAAAAATGAATGAATAACAGCTTCAGAACAAAAAAAAGACAAAAGAACGAAAGAATATCGTGCTTAACACAGAGGATTTTTGGGCTCAAAATCATTCACCAACCAACAACAATATTTTTAAAAAATACTTTCACCTTCGTTTATCACGCCTTGCTGTGCTGTTGATCAGGTACCCTTTGTAAAGCGCTTTGAGCACGTTTAGTGGCTATTGCGCTATATAAAATCTCATTTAAAAAAATTATAATAGATCATCATAACCTTGTTGTGTGGCGCCATTATAAGCTGCTGTCATTGTACCTATGAATAGTAGCTGTTGATCTAAATTAAAAAAAAAAAAAACTAGGCCACGTCTTCTCAAATGATTTTGTTTAAACAAAACCTTTGGCGCACAATGCTTGTTAAGAAAAAGTAATATCAAAAAATCTACAAAATTGGAGGACTGCAATGAAGGAATATTTTGAGAGCTGCTTTGGCCATACAGTCAATAATTGGAGACGCTCAAGTTTCGTTGAAATTCAAGACTTGAACTTGGAAAAGGAAAAGTAGGCGAGGGGATAAATTGGGGTTAGCTTTATTCACGTGAGTATTGTTGTCCTTTTAAGGCAGCAAATGAGTTTTATTTGCCTGGATTGACCATCATAATGATATACATGTTGTAGTAATAGTAGTAGTAGT
>NC_088365.1:17335990-17338490 GCF_034508935.2 Berghia stephanieae | reverse complement strand
TACACAAGGGGTTCCTGGCCAACAGCAACATTTAACATTTAGGATGGGACATGACGCCTTTTAGGCGATATTACATTTTTTTTCGGACAGAGACAACGCTGTCAACGGCCAGGTACTCATTTTACACCTGAGTACAGTGAGAGAATGTGAGTAAAGAGCCTTCTCCGAGGACTCAACTATGCGCCGAGCGAGATTCTCGAACCCAGGACCTTCCTATCCAAAAGCGAGTGTCATACCACTAGACCACATAGCCGCACGTCTCGAATGTTTATGTTTGTTTCCTGAATTATACCTTATATAGAATGTTACAATGGCAAGATATTCAACAACAACAATAATAGATAGATTGCGATTTCTTAAAGTTGAAGCTGGAAAAATAGGATGTTTTTGTGGACTCGTAAAACTTTAAAAGTCATCAAAAGAAAACAAAACAAAACAAAACAACAAAAAAAGGAACAAACAAACAAAAAATATGGAGAGAAAAACAATGCAAAGCAAAATCAAAAACATACACACACACACACACACACACACACACACCCACACACGCACAAACATACATACATACACGAATACACATGCAAACAAACACACACATGCAAACAATGTCGGAATGTTACATACCACCATCACCTCCAAATACCGCCAAGCCTCTTAGTCTTTCCCCCTCGTCATTCCCAGCTCATCTAGGCCGTCAATTGATTGTTTTCTTTCCCTTCTCTGCCAGCCCGTCACCTCGTCTACCTGCCCGTATTCATCTTTCACACCTCAGTACATTAATTGTACCAATCTTGTCCATGTTCCCTATGTACTGCGTACTAATAATCGGACCAACGTACACAATACTGCCCTCTGTGAAACGTCGCATATGCTTTTATAACTTTTATAAGCATAAGCGACGTTTTGCCGTCAGAGGGCAGCCATTATAATATTATACCAATGCTGATCTTACTGCTTTATTGTAGTCTTAAGATATGATGACTCGCTGATTTTTACCTATAGGTCCCTGGTTCAAATCCCTCTGTCGGCGTTGAGTCCTTGAAAAGAGCTATTTCCTCACATTATTTTACTGAACTCAAGTTTCAAAACAATAAATGAAATAGACTGGAATGTTTCAAAGAGAAGTAGTACTTCAGAGTCTTGAGGTCCTTGGAACCGGATTTTTTCAGGGTCTATAGCGTGAAATATCAATTGATTGCTACCCTTTGGATAGGACGCAATTCTATCGAAAAATACTTTCCTTCAGATCTAGCAGACCCAGCTACCCGATAATTGCTGGATGGACAGGGGGGCTCAGAAAGCAATCTCGACTGCTCCAGGGATCGATCTGATCTCGGTCCCGTTGCGTGTGAAGCGAGTGCTCTACCTACCAACTGAGCTGTCTATATCCCATTATGCTTAACAGAACAAAACTTTAAAGTAATTTCCTATCAATTTGATACCATAATTATTCCACTGCGTCGCTTCCTTGACACGCTATCTTAATTTATCATCCTACACATGTATTTTTCGTCAAACACCCTGTAATTTATTATTGCAGGATTAAACTATACGATTCCTGGAACCAATTAAAAACCGCTGTGTTGGTCACAAAGATACCAAACGAGCACGGTCAATTTATGTTTAATAAGTTGAAGTTTTATATAGCACAATATCCACTAAACGGGCTCAATTCGCTTTACAAGGGGTCCCTGGACAACAGCCATATTTTATATTTAGGGCGGGACATGACGCCTGTTAGTTTCAGACTGAGCCAACGCTATTAACGGCCAGATACTCATTTTACACCTGAGTATGGTGAAAGAATGTGAGTAAAGAGCCTTCAAGGACTCAACTATGCGCCGAGCGAGGCTCGAACCCAGGACCTTCCAATCCGAAAGCGATTGTCATACTACAAGACCACATAGCCGCACTATCAATAATGATACATAATATTTGAATTACGCATCACCATGACTAGGTCACAAAAGTACAGTCCTATGATGTCCATAAATCTTTGAAAATAAACCTGTGTATTCACTCAGCGGGTGTCTCGATAGCTCAGTTGGTAGAACACACGCTTCGCATGCAAAAGGACCGAGATCGAACCCGGGTAAAATCGATTTATTTTTCCCGACTCCTCTGTCCACCCAGCAGATCTGTTATATCTGGCGGAAAGTACCTTGCGAAATTCGAACGTCCTATCAAATGGGTAGCAAGCAATTGTTATTGTCTGTTTCAATCTGTAGAAACGGGTATTAACTCCGGATATGACTCTGTAAGACTACATTTTTAATGCACTCGGTTATTTTAGTCATTCGGAAATTTACAATCGTCAATATCACAGCTTGATATAGTCGAAATGAATTTATAACATTCAAGACACATCTCATATTATTTAAAGTGTGCACCGGTATAATACAATGATATGTTCTCATATGCACAGTGTATGACCCACACATACACACACACATACACACACATACACAAACACACACACACACACACACACACACACACA
>NC_088365.1:17315990-17325990 GCF_034508935.2 Berghia stephanieae | reverse complement strand
TCTCTTTCATCTCTGTCCTTGGGGCATGTTGAGTGAGGATGGAACAAGGATGATATGAATGGATAGATGGATCAATTGGATGGAAGGATGGATGGATGGATGGATGTGGATGGATGGGTGGGTGGATGGATGGGTGGATGGATGGATGAGTGGATGGATGGGTGGATGGGTGGATGGATGAGTGGATGGATGATGGGTGGGTGGATGGATGGGTGGGTGGATGGATGGGTGGATGGATGGGTGGGTGGATGGATGGGTGGATGGATGGGTGGGTGGATGGATGGGTGGATGGGTGGATGGATGAGTGGATGGGTGGGTGGATGGATGGGTGGGTGGATGGATGGGTGGATGGATGGGTGGATGGATGGGTGGGTGGATGGATGGGTGGATGGATGGGTGGGTGGATGGATGGGTGGGTGGGCTCAATAGGCCCATCTTCTTCTTCTTCTTCTTCTTCTTCTTCTTCTTCTTCTTCTTCTTCTTCTTCTTCTTCTTCTTCTTCTTCTTCTTCTTCTTCTTCTTTTCCCCTTGATAGAATGAAGGGAATTTACTCAGGTGAGGAGTTGATGCTTACGGAATCTACTTACATTCCTACTCACACCATGAAGATACATACTCTTTATATTGTGAACTGTTGTGGCGATATACACTCACCATATTTTTTTTATCCACCATCCATTTCTGTCTTTAAAGGAAGGTGGTTACTTTAGTTAGATCCTTCCACAGTGCGGTACTTTGATCAACACACACATACACAAACACATACATATCCTCTCCACTCTCTCTCTCTCTCTCTCTCTCTCTCTCTCTCTCCCGCCCCCCCCCCCTCCTTTTTTTCCTTTTTTTTTATCCCCGCCTTCCTTATCTCGCGCCTCCTCTTGCATCCACACCCGACGCCCTCTCCTTACATTTACATTGTTTCCACATAATTTGACGAAATGTGATATTTTGTAAATTTACATATTTGTGTTTGTGTTTTTTGTCTCCCGACGAAGGTTAAGGGCTGAAACGTTGTTTGTTTTGTGTTGTACATGAGTCACATCAACTCACTTTATTTTTCTCTCCACTGCATTACTTTGACAAAATACTTTTAAACAATTTGGCTTAAAAGCTTCTACTTTTAAAATATCTCTCAATTATGGCGACCCTCTCCCCCAATAAGCCAAAAGTCTCATACTAAGTTGTAGTTTATCTTAATTTGATGTTTGATTTTAATCGTTTCTGGAAAAATAGAAAAATGTAGTTTGACCCGTCCCACAGTCCAGCAATGAAGCAGTGATTGGGTAGCTAGGTCTGTTTCGTCTGAAGGAAAGTAAGTTGCGATACATTAGCTCTGAGTGGGAAAAAGCATGAATTATTTCTTTCTTTCTTTCTTTCTTTCTTTCTTCTTCTTCTTCTTCTTCTTCTTCTTCTTCTTCTTCTTCTTCTTCTTCTTCTTCTTCTTCTTCTTCTTCTTCTTTCTTCCTTCTTCTCTTTCTTCTTTCTTCTTCTCTTCTTCTTCTTCTCTTCTTCTCTTCTTCTTCTTTTTTCTTCTTCTTCTTCTTCTTCTTTCTCTTCTTCTTCTTCTTTCTTCTTCTTCTTCTTCTTCTTCTTCTTTTCTTCTTCTTTCTTCTTCTTCTTCTTCTTCTTCTTCTTCTCTTCTCTTCTCTTCTCTTCCTTCTCTTCTTCTTCTTCTTCTTCTTCTTCTTCTTCTTCTTCTTCTTCTTTCTTCTTCTTCTTCTTCTTCTTCTTCTTCTTCTTCTTCTTTCTTCTTCTTCTTCTTTCTTCTTCTTCTTCTTCTTCTTCTTTCTTTTCTTCTTCTTCTTCTTCTTCTTCTTCTCTTCTTCTTCTTCTTCTTCTTCTTCTTCTTCTTCTCTTCTTCTTCTTCTTCTTCTTCTTCTTCTTTCTTCTTCTTCTTCTTCTTCTTCTTCTTTTCTTCTTCTTCTTCTTCTCTTCTTCTTCTTCTTCTTCTTCTTCTTCTTCTTCTTCTTCTTCTTCTTCTTCTTCTTCTTCTTCTTCTTCTTCTTCTTCTTCTTTCTTCTTCTTCTTCTTCTTCTTCTTCTTCTTTCTTCTTTTCTTCTTCTTCTTCTTCTTCTCTTCTTCTTCTTCTTCTCTTCTTCTTTTCTCTCTTCTTCTTTCTTTTCTTCTTCTTCTTCTTCTTCTTCTTCTTTCTTCTTCTTCTCTCTTCTCTTCTCTTTTCTTCTTCTTCATTCTTCATCTCTTCTTCTTCTCTTCATCTTCTTCTTCTTCTTCTTCTTCTTCTTCTTCTTCTTCTTCTTTCTCTCTTCTTCTTCTTCTTCTTCTCTCTTCTTCTTCTTCTTCTTCTTCTTCTTCTTCTTCTCTTCTCTTCTTCATTCTTCTTCTTCTTCTTCTTCTTCTTCTTCTTCTTCTCTTCTTCTTCTTCTTCTTCTTCTTCTTCTTCTTCTTCTTCTTCTTCTTCTTCCTTGTCTCCTTATTCATCTCAGTTGCCACCAGTTTATCGACAATTACCACAAATAACATCATCACCGTCATTATCCTCATCAACGTCGGACTGACCCCATGGGTCATCATTATTCCCTCCTCCTCATCTTCCTTTTCATTATCATCATCGCTGACATCGTCGTCGTCATCCATCATCGCACTATGATCATCGCCAATCTCAAAATCACCATCATAGTTCATCATTATTTCCTCCTCCTCACATTCTTCATCCTCCTCATCTTCCTTTTCATTATCATCATCGCTGACATCGTCGTCGTCATCCATCATCGCACTATGACCATCGCCACTCTCAAAATCACCATCATCACCATCGTCATCATCATATCATCGACTAACCTACAATTCCACAAAACTTCAAGAATCTCTCCTTTGTTTAGATACCCGAAATGTAAAAGCTAACGGTGTATTTGTACAATAATATACCCATCCCCAGAGGCTAGACTAATAAATGTACCTAAATAGTCTTTGACCTTTCCAACCTTTGACTTGTTTGATAGTGTTTGTACCAAGGGAGTGAGCGGTACCTGCCTGCCACGGTTGACTCGCACGTCTATGATATTTGCTGACAGTTCCAACATGAAATCTGACAGATCTATCGTTTTGAAATATTAGTATGTCATAGAATGTATATAACCTTTGCTTTTGTCAGGGGACCATGTGGCTCAGCCGTTAGAATGCCTGATATATATATATATATAATGTAACAAATCGCATCTAAACGGTATTCTGTTGGGGTGAGCCTAATATTTAACTAAAAAAACTTGAGCTTTTATATATAGCGCAATATCCACTTAACGTGCCCAAAACGTTTTACAAGCTATGTGGTCTTGTGGTATGACACTCGCTTTCGGATCGGAAGGTCCGGGTTCGAGCCTCACGCTCGGCGCATAGTTGAGTCTTTGGAAAAGGTTCTTTAGACACATTCTCTCACCGTACTCAGGTGTAAAATGAGTACCTGGCCGTTAACAGCGTTCTCTTTGTCCGAAAAATTGTAATATCGCCTAACAGGCGGCATATCCCATCCTACATGTTAAATATTGCTGTTGACCAGGGACCCCTTGTAAAGCGCTTTGAGCACATTTAGTGGATATTGCGCTATATAAAGCTCCATTTTTTTTTTACAAGCGATATCTTAGCCAACAGCAACACATAACAACATGTAGGACGAGAGGACGCCTGTGAGGAAGGCGAAATTACACCATTTATCTCTCTCGGACAGACAACACTGTTAACGGCCATGTACTCATTTTACACATGAGTACGGTGAGAAAATGTGAGTATAAAGCCTTTTCCAAGGACACAACTATATGCCGCTTAGAGCGGAGCTCGAACCAAGGACCATCCGATCCGAATGCGAGTGTTATACCACAAGACCGTAAAGCTGCACAATTTTAACCCTATCCATACCGACCAACAATAAGAAAAGTGTTTCATTCGTTAGTTACGATTTAACAAGAATCTTTCTTCATATTATTAGGAACTCATTTACAGTTCTTATGTTGTATATTGATTATATTTCTGAACGAAATCTACTTAATACCTGCTTCTCTTGGAATCGAGTAAAAAAATATATTTTTGTATCGTTAAGATTGTAATTTTCTGGGGAAAATCATGGAGAGAGTTTAAGCTCAACCTAAAAATTTGAATTTAATCAAACGACTCTTTCTGTCTTATTTTTTTTCTCTCGCTCTTTCTCTCTCCTTCACATTATCTCTCACTCATTCTCTCTCTCTCTCTCTCTCTCTCTCTCTCTCTCTCTCCCTCCCTCTCTCTCTGAACAACCAGTAATGATGGCCATATAACTTTGTAAAAAAAAAAAAAATTAAAGGGTGGGGGGGGGGGGGCTCAAATGAATAAAGCGAGAACAAAACGCATGCCATTTGTCCAACAAACAAGAATATTCTCTGTAATTTTTTTTACATATTCTCAGGAAGAAAAAGAAAATTAAATAGAAGAGTCAATGGTTCGATGAAGTGAATTGCAATATAGTGTTTCATTCGTTAGTTACGATTTAACAAGAATCTTTCTTCATATTATTAGGAACTCATTTACAGTTCTTATGTTGTATATTGATTATATTTCTGAACGAAATCTACTTAATATCTGCTTCTCTTGGAATCGAGTAAAAAAATATATTTTTGTATCGTTAAGATTGTAATTTTCTGGGGAAAATCATGGAGAGAGTTTAAGCTCAACCTAAAAATTTGAATTTAATCAAACGACTCTTTCTGTCTTATTTTTTTTCTCTCGCTCTTTCTCTCTCCTTCACATTATCTCTCACTCATTCTCTCTCTCTCTCTCTCTCTCTCTCTCTCTCTCTCTCTCTCTCTCTCCCTCTCTCTCTGAACAACCAGTAATGATGGCCATATAACTTTGTAAAAAAAAAAAAAAAATTAAAGGGTGGGGGGGGGGGGGGGGGCTCAAATGAATAAAGCGAGAACAAAACGCATGCCATTTGTCCAACAAACAAGAATATTCTCTGTAATTTTTTTTTTACATATTCTCAGGAAGAAAAAGAAAATTAAATAGAAGAGTCAATGGTTCGATGAAGTGAATTGCAATATTATGTTATAAGCTCATAAGTATAGTAGAAAAGAAAAAACATAAGGAAATCTTAATTTTTAACAAGTATGTTTATATTGCTGTTGGCTGGAGACTCCTTGTAGTCAGCTTTGAGCACATTTTGTGAACTATGGATAGTATGCGCTTGGCTAAGAAGCTCATAACATTGCCATCCGGAAGTGTAACGGACCAACACACAAAACTGTGTGTATCCATGAACGTTTATAGTCAGGTTAATACAGTTCAGTGAGCATTACTCATAAACGCGGATGGCGAAAAAAAACAATAACAAAGACCTGAGTGACGTCATCTTCGAACTATCTATAAGCTCAAAAGTATAGATAGTATGCAGATGACATCACTGAGGCCTTTGTTATTGTTTTTGCCATCCGCGTTTGTGAGTTGTTCTCACTAAACTGTATTAACCAGACTATAAAAGTTCATGGTTACACAGAGTTTGTGTGTTGGTCCGTTATACTTCCGGATGGCAATGTTGTGAACTCCTTGGCCAAGCGCATTCTATCTATAGTAGGGAAAAAAACATGAGAAAATCTTAATTTTTGAAAAGTAATTTTATCTTCCTGTTGGCTGGAGACTCCTTGTAGCCAGCTTGGAGCACAGTTTGTGCACTATATACTACAAAACTTTTTTTTTTTAAACAATCAGATTTTGGTGAAAGTTAACCCCGACTGCAAAGGGTTAAATTCCCATCAAACAAAACACGAGAATTATTGGCAAAGGTAAAAGAAACGAAGGCATAATATGGCATCATTTACCCCCGGGGTATTTCAAGCAATTCTCTCGAGGTATACACACGCCCCGCCCCCCTTCCACCTCACCCTCTCCCTCACCCTCCCTCCCGCCTCCTCTGTTGGGGCCAAAAGTTGGTAATTATTAAATTAGATAAAGACTCCGAGGAGTGTGCCAGTGTGAAGATGGCAAATTTAAACAAGAGATTGCTGCGAAAGAAGGGTAATGAGAGAAGGGGAGGGGGAGAAAGATTGGGGGGAGGGAGAGAGAGAGAGAGAGAGAGAGAGAGAGAGAGAGAGAGAGGGGGGGGGGGGAAGGGGGCAGGGGGAGTGAATGTGATAAAGTAAGAGATGTGGGGAAATGGAGGGGGAGGGGGAGGGGGGGGGTGGGGAGGGAGAAACAACATAAAAAAAAGTCCATCCTGTTGAACCATAAGTCTCATGGAGTGACGATAAACTTCTTGTCAAGCTATAAGGCCCATGAAATGATGGTAAACTGCTTGCAACCACTTTGCTATAGCCTGAGACTATCATAGTCTCGCTCCATGAATAAAAACCCAGAGGAGTACAAGGATCCTTCTCCGACACCACTTTAAAACGAACTTTTATTGTGTTAACGAATATCATGTATCGAGTTGCTATTATCATTTTTTGTTTTTGTTTTTTTTTTTTCTTTATTGTTGGCTGAAGGGAAAGTTGAATTGAAGATATTGCTTATTACTACTTACCTATGATGTAAGTTTGATTTTTCTTTAGTTGAAACTATTCCATTCATTGCTATGTAGCACAGTGCTTTTTAATGCGTCTGTCCTTATTTTACAAATAGAACATAGTATTGGATCCCAGGATCCCGATAGACCTGAGAACAGCTTCAGCTTCAGCTTGAACATTTATATATATCCTTAACGCGCTAAAAGCGCTTTAAAATTTTTTAAAAAATAATTGAGCTTTTATATAGAGCAATATCCACTTAACGTGCTCAAAGCGCTTTACAAGGGGTCCCTGATCAACAGCAACATTTAACATGTAGGACGAGACATGACGCGTGTTAGGCGATATTACAATTTTTCGGACAAAGACAACGCTGTTAACGGCCAGTTATTCATTTTACACCTGAGTACGGTGAGAGAATGTGAGTAAAGAGTCTTTTCCAAGGACTCAACTGTGCGTCGAGCGAGGCTCGAACCCAGGACCTTCCGATCCGAAAGCGAGTGTCATACCCCTAGACCACATAGCCTTTACAAGTGGTCCCTAATCAACAGAACACTTAGGACAAGACATGTGGCTTGTTAGTGTTAGACAATAATATTGTAATTTTTCACCGACAAAGACAGAGCTGATCAAAGTGATCACTATGCCCTAGCAGATATTCTAAATGACTATTTGAGTCAAAGAGTGATAGAATTGCCCTTAATTTGAAAAAAAGGAGATTTGAAAGTTACTCGTATATAAATATTTAAATTTTAAAAGTTTCATGATTTTTAGATTTTTTCTGTGCTGGTTGGCAAAAATCTATCTACATGGGCTGTTCAAAAGAATGTTAAAACTCTCAACTATATTTTTAAAAAATAGATAAATTGAATTTCTAGCATCTAAGTCACATCAATCTGATGTGTAAGTCTTTGCAGGTGTTGTTATGGAATCATTGTTGTAATGGAAATACTCTCAAACCAACTCAAAATATTGTGTACTTCAACAATGTTAAAAATCAAGCCCATAACCGCGTTCAGTTATCAGACCTGCACAAATGTGCACCTAACCCCTTACATAATAATAATAAGGTTCTGAGCCAGTGGGTCACACATTCATGCAATGTTTCTGTTAGTTTTGATGTAATGAACCATTCTCAATTCCCCCTTTTTCCTCCCCCACACATTAATATATAGTCTCAATTTCTAACTCCTGCCTCCCAACCCCCCCCCCCCCCCCCCCCCCCCCCCCCCTTATTTTTAAACATCGCCACACTCAATCTCTGCACTATAAAAACAAACGTCTTCTTCAACTGTTATAACAATCTGGAGAATTTGGCATTGACTAGCTTGAATGTATCCTACCTGTCAGACTGCCAGGTAGGTTGTCGTGCTCCAGCCAACTGTTGTAATTTTACATGTTTCTCCATGGCAGCCTTAATTGATCTGGCGGTATGCCTTGCATCATATGCTAAACTGGCGTTCACCAACAAAACACATATTATTTTAACAGTTTTTGGCCAGAACAGCGTAATACAATGGTATGATCTTTGCTTCTTAAACAGAAGGTACCGTGGTTTGACTCCCCGCCGCCGCGCTATGTGTAACTTTGAGCAAGTCACCTCACCCTAGCTCACTTTGCGGCGCTTCGCTGCGGCCTGACTCCTGGGTCATTCCAGTTTAACCTTGGAATAGATCATAAAGATAAATGTCCCATTGGAAATGAAATTCTAAAAATATCTTTAAATTTATTCAAAACGTTTACTTCAAATATCGACTGATTAAGAGAATCTCTAACTTGTCATACATGAGACTTCAAAGAAGATAATATCCTATTCCAAAGAAATCTCGGCGCGGCTTAAGATTTTTTTGACAAGTCTGGAGTCTTCTTAACCCTTTCCTCAAGAATGTGATATTTATAGGAAAATTGTAACATTTTGAACGACACAATGAGCATTTTTTCACATTTATATTTGTTTTGTACCGAATAAAATTTGGTGAAAAATCTTTGTGATATCTAAAAGAACTGAATGTTGCTTTGTGAAGATCGTTTTACGGCACAAAACTATGTATCTTTCAGAGTCATTAGGCCCATGGGGCCTGAGTTTATCCCTGTTTCTATAGCGTGAAACGGATAATAGCAATTGCTTGCTATCCTTTGGACAGGACGCGAGTCTATCGCAAAGTACTTTCCGCCAAATCTAACAGATTCATCTACCCATTCACTACTGGGTGGGCAGGGGGTCAGAAAAAAATCTCGACTGCGCCAGGAATCGATCACGGTTTCCTTTACATGTGAATGAGTGCTCTACCAACTGAGCTATCGGGACCCCCATAAAACTATATATCATGATATGTACTAATTGATTTTGAGTTTGGGTGTAAAAAGCACGACATTTCTTGCGTTGGGTAGGTCCTATGACTTATTGGAGAAAATCCTGAAAATCGTTGGTAAGGAAAGAGTAAATTCCTCGATATTTGGAGCTAAAGTTTTCTACCAGCACAAACAACAACAACAACAACAACAACAACAACAACAACAACAACAACAACAACAACAACAACAACAACAAAGAAAGAAAGACAGAAAAAATAATTGCGTTTTGTTAATGCAACGCAGTATAAAATATAAAATACATCTGTTTAGTTAGCTAAATATGACTCTATCTATATTGAAAAAGAGCATACAAATAAATATATGAGTATTTGATTCATGTCTTCTACGTAGCTAACTACAAAGTGACTCATTACATAGGCATTGTTTTCTCAAACTTGGTTACTGGATTATGATGGAATTCATTAGGTGAGTAATCAGGGCTGTACAGACTTCGGCTGGTAGAGCACTCGCTTCACAAGCAAAGGGACGGTGTTCCGATAACGGCTGAAGTCTAGATTTTTTTGTTTGTTCTGACCTCCCTGTCCACCTTACAGTGATTGGGTAGCAGGATCTGTTAGGTACGTTGTGATAGAATAGCGTCCTATCCTATGGTAACAAGCAATTGCTATTGTCCGTTTCACCATATAGAAACAGAGATAAACTCCGGCTCTACGGGCTAAATAGCTCCGAGGACTACTTTTTTTTTCTTCTACATACTAGGCCTAAGAAGTAGAAGTTTGTCTCGGTTTCAGTGGCGTGAAGACGGGCTGAATCAAATACCCTCATAGAACCCTATTCTATAGCACAAAACTCTCCGCCAGATTTCAGCCGTATTCTGAAAAGAAAAAAAAAAACATTTTAAAAACTTTGGCCAGAAAACTAGTTCCTTTTATAATATTACTAGCTCATCATTCATTCAGGATGGAAAATTAGAGACCAGAGGTCAGTCGTAATGCGATAGATCAAACCAGTTTTTTTTTTTTTTTTGCGGCTATGTGGTCTATGACATTCGCCTTCGGTTCGAGTCCCACTCTGGTAGAGGCTCCTTAGTCACATTCTCTCACAGTACTCAAAGGTAAAATGAGCGCTCAATTTGACCTTGGCCTTGAGAATCACAATCTGGCCATCTTGATGCCAGATTCATTTGCGCGCACCAACAG
>NC_088365.1:17303490-17310990 GCF_034508935.2 Berghia stephanieae | reverse complement strand
GAAAAAGCTCTGTTGCCGATATGAATGAGCTTTTTTTATATAGCGCAATATCCACTAAATCTGCTCAAAGCGCTTTACAAGGGAAGGGATCCCTGGCCAACAGCAACATTTAACATTTAGGACGGGACATGACACCTATTAGGCGATGTTATAATTTTTTTTCGGACAGAGACAACGCTGTTAACGGCCAGGTACTCATTTTACACCTGAGTGTGGTGAGAGAATGTGAGTAAAGAACCTTCTCCAAGGACTCAACTATGCGCCGAAAGAGGCTCGAACCCAGGACCTTCCGATCGGACAGCGAGTGTCATAGCACAAGACCACATAGCCGTACATATGTCGTGTTTGATCTGGTGAGTGTGTACGTCAAGACGTGGGTGGTACGAGTGCTATGTCTGCGTGCTGACACTTGTGGATTGGTGTTTGTTAAAATATTGCAGTTTAAAAACTAATTCTAATTCTAATTGAGCTCTATATAGCGCAAGATCCACTAAATGTGCTCAACGCGCTTTACAGGGGGTCCCTGGTCAACAGCAACATTTAACATGTAGGACGGGACATAATAATAATAATAATAAATGGCATTTATATAGAGCTTTACCCCGTTGTCACAGGCTCTAAGCGCTTTACAGTGATATATTATAAAAACAAAACATATTACAGTGAGACAAGTGTGAAAGAAACGTGATACGAATTCAATTTAACAACAACAAAATATGAAAATAATATTGCAACATTATGACGTAAAAAGATAAAACTTTAAGCGAGATTTGAACGTTGTCAACGAATCTCACGTGTGACGGGAGAGAGTTCCAAAAATGGGGGGGCCGAAAATTGAAAGACTGTTCACCTATTTTACGCAATGGCTTAGGTTTGACAAGGATTGATTGGTCACTGCTTGACCTCAAGTTTCTATTGGGGACATATATGTTAAGAAGGTCTTTAATATAGGAGGGACTGTTCGTGCTCAGGGATTTGTAGACATGCCGCCTTTTAGGCGATATTACAATTTTTCGGACAAAGACAACGCTGTTAACGGCCAGGTACTCATTTTACACCTGAGTATGGTGAGAGAAAGTGAGTAAAGAGCCTTTTCCAAGGACTCAACTATGCGCCGAGCGCGAGGCTCGAGCCCAGGACCTTCCGATCCGAAAGCGAGTGTCATACCACAAGACCACATAGCCGCACACTCATTCTCATCAATAAATCGTATAGGTCTAATTCATTATTATTATTACTATAATCACGACTTGATATAGCGCTGGTATCCACAAATAGTGCTCAGGAGTGCTTTACAATAGTTTTTTGGTCTCACCAAAGAACACTGTATATGTTAACACGTACCATACTCTTTGGTATCACACATTCATCCCATATGGGGAAATTTGTCTCTAGGGTCTATTCCAAGGGAAGACTGGAATAATCCAGGCGTCAGCCGCAGTGCAGCGCCGCAAAATGAGCTAGGGCGAGGTGACTTGCTCAAGGCCACAGAGCGCAGCGGCGGGTGATCGAACTCGGCACCTTTCGGGTACGAAGTAAAAAACCGTACCGCTGAGCCACGATTTTCTGACAAGTTTGAAGTCATCTTATCTAACGATATAGATAGTATGAGCTTAGCTAATAAATTCACAACATTGCCATCCGGAAGTATAATGGACCAACACACAAAACTATATGTAACCTTAAACGTTTCTAGTCTGGTTAATGCAATTTAGTGAGAATTACTCCTAAACGCGGATGGCAAAAAAAAAACAATAACAAAGTCCAGAGTGACGTCAACTTCATTCTATCTATACAAAGGTAGTAAATTTCTTTCTTTTTTTATGGTCAAACTATAAAAAGTTGTTCTGTCTCCCCATGATATATTTGACAGTGACAGAGACGGCAAAAAAACTGTAAAAGCTTGAGTCAACAGATGTACTCACTGTCTGGCATTTAATGTCAGGTGAGGAGAAACCCATTCATTATAGAGGTGAGGATTGTGGTGTCGTGAATAAATGAAAATAAGCTCCTATGCGAGGATAAGACATAGATAGAAGAATTCCAAAATGATATCATAAACAACACAAACTACTGGTTTTTCCACCGAGCTGTAGTCTTAAAGAATCCATTCATTCTCTTTATTTACAATATCAGATAAAGTGGAGACATCTATCTAGCGCTGCGAAAATTGAATTGAAAAGGAACAGAATATAGATAGAATGAAGTTGACGTCACTCGGGTCTTTGTTAATGCTTTTAGCCATCCGCGTTTATGAGTAATTCTCACTAAACTCCAGACTATAAACGTTCATGGTTAGGCATATTTTTGTGTGTGTTGGTCCGGTATATCTCCGGATGGCAATGTTGTGAGCTTCTTAGTCAAGCGCATACTATCTTTACAATTAGAATAACAGTGAAATAGAAAATCACAAATAGTGTGGAGTGGGTGCTAACTGTATTTCAATACGGAATGAGATTAGCGGAAGAGTGGCGTCCCTTGATTGGACTTCACCTTACAGAGAGAACGTCATGATGGTTTTGCGCATGCGTCTCTCTCGTCCTCGCTTTCGGTGAAGTGCTCTCATGCCGCTTTCACCGGAAGCGAGGACGAGAGACGCATGCGCAAAACCAATGTGACGTTCTCTCTCTAATAACTTCTCCGCCGGTGACGTCCAATCAAGGGACGCTACTCTTCCGCTAATCTCATCCCCTATTATAATCATCACAAACATCAACACACGATATCTACATTCTTTTGTAACGTCCTGATATTCCAACACATTGAAGAATGGAATTTCTTGGGCAGCGTGGCACATTGGAATTGTCAAAGCTTCGCAACCTGAAAGTAATGAGTTCCAATCCCAATCCCTGGAATTGCAAGTTACCTCGCCCTGGCGTGGGATATTCTAGTGTTTTCTCCAATAGACTCTAGATATAAATTTCACCATTAGAAATTCCATTTCGCTATCTATTTTACTTTGATTTGGCTATGTTCATCGGCATCGGGCTGAGCGTAGCGATCGTAAACTTATAGCCCGAAACTGACTAAAATATGACGTCAAAAGACAAGTTTTTGGCCACAAAAGAAAACAAATCTTGAGTTGTATTCAATTGTTCAACCAATTGAATCACTTGTTTCTTTGAGAACAACTAACGACAACTCACTAGGCGGTGCAAAAACCTGAAACATGACGTCAAACTATAAGTCCTATTGGGCACTCGTACCAGGCTATAAGTTAACAATGGTTACGGGCTGAGCCTTACAAAAACATTGGATAGACAGACCAGCATGAAGACGGATGAAGACGTTGCCATGAAGACTATTTTTGTTATGGGAACAAACAAGACATTGCTAAAACATAAAGCACGAGAAAAACATTGGATAGACCAGCATGGGCATCAAAACTTGATAAAACATAAATCAAGACGCCTAAACAGAAAGTGTCTGTAAATGTTACGGCTAAAAACCAATAGGGGATGAGATTAGCGGAAGAGTAGCGTCTCTTGATTGGACGTCACCTTACAGAGAGAACGTCAATTTGGTTTTGCGTATGCGTGTCTCTCGTCCTCGCTTTCGGTGAAGTGTCTCAAGCCGCTTTCATCGGAAGCGAGGACGAGAGACGCATGCGCACAACCAACATGACGTTCTCTCTCTAATAACTTTTCCGCCGGTGACGTCCAATCAAGGGACGCTACTCTTTCGCTAATCTCATTCCCTATATATCATATTTGTGTTATTAGTTTATCTTTAATTTGACTTTTTAGCGTTCGGTTCATCAAGACCTCAAACTGTTTTGAGACAATAATATGTTACATGTGATAATTTAAATTTCCCAGACGCATAGAGCGGTCCAACCACGTGCTGGTCACCGAATGAAGATTTGAAGATAACATGGGGGGGGGGGGGGGGGGGCACAGTCACTTTTTGATTTCGAATAGGGTGGGGGGGGGGGGGAGAGAGAGGGAACATATTATGTACTTTTATATATTTCAGAGGATGTTATATTAGTCAACATTTTTATATAGTTGAACTTTTCTATATTGTAAAAAGCTTCATTTAAAAAAGAAAAGAAAAGCTCAAATCTTCAAATTTTGTATCTAAATTTGAAAAATAAGTTTTAGAAAAGAAAAGTGTGACTCTGCCCTTTCTTCACCTTTGCCCTTCATTTGTTTTCACACTTCAGAGCTTAGTATTGCACTGACCTTGACACTTCTCTGGGCAATGTAATCATGACTTCAATACAAAATCGAAAGGTGTGCCCTATTCATTAATCTTGAATATTATTGTCAATTTGATTAATTCAACTCAATCATAAAAAAATAATAGAAAAACAAGATATTGAAATATAAATGCTTCATTGTATTGTTTATTGATAAAAGTGAGTTATTGCCCTTGGTAATTTTAGTGCCAATTTTTTATCATCATGAATAATACACTGAATACCAGAAATGATTTCACGTGTTTTAGAAAGGAGGAATTAATTTTAGTCATAAAAATTTATTGAAATTATTCCCATGTTGAATTTAATTGAGGAAGTGCATTATCCATTAATATCGAAAGGTATAAAAAGTAAAATCATGATAGAATAGAAAGAAAGAAAGAAAGAATAAAAGACTATTTGCCTTATAACTTATAGTGTAATATAGTCCATTCCGGATAATCGCAACTCGGTTAATCGCAGATTTTGGTTAATCGCAACATTTCCCAAGAAATGGAATTAATTCTCTATAAAAGTAACTGGTTAATTGCAACAAAGTTCGGTTAATCGCAACGAATATTCGACCTAAAAAATTGGCAAATTCAAGAAATCAATCAGACAAAATCTCATGATTAAATTTCATCATTGGTTAAATCATGACAGGTTGATAAAACAAGAGTTCGCGGGCTTTAATGCTTTAGTTGTGTGTCATCACTCTATTAGACCGGGACATTGCAGTACGGTTTGCTGTGAAGTCATACATAACCATTAAAAGGGAACGAGGGGGCTGGGCATAGTCTAGACAACAGGTAGACAATGACGGTTGTACAGAGAGACAAAGCGATATCCTTTGTTTTTGGGATTGACAATTGTGAATTGTGTCCAGTGGGTTTAGTGAGAGCTTATTGTCTCTCATCATAGCTAATCTCTATGACTCTTACAAATGTTGAGAATGAAAGAGTGAAAGTTAATCCAATCTTAATAAAATGTCAAAATCTATACAGAATTTTTGTTTCAATCAAATTAATCAAAATTCCCAGTAATGTGGTGGACTAAGAACAATGTTTACAACATCTGGTTTGAGTTTACCGTATGTGGTATGAAACTAGTCAGCGGTTAAATCAAAATTGCTCTGAAAACTTACAACAAGCGTTGGTGAAGGCAGTGACCCTGTCATTATATCTGAAATCGACCAAAGACACCACAGTCATGGACAGTCCCAAGCCGGTGTAGCACGCCAGAATGACTCTATCGCTAAAAAGACTCTAGACTTAAAAAATTGGCGTACGGGAGACTAGCTCTGGAGTGTGCCTCGCGTACGCCAATTTAACTCTAGAATCTTTTTTTTTGGTAGAGTCATTCTCGCGTGGTACACCGGTGTAAACTCAGAGGGAAAATGTTGCCAGTGGACAGCAAACTCAACTTCGGTTAATCGCAACTGCGGTTAATTACAACATTTTTGCTGATCCCAAGGTGTTGCGATTATCCGGAATGGAATGTATTATAATCCTCATAAGTAAGGAATGGTGGCTATGAATGTAGGCGATAAAAATGTCACTCACACTCTACTTTATGATATGAGTACTCATCTACAACAGATGTTGTGTTAAGCTGTCGATGACAGTATTCTCACCTCTTACTTTGCTTACAATTTTTTTTTGTTTCCGCAGCAAGTTCACTTCACTGCATCATCAGGGGAAATGAAATATTAAAAATATATATCATCAATTACTGTTGCACTTAAGCCCCAATAGGCTAAATGAAAGAAATGAAAAGATTATTGAGAGAGAGAGAGAGAGAGAGAGAGAGAGAGAGAAACAAATAAAGGGAGAGAAAGAGAGAGAGAGAGAGAGAGAGAGAGAGAGAGGAGAGAGGGAGAGAAGAGAGGTAGAGAGAGAGGGAGAGGGAGAGAGAGAGAGAGAGAGAGAGAGAGAGAGAGAGAGAGAGAGAGAGAGAGAGAGAGCATGAGGGAGGGAGAATCAACTCTTAAGAATGTAACCAAAAAAAAACATAACAAACAAAAGCAAATAAGCAAACAAAACAATACATTATATACTGAACATTTGAAAAGATTAATAGAGATAGAGAGAGAGAGAGAGAGAGAGAGAGAGAGAAGAGAGGTAGAGAGAGAGAGAGAGAGAGAGAGAGAGAGAGAGAGAGAGCATGAGGGAGGGAGAATCAACTGTTGTAACAAACAAAACAAAAACATAACAAACAAAAGCAAATTAGCAAACAAACCAATACATCACATGCTGAACAAATGTAAATAAATAGATCCATAAATATATAGACAAGTATGTAGATAGATATTTTTTTTAAAAAAAAGAATAGATTGTTAAGAATGTATCATTGAATAAATACTTTAATGTCAAATGATTTATTTGTTAGAAATAAGCTTCGGTAAGACAAAATACAACAACTTTAGATCAATTGACAAATAAATCAATTAATAAACAAACAAATAAATAAATAAATAAATAAATAAATAAATAAAGATCACATTTTCCTTTTAAAGAACTTACACATGGTACTATGCTATGGAAACGTATAATTTTCATTTATCATGTTGAATATGTATAGCTATAAATTAGGAAAACATAATATTAATATGCATCCTTTTTAAGACGCTTGTACAAGATTTTTTCTCATCCTCCTTGTTTTCATTCGTTGTCGCTGCCGTCTATAGATAGTATGCGCTTGGCTAAGAAGCTCATAACATTGCCATCCGGAAGTATAACGACCAACACACAAAATATGTGTAACCTTAAGCGTTTATAGTCTGGTTAATACAGTTGAGTGAGAATTACTCATAAACGCGGATGGCAAAATACAATAACAAAGACCTGAGTGACGTCAACTTCATTCTATCTATAGGCCTACTGCTATCTACAGTGGAATCTGCATTGAAGTCAACACTTTTAAAGTCAACTTCCGTTTAAAGTCAACGCCTCAATCTGTAGGTCCCAACAGTTCTGTTATTTATATCAGTGTGTTAAATTGATAATGGATAAAGTAAAACTTGCTTTATTTTCGACATATCTTTCTTGACCTCAGTGTTGGCTCTGTCAGGATTCCACCGAACCCGCTCCTCTTTCTTCTCAATCCTCCCTCTCTTCTCTCATTCCTTCGCCGCTCCTTTCTCTCAGATTCCTATCTTTCCTTCAGGATTTCCAACGACCTCATTCTCATCGGATATCCACAACGTATCTGCGAAATCACTAAACTTCTCCGTCAGGACCACCTGAAGCCCTTCGTCTGTCCTGTCGTAGAAGTTGGACGTCTTTCTCGTAGGATTCCAGCGGACTGTCAATACGTAGGAT
>NC_088365.1:17293490-17298490 GCF_034508935.2 Berghia stephanieae | reverse complement strand
TAAATATAATAGAGAAGAGAATGGGGGATAGATAGATAGATAGATAGATAGATAGATAGATAGATAGATAGATAGATAGATAGATAGATAGATAGATAGATAGATAGATAGATAGATAGATAGATAGATAGATAGATAGAAGGATAGATGTTATTGTAATGTTTACCACGATGTTGGAGTCAGTCTACATCGATGTTTCAGGCCTTTTCAGCCATCGTCAGGACTGTGTGTTACATGAGTTTGGTTTGTTGTGTTTGTTGCTTGTTGAGGTGGTTCCGTAGGTTTGTAGTTGATTATTAAGTGTTTTCGTCTATGTGGACAGCTATTGTACATCTCATTTTTCGTGTCTATCTCTCACTCTTTCTCCATCTGTCTCGCCTCTCTCTCTCTCTCTCTTATATTATTATATATATATATATATATATATAATTAATATATATATATATATATATATATATATATATATATATATATATAACGATAGAGAGATGGATAGACGGGCAAATAAATAGATGGATATATAGATAGATAGATATATAGATATTTCCATGAACGTCCCATCATCATCATCATCATCATCATCATCATCATCATCATCATCATCATCATCATCATCATCATCATCATCATCTCAACACCATCATGATTACCAATGCATGAGCAATTTCATCGCCATCCGACTGTTTTACCCCTCACCTTTTGACCCAACCAATCATGGCAACCATAATAAATACATAATTCATAACGCTTTATGACAATGATAATAGCTAGAAAGAATCCAATTCATGTTCAATAATATAACAATCATTACTATGGTTGGCGATTACAGGTTTCCATTAATAATTATTAGATCTTTTTAACCCTTTGACGTCGAAGGTCATGTCTTGGAGGCCAAATTTCTCGTGTTATTTTTCTGGTTATAACAGCTGGCCTTGGCGTGTTCGCCTATAGATAGTATGCGCTTGGCTAAGAAGCTCATAACATTGCCATCCGGAAGTATAACGGACCAACACACAAAACTGTGTGTATCTATGAACGTTTATAGTCAGGTTAATACAGTAAAGTGAGCATTACTCATAAACGCTGATGGCAAAAAACAATAACAAAGACCTGAGTGACGTCATCTTCGAACTATCTATAGATATGCCATTGGGGTTTCATTTTCTTGTGCCGTTTCGTGGTTTGTGGTATAACACTCGGCTTTGGAAATAAAGGTCCGTGGTTCCAGTCCCGCAAAGTGGTGGCGCAAAATTGAGTTGTTGGAAAAGGGCACTTTATTCACATTCTCTAGCCACATTCAGATGTAAAATGAGTACCTGGCCTCTATCAGCATTTTCTCTGTCGGAAATAAAACTTTAAACATGTAACATGACGTCTTGTCCCTTGTGTGTTTAGTGGTGCTGTTGTCTGAAGTTCCCTTGTAATGCAATTTGAGCACATTTGGTGGATGTTGCTCTGTGTAAAACCTTTTTAAAGGCTTAAAATAATGGTCACCTACTATAAAGTTATTTGATTACAGAAAATATTTTGCTTATTGTTCTGATTGAAGTATTGGGGCCCGTCCCAATTATTTAGTTGACATATTACCATTTCCATGTACTCGAGGTGATTGGTCACATTGGATTATGTGCTCAGAGTGACCTACATAGTGAAAAATGTTGACACCTTTTGAAATATCTAACATCACGATTGGTTATTTTGTTCAGTTTGACACACGGGCATGTTGACAACTTTCATAAACAAAAGCAGCATGTTTGCAATTGGATTCAGTAGTCTGATGTCACGCTGCCCGGCAACGGCGGCCATCTTGGTTCTAAACAAAGAAAATCATTACTTTTTATTCTTCATGCTGGCTAGAACTTTTCATATGCCTTGTGATCAGAATGCGTAAAAGTCAAAACATGATCAGATTTATGGGGGTGGGGGGGGGGGGTTCCCTCTGGATACGCTTTTATGCTCGCCGGAGAAATGTTCGTACGGGCGTCCGCCATTGTTCCGAAAGTTTAGAGCCAGTGTTACTAAGTTACCATGCGTCATTAGGAAGGGACTGACGTTACGACTGTTAAAGAGTATTGTTAAGAAATACCCAATCGTTGTACAGCAACAAACCATGTCATCGATGACAAGGTTGGACGAAAACATGAATATCGATCGCTCCCATTAAGAGAGATCAGGATTGATTCCGAATGTGTTTGTTTTTCTTCCGATCCTTTGTTCACCCACCACTGATTGGATGGATGGGTATGTGAGATCTGATGGAAATAGGATTCAATAGTCTGATGTCACATCCGCCCAGCAACGAGCAGCTTGGTTCTAAACAAAGAAAATCGTTACTTTTTATTCTACATGCTGGATAAAATCTTTTCACATGTCATGAGTTCCGAATGTATAAAAGTCATAACATGATCAGATTTATAATTTTTTTCTCCTCTGGATACACTTTTACGCTTGTCAGAGAAGTATTTCATAAGGACGTCCGCCATTGTTCATATAGTTTAGAACCAGTTACTAAGTTACTAAGCGTCATCATTACGAGTGAAGTGACGTAAAGACCTTTGAAGCCTATTACATTGTAATATATTATCTATCCATTTAAATCATATCAAGCAGTTGCAAATTGTCCACTTAAAAGTTAGCACGACATCAATTCCGACTCTATGGTCCTCACGGTATAATATAATGAAGACTATGAGATGGTCAACCGATGAAACTCATCTGACCAAATTAATTTGACGAAATTGAAATCAGCAGCTTTACCCATATCACCATGACAATCACCCGTAAACAAAAGGGGAGATCACTACGAATGCTTGACGCGCAGATGTCCGTTATGGACGTTTGTAATTAACGCTCATGGCTGCCTGGTGTGACTCATGAGCCCTACCCCCCTCCTCCTCCTCCTCCAATTCTGTCGCAGAGAAATGAGCCAATCAAAACGATTGATACAGGATGAGATCGATGAAACCCCCTTCTGTGTCACTGATTAAGATTTATTTTCTGACAGCCTTTGAATAAAGGGTGGTACAATAAGATTTGAAGATCTTGATATGACCCCTCATGCACATCGCTGTTAAAATAAATAAATAAATAAGTATATTTATTCTATGTACTATATCTATATCGAAATTAAATTATCCACACTTCAATTGAACACACAATTCCGAGTAGGTGTTCACGAAAGAATATAGATAATTCATCAAACAAGATGTCTGATGTCAACAGGAATCATCCATGTTGTCCAAGTGAGCTAGTTAATAATCTTGCAAAAGGAAAAAAAAACGAAAGTGCCTGAAGTGGCGCTCGAACACTTCGAACACTTCGCCCTTCTTATTTTATATATATATAAAAACTCAAAACTCTGAAGTCTACATACAAACTTTGCGCACCATATTTTATTTAATCTTTTGGCAGATCAGACCTCTGATGACAAAATATTTATATATTCCTTCCGTTTTCCCCCTTCTCTTTATCATCATTATCTGCGTGTAACCCGAGAAAGGTCAAAGGCACGAACGTTATTTAGTTTGTGCTGTCCCAAGGCCCTCTATATATAGTTCGAAGATGACGTCACTCATGTCTTTGTTATTGTTTTTTGCCATCCGCGTTTATGACTAATGCTCACTGAACTGTATTAACTTGACTATAAACGTTCATGGATACAGACAGTTTTGTGTGTTGGTCCGTTATACTTCCGGATGGCAATATTATGAGCTTCTTAGCCAAGCGCATACTATCTGTAGTTAATATTCTAATTCAAAACAAGTTGATGTAGTGGAAAAATATTGAAATAACCGATATTAAATCATTGATCGATTAATAAAAAGGTTAAAAAGTCAGGCCTGGTAGTTATTTTTCTCCCATTTAGCACGACTTCTACAAGCCACCCTTCCCTCCCCCTATCCCCATCCCCCCCCTCACCTTATCACTATAATATTATTATAGTTATGTCTCTCCTTTATTATCAAGTTATTATCACTCCCATTATATTCTCATCTTATTATTGTTTCATTGACTATTATATTTATTTACATTATTTTGACCATGTGGACTAATACACTCCTTCGGTCTGAATGTCCTGGTTAGCTTCTCATAGTGAGTCCTTGAAAAATCTTTACTCCATTTTACATATTATGTACAGTGTTTGTCTCGAAATTGGATATCGCTAAGCGGAAATACAAACCAAACAATAAAAGCTACTAACAAAAGGAAAACCATTTTATCTTTTAAATTTGAGCACTCAACCAATTTGATTGGTAATTGGGTCTAGATCTAATGAAAGTTGTAGTAAAATACCATATGACAGCTTTTGATCAAATTTTGCAATAAGAGATTGTTCAACCCTTTTTTATCAGAAATCCGTGATTAATTTATCCATAGGTTATCATCTTATTTTTTTATGTGACTTTTCGTGTTTACGTTATGACAACTCGCCTTCTGATGGAAGGCTAGGGTTTCGAGTCGGCTGACTAGACGTCTAAAGTTAGTCCTGGAATGGTTCTTAAGGCATTTTTTACTTTATTATCTGTATAAAAATAGGCAACCGCATTAACATGTTGTACTCACGGGAAAAAACTGTTGACGCCTACACGTGTCCGGTAGGTTATAGGGTAGTTCGAAAGCATACTTAGTACTGGTTCGGGATTAGTTTTTGCAACGTTTTAGGTCAGCTGCTTGAAATGTATTAATACCCACTAAAACGTCATAAATGGAGGTTTTGGGTCCGACAATGACGTTTCCGGATGGCAACTTGTCAGCATCTTACCAACCCATACTATCTATATGTAAATATTGCTGTTGGCAGGGATCCTGATGTAAAGCCTCAAAAACGTTTATGTGTATGCCTATAGAAAGTCAGTTGTTTTTTTTTCTCATTACTCATAATTTATTCAACATTCCCAGTTAGAAACGCATAGATTGTACAGTTTACGAAAGTTAGGATGTTATCAGCTTTTGGAAATTTCGAAATTAAAATTCTTAAATGCTAGTGCACAATTGCAACA
>NC_088365.1:17245990-17288490 GCF_034508935.2 Berghia stephanieae | reverse complement strand
TCGAAAACATATTTTTTCGAATAACTTAATTGACCAACACGCTGGGAAGGTTCAAAGAACGTGCGTCAAGAAATCAAGTGCACACGAGAAAATGACTTTAAAAAGGCAGAAACATAATATCTACGTGTATTTTGAAATAGAAATATAAAATGCCTAACCTCACTACACCTAATGAGTCTAAATACAACCCCCCCCCCCCCCCCCCCCCCCCCACAACGAAAAAACCCTCAAAAAATCAAAAAAAAAAAAACAAAAAAAAAACAAAACAAACAAACTACCCAATAAACAAAAAACAGGTTTCGACTGCTGAATTAATGCTTAGCGAGGACCAGAGGCAAGACTTTTTTTTTTTAATTTCGTCTCCAAATCACTGTTTGATGACGTCAATGTTCGATTTTTCGTTTACTTTTAAAGGCTCAATGATGCAAATTAAATGTAATCAGTATCCGAACACTTTAGTCTTCCTGTCCGTTCCGACACTAGAGGGTGAGACTGTCAGGGGTGGACAATGAGATGAGCAATGATAGCTTGCGCGGTGCATGGCCTTTGACCTTTCGGACCATTGGAAAAGATAACGACCAGCTTGTTTGTTATCCAAACAGATTGGTGAGTGACAAAGAGAAAGAAAAAAAAAGAAAGAAAGAAAAGCGGGGTATGGGGGTGGGGATTGGGGGTGGGGGGGGGGGGGGTTGAGAGGGATAGATGCGGCACACTGACTAAAAGCTTTTTTTTTTTGTTCTTTGTTTTTGTTGTTGTCATTTTGCCTGAATGTTTATATTTTATATTTTGTTTGTAAACTATTGAGGAATTAAGACCAACTTCGCTGTGTAAAAAATACTAACAAGAGATGAAGTGAGTAGGAAAGTGCCAGAAGACAATAGAGAAAAACAATTTTTCTCGAAGGTGATGGGGATGTGAAACCCGCGACCTTACTGGTACGACAACTCCTACTTAACTTTTTAAATTTCTATCGTTTTAGAATATTATTTCAACTAGTTGAGTTGAGTTTATTTTTTATTCTTCAATGTTTATTTGAGGAAAGAAAATTCAAGCCAAAATGAGAAAAGGGCAAAAAGTGTTTTGTCGATCAATGGACAACAGTGATGCTCGTGAGAAAAAGAAGAAAAACTATGTAACCCTCTGACTCAAAATGGTATTAATTGTTCCCATACGAAGCCTCTCCATTTTCACTCTTTCGTTAGTATTTTGCGATCACAGGCTTCAGGCAGCCCCTACCGGTTTCTATTAATTCAGAGCGGTATTGATGTTTGAAATATAATTGATGGTCATAAATATGAAACTTTTGTGTTTTATTTAGTAAAATAAATATTGCATCATGAGAGAGCGGTGGGGTGAGGGGGGGGGGGGCGCTGCTTGAAGCCTGGGATCGGGAAAATACTAACGAAAAGGTGAAAATGGAAAAGCTTCAGATGGGAACGTTACAGACAATGGACGTTTCGATTACAAACCCTTCGTCAGCAAAACAATAAACAAAGGAACGTGGGAAACAAATAAGATAATATGGAGTATAAATTAATTGTAGCGTCTGTACTCTTTTAATACTCCATTTTATTTCAGCGGCCAGGCACTCAGTATCTGCCTGAATATTGTGAAAGATTGTGAGAAAAGAGCCTTTTCCAATAACGTGAGTAGAAAAGTGCCAGAAGACAATAGAGAATAAAAAATTTTTTCGCGGCGGTGGTGGGGTTTGAACCTGCGACCTTATTGGTACGACAACTCCGCCTGGCAGGTGAGAGCGTGGCTCTACCGTGTGAGCTATCCACGAACACAAAAATATTCGTTTCAAACCCAAAGTCATTTCTAGATCCCTCTCTCACCCACTTCTTGAGATCGCCGATTCGTTCACCACCATCGCGAAGTAATTTTGACCAGCAGTTAAGCTTAATAGCCAATATTCTCATCACAAACATATAACATAGAAACGATTGAGACATGGAGTATGCTCCGGTGTATGGGGTGAATTTTTAATTCAGAAAAGTGAGTGGAGCAGGCACTTATGTTGGTAACAACAAGATATGAAGTGAGTAGAAAAGTGCCAGAAGACAATAGAGAATAAAAATTTTTTCGCGGCGGTGGTGGGGTTTGAACCTGCGACCTTATTGGTACGACAACTCCGCCTGGCAGGTGAGAGCGTGGCTCTACCGTGTGAGCTATCCACGAACACAAAAATATTCGTTTCAAACCAAAGTCATTTCTAGATCCCTCTCTCACCCACTTCTTGAGATCGCCGATTCGTTCACCACCATCGCGAAGTAATTTTGACCAGCAGTTAAGCTTAATAGCCAATATTCTCATCACAAACATATAACATAGAAACGATTGAGACATGGAGTATGCTCCGGTGTATGGGGTGAATTTTTAATTCAGAAAAGTGAGTGGAGCAGGCACTTATGTTGGTAACAACAAGATATGAAGTGAGTAGAAAAGTGCCAGAAGACAATAGAGAATAAAAAATTTTTTCGCGGCGGTGGTGGGGTTTGAACCTGCGACCTTATTGGTACGACAACTCCGCCTGGCAGGTGAGAGCGTGGCTCTACCGTGTGAGCTATCCACGAACACAAAAATATTCGTTTCAAACCCAAAGTCATTTCTAGATCCCTCTCTCACCCACTTCTTGAGATCGCCGATTCGTTCACCACCATCGCGAAGTAATTTTGACCAGCAGTTAAGCTTAATAGCCAATATTCTCATCACAAACATATAACATAGAAACGATTGAGACATGGAGTATGCTCCGGTGTATGGGGTGAATTTTTAATTCAGAAAAGTGAGTGGAGCAGGCACTTATGTTGGTAACAACAAGATATGAAGTGAGTAGAAAAGTGCCAGAAGACAATAGAGAATAAAAAATTTTTTCGCGGCGGTGGTGGGGTTTGAACCTGCGACCTTATTGGTACGACAACTCCGCCTGGCAGGTGAGAGCGTGGCTCTACCGTGTGAGCTATCCACGAACACAAAAATATTCGTTTCAAACCCAAAGTCATTTCTAGATCCCTCTCTCACCCACTTCTTGAGATCGCCGATTCGTTCACCACCATCGCGAAGTAATTTTGACCAGCAGTTAAGCTTAATAGCCAATATTCTCATCACAAACATATAACATAGAAACGATTGAGACATGGAGTATGCTCCGGTGTATGGGGTGAATTTTTAATTCAGAAAAGTGAGTGGAGCAGGCACTTATGTTGGTAACAACAAGATATGAAGTGAGTAGAAAAGTGCCAGAAGACAATAGAGAATAAAAAATTTTTTCGCGGCGGTGGTGGGGTTTGAACCTGCGACCTTATTGGTACGACAACTCCGCCTGGCAGGTGAGAGCGTGGCTCTACCGTGTGAGCTATCCACGAACACAAAAATATTCGTTTCAAACGTTTGAAACGAATATTTTTGTGTTCGTGGATAGCTCACACGGTAGAGCCACGCTCTCACCTGCCAGGCGGAGTTGTCGTACCAATAAGGTCGCAGGTTCAAACCCCACCACCGCCGCGAAAAAATTTTTTATTCTCTATTGTCTTCTGGCACTTTTCTACTCACTTCATATCTTGTTGTTACCAACATAAGTGCCTGCTCCACTCACTTTTCTGAATTAAAAATTCACCCCATACACCGGAGCATACTCCATGTCTCAATCGTTTCTATGTTATATGTTTGTGATGAGAATATTGGCTATTAAGCTTAACTGCTGGTCAAAATTACTTCGCGATGGTGGTGAACGAATCGGCGATCTCAAGAAGTGGGTGAGAGAGGGATCTAGAAATGACTTTGGGTTTGAAACGAATATTTTTGTGTTCGTGGATAGCTCACACGGTAGAGCCACGCTCTCACCTGCCAGGCGGAGTTGTCGTACCAATAAGGTCGCAGGTTCAAACCCCACCACCGCCGCGAAAAAATTTTTTATTCTCTATTGTCTTCTGGCACTTTTCTACTCACTTCATATCTTGTTGTTACCAACATAAGTGCCTGCTCCACTCACTTTTCTGAATTAAAAATTCACCCCATACACCGGAGCATACTCCATGTCTCAATCGTTTCTATGTTATATGTTTGTGATGAGAATATTGGCTATTAAGCTTAACTGCTGGTCAAAATTACTTCGCGATGGTGGTGAACGAATCGGCGATCTCAAGAAGTGGGTGAGAGAGGGATCTAGAAATGACTTTGGGTTTGAAACGAATATTTTTGTGTTCGTGGATAGCTCACACGGTAGAGCCACGCTCTCACCTGCCAGGCGGAGTTGTCGTACCAATAAGGTCGCAGGTTCAAACCCCACCACCGCCGCGAAAAAATTTTTTATTCTCTATTGTCTTCTGGCACTTTTCTACTCACTTCATATCTTGTTGTTACCAACATAAGTGCCTGCTCCACTCACTTTTCTGAATTAAAAATTCACCCCATACACCGGAGCATACTCCATGTCTCAATCGTTTCTATGTTATATGTTTGTGATGAGAATATTGGCTATTAAGCTTAACTGCTGGTCAAAATTACTTCGCGATGGTGGTGAACGAATCGGCGATCTCAAGAAGTGGGTGAGAGAGGGATCTAGAAATGACTTTGGGTTTGAAACGAATATTTTTGTGTTCGTGGATAGCTCACACGGTAGAGCCACGCTCTCACCTGCCAGGCGGAGTTGTCGTACCAATAAGGTCGCAGGTTCAAACCCCACCACCGCCGCGAAAAAATTTTTTATTCTCTATTGTCTTCTGGCACTTTTCTACTCACTTCATATCTTGCTTTTCCAATAACTCAACTTTAGGCCGCCGAAAACGGTAACTGAGGCAGGTACCTCGATGTCAGATGGCGAGAATCTTACCATGAGACTTCAAAGACATACCGTGTACAGAGAAGTGTATCTCCTAGTACCACAAGCGGCCTCTGAAATTGACGTCATTTGACTCTTTGTTGTTTTTTAGACCGCCAATAAGGTGACAAGATTTTACTAAATTCTCTCTTTTTTAAAAAAAAATACGCCATTATACGCAGCATCTTTAGATATCGTCGCCTAGGCATTCCATGAAGTCATTTTGATAATCCATCAAATAGACATCTGATGACAATAGGAATCCCTCGTGTTGTCCAAAGGAAGCGAATTGGGTGATTAATAATCTTGGCCAAGGAAAAAAAAAAAAACGAAAATGTCTGAAGCGGGACTTGAACCCGGACGTTTGAGACTCATTGCAATGCTTTAACACTCGGCCATCACGCCCCCGATGTTCTCTAACACAGTATTAATGCTTAAGTACTAACGAAAGAGTGAAAATGGAACAAAACAGACAATGGACGTTTCGAGTACAAATGAATACTGCAACCACCATTGAGTAAAGGCGATACAAGTTATTTTGCATTTTACTTTATTTTATTTATTTTCCATGTTAATTTGTGTAATGTTATGCTGACGAAGGGTTTGTACCCGAAACGTCCATTGTCTGTTTTGTTCCCATACGATGCCTTTCCATTTTCACTCTTTCGTTAGTATTTTCACAATCATCGGCTTCAGGCAGCCCCTACCGTTTTCTATTAATGCTTAAGGTTACACACAATTTTGTGTGTTGATACAATTGATCTAGGAGGCAAACTGGTGGCCATTTTAGGCATACCATCAATTGACAATGACATTTGAAAGACTTTTTGGGCGGACCACCGTGGAACGGAATGTGTGACTATGACTATGACTGGTACCCACCCAACTCAAGCAGGTGTTGTATTGTCTGTGTGTGAATGTGAATGTGAATGTGAGCAGTGTCGATGACTCATCATACGCAGCTACATGACAACTTAATTTCTATTACTATTAGTAATAAAATAACTCAGATGCTTAGTAACATGGTCTGGTAACAAATTATACCTAGCACTGTCATAAAAGTGACAAATTGGGTATCAGGTACTGGAGTCAGATATACATCTGTATGAAACGGTGCCAGAAAAAGCAGAAAGAAAAATTACAGGGAAAATAAAATCATTCAAAAAAAATATATATAAAAAAAATTGAGCTTTATATAGCGCAATATCACTAAATGTGCTCAAAGCGCTTTACAAGGGGTCCCTGGGCAACAACAGGTACACATTTTACACCTGAGTACGATGAGAGAATATGGGTAAAGAGTCTTTTTCAAGGACTCAACTATGCGCCGAGCGAGGCTCGAACCCATGACCTTCCGATCCGAAAGCGAGTGTCATACCACCAGACCACATAGCCACGCAATAAAAACCCCCAGACTGTTGAAAGGAAAAAGGTGAAAATGTTGCTACCATGCTATCGTGAACCAATCAGTTGAGAAGGGTTAAAGAAAATGGTAGGCATACTTTCATACATGTCTAGCGACAATATCTGAAATATTGTCTGATGAAAATCTGGCAAAACGATGTAATTCATCAACGTATCAATACTGTACTACAGTGGAATAAACATAAAGTCAACACTCTTAAATTGCACTGTGACTCGGCAGGTTCCGGGTTCGAGACCCGCTTCAGGCACTTTGGGTTTTTTTCCCCTTGAGCCAGATTATTAACCCCCAATTTGCTTATATGGACAACATGGGTGATTCCTGTTGACATCAGACATCTTGTTTGATGAATTATCTATATTCCTTCGTGGAATGCTTAGGCGACGGTATCTTATGCTGTCGTGGCGGAAGGGCATAATTTTTCCCGTCTAAATTTGGATCTAAGAAATAAAATTGTGTAAAAAAAAAAAACTAGCTTGAGATGAAAAGAAAATTCTAATTCATTTTCAACTGTACTTTGTAAAATTGTAGCCTGATTAGATTAGTTTTTATTACCCCCAACCCTCAACTACCTATTTCTCTCTTTCCCCCCCCCCCCCTCTCTCTCTCTCTCTCTCTCTCTCTCTCTCTCTCTTTCTTTCTTTCTCTCTCTCTCTCACTCTTTCTTCTCTTCTTTTTCTTCTCTTCCATCCTCTCTCTCTCTCTCTCTCTCTCTCTCTCTCTCTCTCTCTCTTTCTCTCTTTCGTTTCTTTCTCTTTCATTAAAATAAATATGTTCAATTTTTTTTGTCTGTGGAATTTTGTAGAAGAAAAACAAATAAAAAATACTGCATACGCATTGACAGCTGGACGAAGTTTTGGCCCCGAGAAAAAAAAAAAAGATAAGTCTACTGTGAGCACTTAACAGGGCGCGGACCAAGTCTCGAGGCGGTGAGATCAAAGATACATACACAGACATGTCAATTTTAGTGGTAAGATCCCTACCATCGATTTTCGTGATATCCACGTAGGAATAGACAACATAAAAAATGTATGAAAAAATATGAACATTAGGTATAATATCATGTTTTATCAACGAGTGTTTTGTAACATCTTCAAAGTCCTCTCAACATGAAGCCTCGCCAGTCGGAAGTAAAATCTTTTTTTTTTTAAACAGAAGAGATCATGGGCATAATATTGCCTCAAAACATTATTAGACGTCTATAGGGAATGAGATTAGCGGAAGAGTAGCGTCCCTTGATTGGACGTCATCCATAGTCTGTGACGTCACCGGCGGAAAAGTTATTAGAGAGAGAACGTCATGTTGGTTATGCGCATGCGTCTCCCGCTAATCTCATTCCCTATATCTTATTAGTCTATTAGGTGTGCTAGATGTAGGCAAGTGGTTGAAAATCAATTTAATTTGAATACAGAAAATTATTTATTTCTTTGTTTTTTTGTTGTTTTTTTTTATTTGCTTTTTTTGGGGTTTTTTTTTTTGTTTGTTTATTTTTGTTGTTGTTGTTTTCTTTAAAACCAAAGTTTTAACAATTGGTCTCACGAGACGTGTACGAGACGTATCTGCAGGGTTGAAAATCCAAAATTGATAAGGTCTCATTGTTGTAATGGAAATACTCTCAAACCAACGCAAAATATTGTCCATCACAATAATAATAAATCTTTATTGTCCTAAAAAAAAAGTGGCAATTTGTCATTTGGTTACACATTTATAACAATACAACATTGACATAGACACACTCATACAAGATGTACATAAATAACATCGTAGTCATCGAAAAAAACAAACAAAAAAAAAAACAAAAAAAAAACGGCATCAACAACAACAACGGCATCAACAACAACGACGTCATCATCATCATCATCATCATCATCATCATCATCATCATCATCATCATCATCATCATCATCATCATCATCATCATCATCATCATCATCATCATCATCATCATCATCATCATCATCATCATCATCATCATCATCATCACAACAACGATGTTAAATCAGGCCCATAATTGCGTTCGGCTATCAGACCTGCTAATATGTGCACCTAGGTGTCACGTGACGACCAATATACGTATGTCATGTATGGTGTAATTTGAAAGAACTTGAAAAAAGTTGTTCTGCTACATTATTGGCCTTATTATGCCATAATCCATATGCTGCGCAATCTGGCAAATATCTTTCCATCAGTTTAGAAGAGGGAGGGAGAGAGAGAGAGAGAGAGAGAGAGAGAGAGAGAGAGAGAGAGAGAGTGTGTTTGAGAGAGAGAGAGAGGGATATATATATATATATATATATATATATATATATATATATATATATATATATATAGAGAGAGAGAGAGAGAGAGAGAGAGAGAGAGAGAGAGAGAGAGAGAATCTCAATCACTTATCTACGGGAGATAATACAGTATTATATTGATAGTCAAAGAAATTGTTTGCTTATCTCCCTTCCATATGATCCATTTTATGCAATGGAAACGACTCAGTTATTTATCCTTTGTGTTACAAAATTTATACTGTGTTACTTCCCGTGCATGTTCTTTTACTCTTCATTTCTTCTGTTTTTATCGCAATTCAATGACGCATTTTCAACAAAAAAATTGATTTACTCATTGAATTTTTAAAAGCCCAGATAGCACCACAGTCCTGTGTTATATATGAATAGCAGTGGCCAGTGCTACCACGACGTGACTAAGCCTCTTGTCTTGCCATCAAGAAAATTTTCGACTTTTTTATTTGCTGTATTTGTTGGTGTTGTGTTTATATATATATATATATATATATATATATATATATATATATATATATATATATATATATATAAAAATATTATATATATATATATTATATATATATATATGTGTGTGTGTGTGTGTGTGTGTGTGTGTGTGCGCGCGCATATGTGTGTGTGTGTGGGGGGGGGGGGGGGGGAGTTTAACCCTTGGTAGGCATCCCTCGCCTGGCTGGAGAGGGAAGCTCTACTGTCGGCGCCATCCACCTCTCCAAAAAGAAGTGATTTCAAACGTGTGCTTGTTTGTTTGTCTGTTTTTGATGAGGTTTCCGTTTATCATTCCGGGGGGGGGGGGGGGGGGGGGTAGGGGTGGTGGTGTATGTATTTGCATTGAAACACATTTTACAAATTTTAGCCGAGTTGAAAAAAGACAAAAATAGAGAAAAAAACAAAACGAAACAAACAAACAAAATATATTTAAAAAAAACAACATTGAGGACGTGTAATAGGGAGACCTTTCTTAGATAAACTGATTTTATTTATTATTGAAACATTCACATGAAAGCAAGAATTTATTTATTTATTTATTCATTCATTTTGGAATGTATGTTTTGCGGATGAGTGGTGTTTGCAATTTTTTGAACGCCCTTCCGCGACAGCATCATAAGAAAACCCTCGCCTCGGCATTCCATGAAGGAATGTAGATAGTCATGACGTAACTATAGTACTCTAGTCGGCCATGTAGATAGTCCATCAAACAAGATGTCTGATGTCAACAGGAATCACCCATGTTATCCAAGTGAGCAAATTGGGGGTTAATAATCTTGCCCAAGGATAAAAAAACGAAAGTTACAAATAGCCCTTGGATTGTACACCTACAACATCTGATTTAGGTAATCAAGATAGTCATGGACTGTCTTGACTTGATGGCGGTGGTATGTTGATAACTATATATGCCCCTTGCACTTATTTGCAGGTCTGATAACCCAATTCACTACGGGCTCATTGTTGTAATGGAAATCTCAAAACATGACGCGAAATATTGTCCATTCTTCTTCTTCTTCTAGGTTCCATGCCTGGTCCAGGCTTCGGATACTGCATGAATTATCTCTCTCCATTCCTCCCTGTCTCTTGCTTTTTCAAACAGCTCTTGGATTGTTAGGTTGGTGAAGCCCTTCAGTTGGTCTATGAGTGTTTTTCTTTGTCTCCCCGGGCGCGTTTACCAGGTATTTTTCCACAACTTGCCAGGTATTCATTCTTATCTTTCCTTACTATGTGTCCGAAAAAGGATAGTTGTCGATCCACTATTAAGGGCATTAGTTTCCTTTGTTGGTATGTTTGTTTTAGCACTTCTTCGTTCGTTTTGTGTGCGGTATACGATATTCTCTGCATCCTTCTCAAGCACCACATTTCAAAAGCTTCAATGTTCTTTTGTGTTTCTGCATTTGTAGTCCAGCTTTCGCATCCGTATAACAAGATTGGCCACACGTAGCACTTCAAGACTCGGAATCTAATCCCGAACGACATCTGTTTGTTTTTCAAAATGTTTCCCAGGTCCATGAAGGCCTGTTTGGCTTGAGTTATTCTTGCTCGTATGTCTCGGTTACATCTTCCATCTGTTGTCACTATTGAACCTAGGTATTTAAAACTTTCTACGTTGGTAAGCTGCTCGCCGTGAATCGTTATATTGCAGGTGTTGTTGTTTTCGGGGTTTTTCTGTATTACCATGCATTCTGTTTTGGTGATATTCACTTCCATTCCCTTGGCTTCACTATCTACTACCACTTTGTCAACAATCTTTTGAAGTTGGATTTCTGATGTTGCAATGAGTACCGTATCGTCTGCGTATCTTATATTATTTATGTTATGACCTCCTACTTTTATTCCCTCCATATTATTTATGCCCCTCATGATTGTTTCTTGGTATAGATTAAACAGATCTGGTGAGGCAACACACCCTTGACGGACTCCTTTCTTAATAGGAATGGAATTCCTGTAGAGTTTCCGATTTTGATAGATGCCTGCTGGGTGTAGTATAATGTTTGCATGAGTCTGAGGTCTTTCTCATCAGCGCCAATGGAGTGCAGTTGTTTTAGTATTTCTTCGTGGCGTACTCTATCAAAAGCTTTTTTGTAGTCGACAAAACAGAGGTATAGTGGGGTCTGAACCTGTATAGCTCTTTCACTTAAAACACGGAGGAGGTATATTGCGTTCCTTGTCCCTCTGTCAGGTTGGAATCCATATTGTTCTTCTGCGATTTCGGGGTTAATCTTATTCCTTAGCCTGTTGATAATTATACGCAACAGTATTTTGTTGATGTGACTTATTAAACTTATAGTTCTAAAATTTTCGCATCTGACTGCACCTGCTTTCTTTGGTATTGCTATGAAAATAGAGTTACAGAATCTTCTGGAATTTTCCCAGTATTGTATATATTGTTGAATAATATGTGAAGTTCATCAATTGCTAGATCTCCTAGGCTTTTTAATACCTCTACAGATATTTCATCAGGGCCTGTTGCTTTACCATCCTTCATTCGTTCCATGGCATGTTCAATTTCACTTTTGGTGATGTTTGGTCCGCTTAATGGTTCTTTGAATTTCAGTGGTGGTTCATTTCTATTTGGATCATTGTACAGTTCGCCTATGTATTCTACCCATCGGCTTTCTATATGTTGTTCTTCAAATAGCAGTTCCCCTTGTTTGTTTTGGATACAACTTCCTGCTGCTTTGCTTTTCCTTTTCCCTGATAGTTCTTTTATTCTTTGGTGAATTGTTGGGGGTTGGGTTTGTATTCTCTTTCGATTTCGCAGCATTTCCAGTCTAGATAGTTCTCGTGTGCCTCGATGCATTTGGATTTAATGTGGTTGTTCAATGTTTGGTATTCTGCAGACCCTCTGTTGCATTTTCGTCTTTCTTCAAATAGGTTTAGAATTTCATTTGTCATCCATTCCTTTTTGCTGTTTGTTTGAGCTATTGGTAAATGCTTTTCTGTAGTTGCTTTGACACACTTTTGGAATATATCAAATTGTTTTTCACATTTTTCGTTATCAGGTTCACTTTGGCTTTGTATCATGAGTGCATTTTCAAATTCTTCTCTCATTTTTGTTTGTATGCCATTGTCTTTGCATAACCTGTAATCCCTCTTTATTCTACCAGCTGTTCTCTGAATAGCTTTAAACTTTATCCTTACTGTACAAACAACTGGGACATGGTCACTGTCTACATCGGCGCCTGGGTAGGTTTTGCAATTTAATATGCCATTTCTGAATCTTGATGATACTGCTATAAAGTCTATCTGGTTCCTTGCTCTGTCCCCTGGTGATTGCCATGTCCAGGTTCTTCTTGGGTGTTGTTGAAACCAGGTGTTTGAAATCATTAATTTATTTGTTCTACACCAATCTGCCAGATGTTTCCTCGTTCATTTCTGTCTCCGAGTCCATGTGGTCCGATTATGTCACCATCTCTGCCTCTGCCAATCTTAGCATTTAGGTCCCCCATTACCATAAGGACTTCTTGTGATTTACACATTCGTTTTGCTTTGTCTAGTGAATGGTAAAACTCTGTCATATCTGCATCTGTCGCCTCTTCTGTTGGTGCATAAACTTGAATAATATTGGTGTCAACTACAGGTCCTCTTAGCTTAACCAGCAAAACTCTGTCTGAGATTGCTACGTGCCCTTTGTAAAATTTGGTTGATTTTTGGTCTAAGATCATCCCTACTACTTTTTGGAAAGAGGTTCCACCACTCCATATGATCTTATATGTCGTGTTGTTTTCTTGTTTTGACATGGTTCCATGCTCTTTCCATCTCATCTCTGCCAGGCCAAGAATATTTATTTGGAGCCGTTTCATTTCTTTTAGAATGTTGTTTAGTTTTCCTTTTTGGGCACAGGTCCTGACATTCCATGTCCCAATTTTGGTTTTGTCACATTTGTTAAATTTATTTCGCCTAGTAACTGGCTGACGGTTCGGTGTGACCTGACGAACATCACGCTCCCAACCGAGCGAGGCAGCAGTCTTCCGTGAAAACATGCTCCCTTTACGCTGTCACCGTTTAACTTTTTGGACTTATTCATGCAGTTAACTCGGCAAAGTTACAAGAATGGTTTGCCATTGCCTATTCTTGTCGCCCTCTGCAGTTGGCCAGCTTGACCTGTTACCGTTCGACACCACGAGGAGGTTGCAGTAGGGCTTGATGATGATCTATCTTTGCAGACTTGGCATCATCCATTTGTCGAACATTGTCCATTACAACAATATTAAACTAGGCCCATAATTGCGTTCGGATGTCAGACCTGCATACTACGAGGGCTCTTTCATAATTAACCGAAAAATGCCTGTAAAATCCGCGTTTTTTATGCTATCAACAAAATTCTTGCACGTGTTCATACCTTGACTTGTCCTTCATTTCTCTACGTAACAGCCAAGTCTGTCGACACACTTCTGCCAACGCCGCACCCTGGAATAGATACCCTCTCGGAAGAAATTTCCGTCAAGGTTTTGTAGCCATTTCCGCACATGGTCAACAAGCTCTTCATCGACATCAAAGCGCTTTCCTGCCAGCTCACGTTTCAGTGGCCCAAAGAGGTGATAATCAGATGGTGCGAGGTCTGGACTGTGTGGTGGGTGTGGCAAAATCTCCCATCCATATTTCTCTAGCCAACCTTGCGTCACTCGTGCTGTGTGGGGTGTAGCGTTGTCGTGTTGCAAAATGACCCGTTGGTCAACTGCCCTGGGCGCTTTATGCGAATGGCCTCCCTAAGCTTGTCAAGAGTTTGGCAGTACCTTGCAGCATTGATTGTTTCTTCAGGTTGTAAGGTTTCGAACAGAATAACACCACGACTGTCCCAGAAAACAGTTCCCATTATTTTCTTTGCTGACCGCATGACTTTGAATTTCTTCGCGACAGGTGAGGATGGATGTTTCCATGTCATCGAATCTTGCTTTGTTTCTGGGGTGCAATGGTGCAACCAAGTCTCATCACTGGTGACTATGCTGTCAAGAAAAGTCACATCGTACCCTAGAAAGTCTCCGCCGGCGTTGGCTGTATGCCCGTGAACACTGCGTGAGCTCTTGCTTCTTCTCAAAGTTCCCTGCAGATATCCAATCTTTGTTCTTTATGATTGTCTGTCAATTGCTTAGGAACCCATCTTGCGCTGACTTTTCTGTAGCCAAGTTCATCAAATACAATTCTATGGGCAGAAGTTTCCGAAATTTCAAGACTGCTTGCGGTTTCAACCTCCTGTCTTGACGAATAAGCTCATCAACTCGCTTCACATTGTCTTCTGAACGTCGCAGTTATCGAACGCCCTCTCCCTTCCCTGTCTGTCAAGTCGGAATGGCCGGTTTCAAACAAATTACACCAGTGATAGACTTGTGTACGGCTTATAACATGCTCACCATATACACTCTGAAGTTCTTTATTAATTTCGGTAGGATTCAGACTTTTGGCGTTCAAAAAACGTATGACAGCTCTGATTTCCTCCTTTGACCAAGTTTCAAGGTGGGCCGCCATCTTTAAAATCGTCTAGAAATTCATTGTGCAAAATGATGCTCTTCATAATTTCTGGGAATATCCGTAAGGAAATAAGGAATATCATATCGTTTACAGAATTAAAAAATCTCCACTGGTTGCTGAGCAATGGGCATTTTTTCGGTTATTTCTGAAAGAGCCCTCGTATGTGCACGTCGGTATATGCGCATTGTTAAATTATTTACGTCATGCTCGATAAAACACGTCAGCATGAATTTGTCTGCCTTCATCAACGCATTTCCACAATATTTACCATTCTCAATGCCCTTTATTATCCTACCAGGTCATGTGGGACAATAATTTCATTTCTGTTTAATCATCCTTTTCGTCACAGTACTAGTCACTACCAAGCTTGGTCACTTAATTTAGCCTAGAACTTATTCCCACTTGAGATGAGTGAAACAATAAAGTTAAAGTACCTTTTAACTAAGGATACAACGTTTGTCATTATTATTATTATTATTATTATTATTATTATTATTATTATTATTATTATTATTATTATTATTATTATTATTATTATTATTATTATTATCATTGTTGTTGTTGTTGTTGTTGTTATTATTATTATTATTATTATTATTATTATTATCATATTGTTATTATTATATTATTATTATTATTATTATTATTATTATTATTATTATTCATTATTATTATTATTATTATTATTATTATTATTATTATTATTATTATTATTATTATTATTATTATTATTATTATTATTATTATTATTATATCATCATCATTATTATTATCATCGTCATCTTCATTATTATTATTATAATCATCATCAGTATTATTATTATTACTATTATTGTTATAAAACCATGACTCTGAACCACAGACGACATTAGAGAAACAGGTCTTTAAATATTAAACCTATGGTAGGCCTACCATATAAAATCACCTACAGCAACAGCTCACATGAAATTCAATAATGTATATTCGAACTAGTCACTTTCAATCCAAGATCCAACCACTTACTAAAGTGAATTGTTATTTAAACGCCAAATAGGTTTTATTCATTTTGTTCAAATGAAGACATTCGGTCATGCTCTTATCCTCCCATTTAATCATCATGGGTTTACGTGACTAAGACCAGTAAGTGGAGATCCAATTTTGGATACATGAAAGGTCAATATATGAAATGCATACTACGTATCTAATTCTGATTCTAAATTTGGATGGCGAACAGAATATATTTCCTAATCAATCGAATTTGGATCATCGAGGGCCAATGAATTTGTCATTGAAGGAAAAAATAAGAGTATTTACAAATCGAATAATTATAAAGAGACAAAAATAGCATAAACCCGGTTTCCAGAAAATGTCCCCCTCTTTCCGTGCACAATAAAAACTAGTTATGAGTTTTGATCATGGATGTTATCTAACATTACACCGGACTTTGTTGTCACCGTGTGGCGTAATAAATACTCTCTAACACAAAAAGAAACTGAGTGAAAATTAAAAACAACTAGATAATTTAATGCTTCCAGTGGCACAAATTTGATAAATTTAATAATCTAATATAGTGAGACAAAAAAATTGATATTTTAATCGGTTTACATTATTATCTTCAAGGAACGTTTTGGGTTCAAAATCCTTCACACTATAAGGAGATGTTACTAAATTTAGAAATTTAGTGCATATTTTCACTTGCACTTGTTCTAAAACATGTCTTGTTTTCCCCGACAATTTAATCAAAATTCAACATCATTCTTCCACAGAGAGTTTCATATACGTCGGCTTATGTTTATAGACTTTACTAGTAGTTTTTGGATAGATTTACAAGCCATCAAATAATGCCTAAGAAGAATAACAAGAAGCGTGGAGGTAAGCCAAGTTATGATTTGTTACACCGGCCATCTGTTTCTGGCGCCTCTTCTTGATCATTGATATAACTTCAGCATTGCTGTCAATCAAGACTGTCACAATAGACTATCCATTTGTAGTTAATTTTTAGACCCAAATTTTTTTGTTTATATAGAATATACCCTTTAAGTTCACCATCGGCCTTTGAAGTCGATAAATAAAAAGGAAAACCACCATCGTCAAGGCCATGCCATGCCATGATCACGAGAGGTTAGCCTTGAGGTTACGTGACTGGGACTGGTCAACCCATCTTTCAGATGTGATGAGAAGATGGAAAGGGAATCAACTAATTTCGGTGTTAGTCTTTCAACCATCAAGCTTTTATATGGCCACACATTTATAAATATTTGACTATGATTATGATTCAGTAATGATGAGATATCAGTTCACTGACATCACATCTCCAATGACACTGTTACTGTTGCTCTGTCACCATCTGCTATCTTATTTTGTTATCAGCTTCAACAGTCAACAGCTGGCACTTCGGTTTGAAAGTCTGACTCAACTTTTCCAATCAAATGCTTAGCTAAACACCTTCAAATGTTGAGGTTCAGCAAGGCAAATCATGAAAACTTGATTTCCACTTTCTTCTTGAACCAAAAGCAAACTTAGGCCTAGTTATTGATAAGGCGGCTGTCATTATCCCCAGCTGGGGATAATGAAAATTCGTTATACTCAGACACCTGTCTGGGGATAACCAAATTTCGTTATTCCCAGACAGATATTTGAAACTCCGCTCTTTTAAACAATTATCCACATTCCAGAATATGGAATGTTTCCAAATGCACATAGAAATAAGGAAAGTTAATAAAATATCTATAAAAACATAAAATTAACCAACATTAAATCAGTTGTTACTATATATACACAATATGCGTCGACTTCGAAGTGGGTGGCATGGCCGAATGGTTAAGTCGTCTGCCATGAAAGTTTTACCAGAATCGACGTTGCGGGTTCAAATCCTGGTTCCGCCACTTTTTTTTTTTTTTTTTTTTTACATTCCGTCTTCTTTTTACAGAACGATGCAAGGGATAAATGTCCCATTAATCCTCCCCCCTCCTCTTTTTTTTAAAAACTCTCTCTTTCTCTCTCTCTCTCTCTCTCTCTCTCTCTCTTAGTTCTTTCTAGTTTCTAGCAAATTGTCATATTCGTCCCCACTCCGATCTCAAAAAGCATCTAAAAAGGATAATTAATTAAAAAGCAAACAAACAGAAATATTGAGAGAGCGACCAAATGGTCCGATAGAGTGATAGTGGAGAAAAAAACAAACAATAATTTTAAAAAAATTAAAAATAAAAACAATTTTAAGCAATTCATGCTCAGAAACGGAACAAAAGGTCAAACAAAAAGTAGAAAAAAATAGACTCGCACAAAAAAAAAAAAAAGAGGTGGGGGGAGGATGGATGGGACATTTATCCCTTGCAACGTTCTGTAAAAAGAAGACGAAATTAAAAAAAAAAAAAAAGTGGCGGAACCAGGATTCGAACCCACAGAGTCGATTCTGGTGAAACTTCCATTCGGCCATGACACCCACTTCGAAGTCGACGCATATTGTATATATGTAGTAACAACTGATTTAATGTTGGTTAATTTTATGTTTTTATAGATATTTTATTAACTTTCCTTATTTCTATGTGCATTCGGAAACATTCCACATTCTGGAATGTGGATAATTGTATAAAAGAGCAGAGTTTCAAATATGTGGCTGGGGATAACGAAGTTTGGTTATCCCCAGACAAGTGTCTGGGGATAACGAATTTTCATTATCCCCAGACAGGTGTCTGGGGATAATCAAAGCGTATTGATAATTGATACAATTTTAAATTTAATTTAAGAAATTGAAAAAGACAATGAATGTTGCTCATCATCATTTGACATCATTTGATGAAAGTATTTAGTTAGTGTGAATCTTGATAGTTTGTTAGTTGACTGTTATTAGCAGTGTTGTAAGAAAAAGTGCCAAACATAATGATGACTCCATTCACAAACTATTCAACTCCCAGAATATGCAGATTTCTAATTATATATTTATATAGCTAGTTATAGGCCAATATCACGCTCCAACCAAATACATATCATGTCCATGAATTAAGATAGATATTATTTTGACATGCGTTGAAAGTGTTCAAGTTCATGTCTCTAGACTGTTATATATATGGTCTTTAGTTTTTAAAAAAATCTCCCTCATACTCATAGAACATTAGGTTTTCCTGAGTTATACGGTTGGGAATGAAGCCATTGATTTGTGTCATTGGATGACTTCATGTCATGACAGGACTTTCAGTTCCATTCGACCTGCTGGGTGAATAAATTTCAAAAAGGAAACTTTGTCCTTGTACATGGTTTCATTGATATACCATCTTTATATACCCTTCAACCGTTTTAATTAATTTTTATCTCACTTTTAATTGCAGGGGCCAAGGCCCAGGAAAGTAGTGTGACATTGCCTTCTTCACGCAGAGTGGATGATAATGAAAGTATGGATGATAATTTGAGTACAACGCAAAGTGTCTTATCTGATGATTCAAGCTGGCATAGCTTAGGTAAGTAGTTTGCTATGTGGTCTAGTGGTATGACACTCGCTTTCGGATCGGAATGTCCTGGGTTCGAGCCTTGCATAGTTGAATCCTTGGAAAAGACTCTTTACTCACATTCTCTCACCTGGCCGTTAACAGCGTTGTCTTTGCCCGAAAAATTGTAATATCGCCTAACAGGCGGCATGTCCCGTCCTACGTGTTAAATGTTGCTGTTGACCAGGGACCCCTTGTAAAGTGCTTTGAGCACATTTAGTGGATATTGCGCTATATAAAAGCTCAATTTTTTTTTTAGTTTGAATTTTTTTTTTTTTTTTGATCTGTTTCATCTTCCCTCAAATTTTGACTCTAAAAGCGATCTAGTCCTTCAGTACTTCAGTGGCCATAAGTCAGGAGTTTTCATTGCTTGTTTCCCTTGGCTATGACACTTCTTGTTTTATTTTTGGTCGGTCAAGCTACCCAATCAATATAAAGTGGATTGGAGAAACCTATGCCTGACTACTTTTACGAATCATTCTTAAAATTGTTACAGAAATTTGATGACAATTCAGACTTTTGGAAATGAAGGAAATATTTCGGATTTTGATTTCACAACAATTTTGTCGCACTGTTAGAGAAAATAATAATTTTTAAAAAGTTACCATAATTTTAAGGAGAGAAAATAATTCTCTTAAAATTTCCTTAAAGTTGTAAAGACTTCTGCTCGGTTCCACGACCATTGTAGTAGCTAACTCGATCACTAACTCGTAATGGTGGTCGTCAACAATTAAGTCTATTTTATGTATGAATGTTTGTATCATGTAGCAATTTTATGGTTTAGATTTAGTATTACTGAAATTTTACCAACATGTAGAATGGGGCAAGATGCCTGTTAGGCGATATTACTACAATTTTTTCTGACAGAGACAGTGCTGTTAACGGCCAGGTACTCATTTTTCACCTGATAATGGTGAAAGAATGTGCGTAAAGAGCCTTTTCCAATGATTTTTTTTTTTTTTTCCAAAATGGCGGCGCTGAATAGCGACGCACAGTTACACCTTGTGATGAATTCTTTTGGTATTTATTTGTTTCATGACAACATTTCACTCATTTACGTATTAAACAGTGTATGATTGTTCGTATTGATAAATGGTATGTACTTTAAACGTTAACGTTTAGAATTCTGCTTCAAATCCTCGGAAAAATCGTTCGAATCAATGTGTATGACCAAAGGAAATCGAAATGGCAGCGGCTATGTTTACTTCCGACACAAAATTGCACCGCTATTTTCATCTTTTTTCGCGATTTGTTGATTGAAGACCTATTCTTCGCTTAATATTATATTAAGCGTGGTATGATGATTTAGAATTACAAAAATAATATTGCTTACACTTCTGCTCAATATTTTCTTCTATCAATGTCAACTCAAAGAAAACAAAATGGCGACAGTTATATTTATTCCCGAGACGACCTTCTTCGACTTAAGCCATCCTTACTTTCAATACAACCGAGAGCCGTTATTTCCCACAATGAAATAATAAAGAAAATGAATGGGAAAAGGAAAAGGGGCAAAAGAGGAGGCGTGAAAAACCGACTTCATAGACGAGGATCTAAACCACCACTCCCTTCAATAATACTTTCCAATGTTAGATCTCTTCGTAATAAGATAGACACCCTCACTGCTCTCTCCAAGTTTGATTATGATTATAAAAATGCATGCATTATTTGTCTTACGGAAACATGGCTTTCGTCTATGGACACAGATAGTAGTATTGATTTGGCAAATTTTACTTTGTAGGATAGAGACACGTCATTAGGGAAAAACAAAGGGGGAGGTCTATGCATATACGTGAATGATAGATGGTGTAAAATTGTAAATATAAAAGATCAAATTGACACGCCTGATATTGAACTACTTTCTTTGTCTCTACGTCCACACTACTTGCCTCGAGAGTTTCGTGTTGTCACCATTGTTAATATTTATATTCCACCTAGCGCAAAAATTGAGAAAGCATACCAATTAATAAATGAGCATGTATCGTCATTACTACTACGTCACCCGGACAGTCCACTTATTATTGTTGGTGATTTTAATCATTGTCAGCTGCCCATAGCTGGACTAGAACAGTTCGTCACCTGCAAAACACGAGGAAACAACACGCTTGATCTGTGCTATAGCAATATAAAGAACGCCTACAAAGCGCTACAAAAACAACCGATAGCCACATCTGATCATAATACCATTCACCTAGTACCGACGTACATCTCTAAATTAAAGAGTGAGAAACCAACTGTAGTATATCGCCATATCTGGACTCAAGAGGCAATCCAACGACTGAACGGCTGTTTTGACTGTACTCGGTGGGAGACATTAATGGTAGAAGGTGACAGTATTGATGAATGGACCGAAACTTTGACATGTTATATTACATTTTGTGTGGATTTATGCGTGGAAAAAAAAGAAATTAAGAATTTCCTAACAATAAGCCATGGGTTACAAAGCGACTTAAATATTTACTCAATGAAAAGAAAATTGCCTATATGAGTGGTGACATTAAACTAGAATTTGAAAAGGGAAAGGAGATCAGAAATACAATAAAAGAAGAGAAGGTTGAATACAAAAATAAAATGGAGCGACAACTGAGATCGGGCTGCGCAAGGAAAGCATGGGAGATGATAAAACAAATGGGAGGAGTAGACCAAAAGAAACGAACATTCCCACAAGGAAAAACGAAAACTGATGTCAACAAATTAAATGATTTTTACTGTCGTTTTGACAGGCTCCCACCTGTTCACAACTGTTTGTCAAATGACAATGAGCCACCTCCAGATATTGAAGAAGAAACCGTAAGCTCCCTCTTCCGGAGATGTAAAGAACATAAAGCACCAGGACCAGACAACATTACCGGAACTATTTTGAAAAACTGTCACCAACAACTGGCTATACCTTATACAAAACTTTTTCAAAGGTCAATCGATGAACAATCAGTGCCAGTACTTTGGAAAACATCGATTGTCGTTCCAGTTCCAAAAAAGCGTTGTCCGACCGTATTGAATGACTTCCGTCCAGTGGCGCTTACATCGCTTGTAATGAAATGTTTAGAAAAAATTTTAAAATCTGAGCTCCTACAAAAATGTTATGACCTGAAATTGCTAGATCCGTACCAATTTGCATACCAGCAACATCTCAGTGTTGAAGACGCACTATTAACCGCCACAAATTTGATCTCGAAACACCTTGTCCAAACGCTCTCGAATTACGCCAGAATCCTGTTTGTCGACTTTTCGTCAGCTTTTAATGCCATGAACACAGATATTTTGCTTCAAAAGTTGTGCAGCATGGATATTCCAAACTACCTTATTAAATGGTATAAAGAGTTTCTGACCCATAGACCGCAATGTGTAAAATTGGGTGAACATATCTCCAACAAAAGAACGTTGTCGAACGGATGTCCCCAAGGCTGTGTGAGTTCCCCAATCCTGTACATCTTATACACCAACGACTGCAGACCATCCTTTGAAAATTGTTTTATAGTGAAATATGCAGATGATACTGCTATTCTTGGCTTATTAACAGATAAAGTTACCGAAAAGAATTATTTCAAACAAATAAATATATTCACCGATTGGTGTAAACAAAATCAGCTTGAATTAAATGTTGAAAAAACGAAAGAACAGGTGTTTGGTGTAAAAAATAAAAACGACTTAAAGTGTGTGGCGATCGGTAAAGATGATGTTGAGATAGTTGACTATTTTAAATATTTAGGAATAACCATTGATAGTTCCCTCAATTTCTCTCAACATATTAATATAATATCTAAGAAAGTTGCCCAAAGATTATACATCCTAAGGAAATTGAGAACATTTCAAGTAAGGAAGAAAACTATGTTAAGAGTTTATGAATCATTGATTAAAAGTGTAATTGCGTTTGGCTGCACCATATGGTTTGGAGGATGCCGACTTAAAGATAAATCAAAAATTTCAAAATCTATCAAAGAGGCATCAAAAATAATAAACCATCCTCTTGATGGAGTAGAAAGAATTCATGGAAAAGCAATAGAAAGGAAAGCATTCTCAATTACCAACAATAAAAAACATATTTTATACCATGAATTTAGTCTTTTACCATCTGGGAGAAGGTTTTGTCAGATTAAATGTAGAACTAACAAGTATAAATCAACGTTCGTTCCATCAGCAATAAAAATTTTGAATATTTCATATGGTACAGAAAAACCAAGGATTGATTCGTTGACTGATTAACTGATTAATTTATTTAATGTAAGATTAACTGACCAATTGATAATGATGATAATTTTTGGTGTCGAATTGCCACAATCGTAACAAATTGAAAACGAAATGAATATGTTTATGTTGTGTATATCGCACGTGTGGAAAGAAAGAAGAGAGAGAGAGAGAGAGAGAGAGAGAGAGAGAGAGAGAGAGAGAGAGAGAGAGAGAGAGAGAGAGAGAGAGAGAGAATAAGTAGGAGTGAAATATCTGTTCAATCTTAGTTATCGTTTAACATTATAACAAGTGTAACTAAATGACAAATTGCCATATTTATGGACAATAAAGATCTATTATTATTATTATTATTATTATTATTATTATTATTATTATTATTATTATTATTATTTAACTATGCGCTGAGTGAGCCTTGAACCCAAGACATTCTGATCCGAGTTTCATACTACATAGCCACACAAAAAGAAACCTCAATTGCATTCATGACAGCTACCAATCACTTTGTTTGGGAGTGCTTTATTAACTTTGAAATTGGGATCTCCAAAATCAATACAATCACTTGGAAAGGTGCTTTTAATTTTAAACTATCTATCTTTAGGAGAATTGCCAAGTTTTTCTTACCCAGTGATACAGGAAGCAAATTGCTGGTTGCCATATTTTACCAATCAATTCAAATTTTTTTTTTTAACTTTTTGGTAAGACTATGTTGTAGTTGTACTCATTTTGAAGACATACAAGAGATCAAACCAAAGGTGTCTGTTTGTGCCAATAAAGATTTTTTTTTTTTTTCATGTTAAAAATTCACTTTTTTTGTTTTTTGTTTTGTTTGTTTTTTTTTATCTCCTAAACTGATAGTGAGTGTATCTCTCTTGTTTATCTTTAGATCCTGCAAATGATGAAAATGCTGATGTTCTCAGTGAACAAGAAAATTTTGAAAACAACTTTAATGATTGCTTGGATGCAGCTTTAGAGAAAAGGTAATAAAAATAAAATGCTAAAATGTTGTGTCTATCATGACGATTATTATGATTATTGTTGTTGTTATTATTATTGTTATTATTATTATTATTATTATTATTATTATTATTATTATTATTATTATTATTATTATTATTATTATTATTGTTGTTGTTATTATTACAGAGAGCGGAGCTTATATATCAACAATGCTTATATATTAACGTCACTTTTATTGTTATTAACATGACAGCAATGACCCATTTTGTTTGTTTTTGCTATGGGTAACATTAGTAAATAGAAACCTTGTATATCAACATAAATTATACCAGAGGACAATTAAATTGGTATAATAATGTATCAATATTGTCAATAAAGGGTCTAAACAGAACAAGAATACAATTTATAATTAGCTAACAATAACAACATCCTGCTGTGAGCTAAAATATGAAATGAAAATAGAGATATTCCGCTTATGAGGCAAAATGTCAGCCAATGAAAACGCACTATTATTGTCCAATGACATCTGGTGAATGAGACCAATACATCTAATGAAATTGTCAAATACTCAACTAATCAACAAATGGCTAATAATTATGTGCTGTGATGAGATGATTGTAAAAAGTGGTCAATCTTGTAATGGAACTAGAATGTCTGATGCCGAGTCGGGTTACAAGAATACTTCACCATCGGAACCAGCTTCCAGCCATGCCGTTAATAGCAGCTATCAAGATTGGCCTCAATATTCATTCCTAGATAACCCAATAACAGGCCACAATTTCTAATTCTCTAAATGACAAAAACCTGAATTACCAAAACACTTGAAAAACCTAATTGAGTAAAAAGAAAAATATTTAGATTACAAGCAAGGCCCAAAAAAAATATTTATCTATATATATGCAAATATTGGAATGTAGCATATATAAGTAGGCCCAAAAAAAATTTCTTTCTCAATATTTGAAAAATTGTTGGAAATATTTTGCTTTATTAAATTTATAAAAATTTTTTTACAAAATTTTTATTTATTTGTTTATTTTATTTTATTTTTATTTGTTATCAATTTATCAGCAGTATGTTGGGAGAACTCTTTTTCTAAGAATGAGCGCCTGTTAACACCCTCCCATTCAGTTAACGTATTGTAGTGTTCAACATATTGTAGTGTGTAGTTTGATGATTTCTCTTCTGCCTTTTCTTTTCTCCTTTTTTTTTTTGTAACATTTTGTCAGTGTTTGATAATATTATATGTATCCATTGCATTTTCACAGTGCAGCTACAAGAGTGAATGCTCTTAAAGGAATAAAGAAATCCTTACAACACAAATACTTTCCTGGTTTCCTGGAAAACAGGTATTTTAATTTATATATAATATTGGTTTATATGTTCATCATTCCATTTTTCTTTTGTGTATTTTTTTTTACGTGTTTGGGATATGAGTTCATTTGGAGTCCTTAGTACAATTCTTCTTCTTGATATCCATGTTTTAAAATCCATAATATATATTTTTTTTTTTTTATCGACATTTTATTTTTGTCAGCCCATTTTGCTTAGTTTATCATTCGATGTGAAGCAAGTCAAATCTCTTTCACTGGGTAGTAAATAAGCTGTATCTTATCTTAAAATTCTTCTGGTCTTCATAGAAAGACTTGACTGTATATGACTTAGTATTAATTCCTATGTCCAAAAGAAAAATATGAGTTTTGATACCTTTCCTATTGCTCAATAACTTGTAGTAAAATAAAATTTATTTGCTTTGATTTTGAATAATAATATTAATATTGGACACAGTTGCACGGTGCCTTTAGTCATGAGGCTCTTGTCGCTTTACATCGACACAAAGTATTACTCTTACTTTTTGATATTTAATTTGTTTTTTTTTTCTGTTCTTAAAATTCCAGGAAAGAGACTGTCATGGATTGTTTGGTGAAATGTCTGAGAAAAGGGAAGGGTGAGGAGATGGCCCTGGCTGCATCTTGCCTCTGTTTGTTGACTGTGCAGTTAGGCGCTGATGCGGAATCCATTTTCACATCGACTCAGCCTCTTCTGACCACCCTTCTTTCGGACGAGTCCTCTGGTTATGCTGCAAGGGCATCTGTAAGTTTAAGTCAAGATTAGAGGAATCTTGTCCTCTTTATCATTTTTGGAATCGTAGTGTATGGAATTTGTATACATAATGTTTGGGCTAGCCAAATGCCTCTCTATGTTATGGATCGCAATTTCAAAGGTGGTTAGATTTTTTTCTGTTATAAATTCAATTAGTTTTTATATCATATCCTCATAGCTGCCAATCCTACCGGAAATTGCGGGAGACTCCCGCATTTTTAGTTCGTCTCCTGCGCTCCCGCCCGTCACACCGATCTCTCACATTTAAAAAAAAACTTTTAAACTTAATTGTTGGTCATTCTAAAACTGTTTTAAGTCATCGTGTATCTTGATATCAAGTATGTTTACTTTATTAGTAGTTGCCAGAGACTTTCATGGATGGAGATTGTTTGTGTTCTAAGTGCATGTGTAGGCTACTTTGTCATTTCGCTTAAGAGTGGATTAATTCAACTATACCTTGCCTAAGAGACAACCTGATAGGCTGTCAGTCTTTTGAACTGTAGATTTATACATTTATGTATCTCCCTGATTTTTTCTGAATCTCCCTGATTTTCTGACTAAAACTCCCTCTTAATAAGCTTGGTGGGTTGGCAGCTATGTATCCATGGACCTGTCTACTACTATGACAAATTTGTACAATTACGAAATTTTGGCTCCAAATTCAGAACTTCACGAGCATCTCTAAGTCATTAAAACTTGTTGAAAATGAATGTTGATGCCAGACTACATAATTTTAAGGATTTTGAAGTGTTATTTAATCCTTGTGTGAGTAAACTGTTTATTTTCGAAGTTGACTGTCTTGACTACAATTTTTAACCATGAAAAGTTTTTTTTTTAATTCAATTTTCAAGTAGTCAGGTCTGCATACATTCTGATTTAGCATTTACTTTTTAAGTTCGTCTTTTTTTTATCCTTACAATTTATTATTCTATCCCCAGTGTGCATTGAGTCTGGCTGTATCCTGTGTCTTGTGTTGTGATGACCCGGAGGTAGTTGATTTCCTTTACACTCTCTCTCTCTCTCTTTCTCTCTCTCTCTCTCTCTCTCTCTGTCTCTCTCTCTCTCTGTCTCTCTCTCTCTCTCTCTCTGTCTCTCTCTCTCTCTCTCTCACTATAGGGTACAGCAAAAAAGATAGGGAAACAAAATTGTCTACTCAGAAAACTGGCAGGAACAACATGGGGAGCATCGCAAACTCTTCTCAGAACATCAACCCTGGCCCTTTGCTACAGTGTGGCAGAATATTGTGCTCCTGTTTGGACGAGAAGTGCCCATACAAACCTTGTTGATGCGAAACTAAGAAACTCTATACGAATAGTAACTGGATGCCTGAAATCAACTCCAACACAATGGCTGCCAGTCATGAGCGCTATAGCACCACCCCACCTGAGGAGAGAGGATGCAACACAGAAATGGATATCCAGAGCTGAAGAAGATAGTGGAACTCCTCTGCAAACCATATACAAAACTGCGTCCCCAACATCAAGACTAAAATCTCGTTCACCTTTCTACCTATCAAAGAAAGAAAACTACAACACGCAAAAAGCCTGGTGCGAGGAATGGAAAAGGAATAAACCAACAGGAGGGGAACTAATTGAAGATCCCTGTAAAAGTTTCCCAGGTCCACAGGATCAACCAAGAAAATACTGGGTAGCTGCAAATAGACTACGGTCAAAACATACAAGAACAGCTGCCAACATGCACAAATGGGGGCTCCAAGAATCACCAACATGCCCAAAGTGCAACCAAGCACCACAAGATGCAAACCACCTCGTACTAGATTTCCCAGAGACAAAACTGGAAGGGGGATTTGAAACCATCAACAAATATGATGATGACTTCCGAACCTGGATTGATACTTTGAACATAGAAGTGTAGCCGAACGATACTACTACTACTACTCTCTCTCTGTCTCTCTCTCTCTCTCTCTCTCTCTCTCTCTCTCTCTCTCTCTCTCTTTCTCTCTCTCTCTCTTTGCATATTTTAGTACAGTTGGTACCTTGAGAAAAGATGGCCAAATTTAAAGTATATCTTTTATGTAACTCACTGGTAAAGCTCGAAGCCTGAAGGGGTATTGCTAATAATGCAAAGGTTACTCGATCTCCCTGACAGTTATAATAGTCTTACAGTTGAATTATATACATAGCCAGTCATAGGCTATGTTCAGTTCATTTACCCTATTTTCTTCATTATGTTTGTAACAAATAAGCACACCCATTCGACTCAATTGCTGAAGTGCTTTATATGGATATGTTTTTGTAACATGCTATATATCTCATTGAACGAAGGCCAAGGGCCGAAACTTTGTTTTGTTTTGTGTTGTTCCCTTATATATGAGTCACATCTACTCACTTTATTTTTCTCTCCATTTTACTGGCTCATTTAGGCACCTATTTTAAACAATTAAAAGAAAATTTTTTTAAAAATTATTTATCTCATTCCTATTTGTTTATATTTATCTTATGACAGATTATCAAATTGCTGACAGGGGTCCTGGAGACAATTTTCCGTAGAGGTTACGGTATGGGTGAGAACTCACCTGGCATCTCCCCTAATGACAGCTGGTTGATTTGCCAGACGCTCAATGCATGGTCCTTCATGTTGGCATTTGCTCCGCCTTTCCAAGTACAAAAGCATGTTGACGAGTAAGTGCCTTTATTTCCATCTGTGCTTTGTCGATAAAATTTTCATGTGCAATTGATTAAAATTATGGTGTTTCTTTTTCACGTGATATTTTTCTGTGGTCAAATGCTAAGAAAAAAGTAAAGTAAAGTCCTGTGTATTAAAAAGGAAATGTTGTCAGGACAATATTATACACCTCCTCCTTATGTAAGGATGAACCAGGGGCCAGAAAGTGGACTTTAGAAATAAGAAATATATGGCATTTTATTCATTTCATTGTCTTCAATAAAACACGAACTATAAGTTTCATATTTTTGACATTAGATTTAATGTTTACTATCTAAGTGACCTGGACAACACACATAATGCCTTATTGAGGCAGTGGGTCACAGATGTTTTATTTTACACATTTTGTTCACTAGTAAAATTCTGGATCTGAATTTATAAGTTGAGGATTGACCCCATAGTACCTGTCGTTGCAACTATACACAAACACGTTTTATATAAGTCACACAAGCAAAGCTTTGAAAGACGTACAGGGTGTTGATCATATTTTCTTGTGGCTGGTGTTTCCACTTCTTGATTGTTCTCAGACTAGAGTCTTTTAGGTTCATGAAGCCAGAAGACCCAATGCCTTTTTTAAAAACTGCTGTCAGAGTGAATTTGCAATAAAATATGGGATAAAGAATTGTCAGTTACATTTGAACTGGCACACCACCTTGACTGAGATTAAAGTTCATATTTTTAAACTACAAGCTGTTGGGACTCATTTTAGACTCTACTCACAATTGTTTTTAAAGTTAAAGTTACGAAATTACCACTCAATAGATTTTTAAAAAGAAAATAAATGTCTTGCTGAGAGTATGTATGAGTTGCATTGTACATTAGTACGGCACCCATAAGGTGCTATGCTACATCAGCATAAAAGTGTCACGGTCACAGGGAATTCACATATTGGGACCAAGCACGTCTGTTCCTGGCTAGAGTCACAATTTCGTCAATGGGCATAGAATCCAGCCCATGTAGTAGAGTGCCTGCTGGTCTAGTTGTCGAGCTCGTCAAGTAGGCAATAAACGTTTGACGCAGGAGGCGGTCTGCGTCTCATCGCTGTAGTTATCAAGTCGATTTCGGGACATTTTGCTGTTTCTCTGCTGCTGAGAGAATGATGAAAAAAAATTTTTTAATTCTTAAATCTGTCGATTTTCTTGTGCTATCTTGTGTGATTGGTAAGGTTTACATGTTATACACAGCATGAGTTGTATGTCATGTCACCCGAAAGGCAAGAGCTCAGCCAGTGGCTGGTCTGGATAAGTAAATCTGGAGATAAAGATAAAAGGAGTAAATCTGACTCATGAATGAACAACACAAAACAAACGTTTCGACCCTTGGCCTTTATCAAGTAAACACAGAATATAATATAAATTTACTCCCTTTATCTTTATCTCCATTTTATTGACTCGTTTAGGCACCTCTATTTATAAGTAAGTCTGCACACCATACTCATGCCATCAACTTGATTTTTGATTTTAAAACCTTTTTTAAAAAAATTTCTTAAATTGGGTAATGCGAAATAACTTGGAATATTCAAATTTTCTTTCAGACACATGAGCATGTTGCCCGATCTTCTTCAAAGTTCTGATGTTGATTTGCGTATTGCTGCTGGTCAAACCCTTGCCCTAATGTTTGAACTGGCCAGGGAAAATGACGAGGTAAGTAAGCGCCGTGTTATCTATGATTGTAAATCAACCATTTCAGGAGACTGACAAATCAATATTATTGTGGTCAATCACACAAATCAATCTTATAGTGGTCAGTCACACAAATCAATATTATAGTGGTCAGTCACACAAATCAATATTATAGTGGTCAGTCACACAAATCAATATTATAGTGGTCAGTCACACAAATCAATATTATAGTGGTCAGTCACACAAATCAATATTATAGTGGTCAGTCACACAAATCAATATTTTAGTGGTCAGTCACACAAATCAATATTATAGTGGTCAGTCACACAAATCAATATTATAGTGGTCAGTCACACAAATCAATATTATAGTGGTCAGTCACACAAATCAATATTATAGTGGTCAGTCACACAAATCAATATTATAGTGGTCAGTCACACAAATCAATATTATAGTGGTCAGTCACACAAATCAATATTATAGTGGTCAGTCACTCGCTTGCTTTTGGATCAGAGGTTAAATATAGTTTTACTTCTGGTGAGACATGGGATCTTTTTTAATTTTTTGGGGGTTTTATTTGGTCTTTCCAGACAGTCCTTGATATTTTGCCCCTTGTTAAATAACATGAGGGGAAATATGCTCAAAACTCTTTTAAACGGGAATTTTGATTTTGTTTTTCGAGACCTTGAAAACAGGAAAAACATGTGTTTTGAAAAAACGGAAATTTATTTTTATATTGAAGGAATCAATTCATATAATACCACTATTAAAAAATTGTTGCAGGCTAAAATGTCAGATACTCAACATCACCTGCTGCAAAATAAGATATAACTGGGGTTTGTCTGGCTACTGAACAGATCTCTGCCTTGTGGTTACCTTATTTTATTTATTTTTTGTCTGAATTAGTTCTAGTTCTAGGCAGGGAGTTCTTCATTTTGTGGAGGGAAGTTTGAAGGACTTGCCTGGGTTGCGTTGGGTGATAATGATTCTCCTTTTTTGTCTCAAATTCCTCTTTTAATGCCTTCTGATTCCTCCTTGGGGCAATTGGGGGTAAGAGCCTCTGTTTAAGATATGCTGTGCACTGCCCTGAAAACTAGGAAAATAACTTAGAAAAACCTTGATTTTTTTTTTAAAGAATAGGTGTGGGATCCATGTTTAAATCTTTAGATGAGAGCCTTATAATTTATTCTTCGTCTTCAGATTGTAATATTTATGGAGAGCAGAATGGAAGTTTTTTAGATTTATCAGGATTTACATGATTTTCACAGTTAAATTTGAGAAATAGCCATGGTTTATTTGATCTTAAGAGACAATAATTTACGATTGGATCTGTTCAAAATGCATCATTTTGTATTGATATAATGGGGTATTTTTTTAAAAAATTGTTCCTATTTCATGAAGAATATGCATATAATTAACCACAAACCAGACTTGATCAAGAAAAAGCAACAAATTTGAAACATCCATATTTTCTTCATTAAAAGGCATTAATTAAGCATAAAGTGATTATGTGGTTGTTTTTTTTGTTTTTTTTTTCTCTTCCATTTAAAAGAAAATGGTCATGATATTTTTGTTTGTTTTTCATGTCCCCATGTCCTCTAGCTTTTACAGTCTCAACAATATGTAGTAAAACTTATTCTACCGGGACAAGTAATCTCTCGGTGAAAAGGGCACGCGGACCTGGAAATAAAAAGACATTTTGCCATTCATTCTTTTATCTTGTCAATTTTATTACATATTTACTTTGTCATTGTTGTCAGGACTTTGAATTTGATGATGAGGAATCCCTCTGTGAACTGTTGAAACAACTGTCTACTGACTTCAAGAAACATCATGGCAAGAAGGACAGAAGGGAACAGAAGTCACAGTTCAGGGACATTTACAGTTCTGTACTGGTAAGAAAATACACTCATTAACTCACTCAACTCGAAAACCGACTATGCCCGTGGTATACTCGAGGTTACTTTTATCCAATGCCTGTTTATTACATTTTTTTGAGACAAATTATAGGCGTAGTATCAAAGCTAATGTTTTAAGTTTTTGCATGTTAATGGTAGGTGAATAAAACTATGTACATGCTCATTTTTTTTCCAATTTTGAAAAGTAGCAAAAATCTCTAGGACTGAGTGGGTTAAAGCCTACAAAAAAAATGTAGAACTGTTAATTTTTTGATCCAACTAACGCTCAGTACTTTAGAAGAATGTCATATTGTATTTTATACTTAAAGTTATATTACCAGTTAAATTTACAGACTGGATGAAATTAACAGCTCTTTAATCTTTTTAGAGCCACATTAACTTGTGAAGTCTGAACCCTGGAAAAGATTTATTTTTTATAAATGCCCCAAAATAAAAGCTCTAGACAAAGAAGTACCTATTTTTGATAAAGATGAAAGGACCTGTGCCAGTGGAGTGAGTGTTTTGTCATCAATTATAGGTCTTCTACTTTATGATTTTTGTAACTTTTGGAAGACAAAGATAGACATTGCTTATCGACAAGACTGTATAATGAAAATTCCTCGTTTCCAACAACAGAATGATGAGAGTCCCACTGAGACTATTCGCCTCGGCAAAATGAACCAGTTGGAGCTGATTGGATGGGCCCAGAAGAGACAGTATGAAATGTTTTGTCAAGTTCTTAGCAACGGAATCTCATCTCATTTGAAGGTAGGAACAAATTTGATTTATATCTTTGGCTTGATCATTTCTGTTTCAAAGTAATCTCCGATGGAACTTTAGAGAGTCTTGATTGTAAGTAAGTAAATAATGAATATATTTAGTGCCTAAACGTCCACGTTAATCGTGCTCTGCGGCGCTTGTCTATTTCAATACTCAGTTGTTCTATAAAGTTTATTTTAATTACTATGAGTTATGTGATGTTGTTGGTCACCATTGATTTTGTATGGTTACATATTGCAGGATGAAGGGGTGTCATATAGAATATTGGCCCAATTGAGGCCCAGACAAATTTTTCTATATTACTTGCATAGCGCATAAAAGATGGGGTTTGTCCTTCTAAATTTAAAGGTCATCCACGATTAATTTGGAATACACCACTCTAAAGTAATAAATAAATGACAAGGTGTTGATTTTAACTGACAAATTAAAGAACAGATCTTTGAAATTTATTTTGATTAATATTTTTTTTCAGATACTTATTCAATGTTTTCTATAGTTTAAAAAGGGTAAAATTTAATGTTTTCAGTTGTTGCCAATCTCATAATAATAAGCGTTTATTCCACGTTTCAGGCAAATCCTTTGTTGAGGGAAATGTTTGACTTGGGGCCTCCCAGTATCAACGAGTACAGTCAAAAGCATGCCATGTCAAAACAGCAAAGGGTAAGTCAACCATTACATCCCATTGTTTCTGGGTGGGGTTCCCGGCCTCCCATAGTCTAGTGGGCAGGGAGGTACTTGCTGCGTCTTCTACTCCCTTGTGTCTTTCTGGGTGGGGTTCCTGACTTCTCATAGTGGGCAGGGAGGTATTTGCTGTGTCATCTACTCCCTTGTATCTGTTTTCCAATTGCTTTCTGTCTTTGTCTTGGAATGTATTTACTTAAGTTTCGTCCTGACCCTGGCCAGAGTCCTTGGCTGGGAGTGATGCAGTCATATGTATTCTTATAGTTTTGGGAAATGATTTTTTTCCCTTGTAAATCATCTTTCTGTTATGTAATATTATTTTTTTTATTTTTAACACATGATTTATAAACATTTGACTGTATTCCTCTTAGTGGGATCTTGTTCTGGTGTCCATCACACAGTGTCAGTTTCATGTTAACAAAAATGTTTTTTTAACATGATGTTTTCTTTTATGGAAATAAGTATGTTTATTATATTATTATATATTATTATTATTTTATTGTTATTTATTTTATTTTGGACAATAAAGATCTATGTTTTTTATTATTATTATTATTATTATTATTATTATTATTATTATTATTATTATTATTATTATATTATTATTATTATTATTATTATTATTATTCCTGGCAACCATTTTGAACCGTTTGTACATTATTAAATATCTCTCCCTCTCCTTCTCCACCCAGACTTTCATCAATGCGGCTTCCTGTAAAGCTCGATGCAAGGTCAGGGCCAAGCACAGGGACAAGAGATCTGCAGCCACCTATGGACTGATGATGGATTGATGATTGGCTTTTTGTAGATATGTGGTGACTTCTTCTGTAAAGCTCACTTTGGCTAAAGATAATTACAATCAGTTCCCTTCTGTTACTTTGTTTTAAAGCGGTATTTGATGAGGCAATTAGTCATTTGATAGAGAACCACTTGAAGAGATTTCTATGTGCCAACGTAAATATTAATATAGCTTATTGCATTTTCAGCATTTAAACAATTACAGATGAGTAAATGGATTTTTGATTGTGTCGAAACAAAATCCTCAGGATCCATTTTGTAGTCATCAAAATTGGACGACCTAAATTTGTCAATTATTTGACTTTTACCAACAAATGTGCTTCTTTTTTTTTTTTCTTTTTTTTTTTTTTTTGTGCTTTACAGTAAATTGGATTCATATCCATAGCATTTTATTACATTTATCTACCAATAGATGGAAAGATAATTGTTTGCTTTTTTTTTTTCAATTTAAACTATTTGTAGGAATATTTAAAACGAAAGATAAGTAGGGATTTAAGGAGAGAGTTTCTTTCTTTCTTTTTTTTTTTTTACGCTTTGCACATGAATATCTGAACTTTAAAAAGATTAATTACAAATATAATCTCTGGTAGCAATTTGCGGGAAATAAGCTTTGAATGTATTTAAGTTTGAATTGATTTGTACAAAAAACACTTTGATGATTGTGATTGTATGCAACAAATTATCCAAACAGATTAGCATCAATGAAATAAAACCGTGTACATAGCAACTAATTCTACTGTGACTCCACCCGATCCATCCTTTGTGTTCGTTCGTTCATTAATTTATTAATTCTCTGTTGACATGATTTGTTTACTTGTTTGTTCGAATGGTTGTTACTGTGAGATTTTCAAATTAGATGCCATATCCTATGAAAATATATTTTCATCCCGTTTTAACTGTCAAACGAATTACTTTGGACAAGAGTTGGAGGTTGTTTTTGCTTTTTCTCCCATTATTTTATTTATTTTTTTATATTTCTGTATTGATCCTTTAGCAATCCTATGAGATCTAATCATAAAACATTTTTTTTACGGCTTCCCATATCCCCATTTAGATTTTCTTTTGTTTTGAAAATGATTTTCAATCCTCTGTTTTTGGCATCTTTTTTTTCCTTCAATTTTGAACTTCAGTGATAGTATTTTTAAAAAAAAGTTAACATGTTCCTTCTCTAAAATAAGATAATATTTGATACCCTGAAAAAAATTATTGGAGACTTAATTGTAGTGAGAAAAAAATTGCTTCAGAATTTGTAAAGTTTCATTCCTTTTCTTTTATTCTTTGTATAGCATTAATTGTTTTATAACTTAAAGGATTCTCTTTTTAAAAATCTTTTTCGATTCATGAATGATTGCTTGCAAGGTATTGTTGTTGTTGTTATCCTTACTTGTGGACTAACTAGTCTTGTTGAGTTGTTGGACTTTTTAAAAATTTACCTTTTCAGTTTTTTGGAACTTGCTTAGATAGTTTTATGTACACGCCGATTTACAAGTACGATTTGTATTTTCAGTTATTAATTGCATTATATATATTTGGTAACGCTATGCATAATTCTATTTTATTCCAGGTCTTTGTTTGCTTCCATTTTCCACTACAATGTTATTTTAGTTATCAAGTTTCAAGGAAGGAAATGTCAGTATGATGATAATAGAGATTTGAATAATTGTTATGAATGATGAACTTTATTCTTAGACAATGACGAGCAGAACGCCTGGTTTATTTGCAGGATAAGTATCGTACTCCTGTTAAACCTAAAAGCCAAGAGGAATGTTTCAATCACCCTCATGTCGTCTAATAATGTTTTGTGTGATATATGGTTTATGTCCGTCCCAAGGCCATGCTTTCTCTGCTTAGTTTATTCTTCTATTGTTGCACAAAGACAAGACACCTTACTTTATTTTGGTCTGAAACTTTTGCTTGACATATCAATAAATGATACAGACCTGTCTTAAATTCTTTAACTTGATACTTTGAAGTTTTGAATTTGTCTCGACTCACAGACAAGTTGAGGGTCATCTTAATCTCATGAAAAAAAGAACGCCATCTTACATTTTTTTCCTGGGATTTTATTAAGATCTTTAAAATCCTGTAAGAATGTTTTAATTTTTTTTCCCTATAGTTTTTGTTTTTTTGGTTTTAATTGATGATTTAATGATGTATAGTAGTCTGATTTAGTGTTATGTAACTTTTTTCCATTCAAATTTATGGTAAAGACTTGATTTTCCATTCAAATTTATGGTAAAGACTTGATTTTCCATTCAAATTTATGGGTAAAGACTTGAATAGTCTGATCATTATTTACTGGCATTGCAGATTGGCAGCAATGGATGTAGTTCTTTAAGCTTAAATTTATAAAGGTGTTTTGTCATTGAATTAATGTAGAGCCATGGCTACTGTGTGTATTCCAATTATTAGTTTTGGTTTGTCCCTGCATTCGTGTAGATATTTGTCTTGGGCTGTTTTCTTTTTCTCTCGAAGGGCATAATTATTTTGTTTGGTTAATGTCATTGGAATAATCATGCTTTGTCTAATTGACACATCAGGGTACATTCATTATTCAGGGCCATTATCAATGCGTCAAGTGTCAAGTTCATTCAACGGCATTAAAAAACATAATATTCTTCCATCGGACTCATCACGACTTTTCCAAAGCTTTAATTCCATTTCAACATTTCAACATTTTCCCTACTTTAACTCATTCAATCCTAGAGATTTTTGCTACTTTTCAAAATTGGAAAATAATATATTTAAAATGAGCATATACATAGACAGTGTTATTTAACTATCATTAACATGTAAAAACTAAAGACATTAGACACTACGCCTATAATTTGTCTCAGAAAATTGTAATAAATAGGCATGGAATAAAAGTAACCTGGGTAAACTACGGATATAGTCGGTATTAGGGTTGAGTGAGTTAATAAGAACTGTGGGACAATCTGTCTTATATCATCTTTCCATCTCAAACAGTAAATGTAACCGGTTCTCTGTTATCTTCGATGTCCCAATAAAATGTGCCTTCTTTGAGGCAAATACTCAAAAACTCCAAGCCTTCCTCCTCCATGCAATAGACACATGTAGCTGCTAACTTATGACGGCATTTTCAACATTCAACATTACTACATTGGCATTTGGTTTATTTACAGTTTTATTTCCTGTCAGTCAACTCTTTTGTAGAAATGCAACATTGACCAGCAATAGTGGGCGATGATATTTTTTATAAGTGGCGATTAATAAACCAAATATTGGATTATACCTATAACAACTTTACCAGAGCATGGTGTGAGTATGCAATCCGGGCGTTATTATCTAGCATTTCAACACCAATTTCAACATCTTTTGGCTATGTATATATATGCAATTTCATAAGTGAAAGCATTTTTATCTTATCTCTCTCTCTCGTGGTCCCATGAATTGGCAAGGGAAAAAATTGGTTCTCATTTCAATTCTTGTGAGAGTTAAGATATTTTTTTCGTTTGTATTATTCGAATACTTGTTAGTTAGCATTCTGCACAGTGAGGTCTGAATGAGTTGTGTTAAATCTTTTTTTTTTTTTTTTTGGTCAGATGTTATGCAATGGCCATCTTACTCTGCAAGTCCGCTTATCTGACTGTCTCTTGATTACAGTTTTCTTGATGTTTCGCAATGAATTAATTAAAAATTAGCGGGTGGTTGGATGGGAGCATCACCCTTGAATCGTATACCTATGATGTTCGCATGGGTGTACGATCCGATAGTGATGTCGTTTCTTCTTCTCTTTACTAGCCTATCCTGCTTCTTTGGTTTGTGATTGTATTTTTGACAGGAGATATTTTTTTTTCTGTAAATCTTCTGCCTGTTTGTTCTTGGTTATTTATAATTTAGCTTATGATATCTTTAGGTTATGATTTTGATTTACATTTGTACTATTTTTGTTAGTGTTAGATTGCTTGTTTTTTTGTTTCAGCGGTCTCTCATATAACCTCAATTGTGTTGGAAGAGACCTAAAGCAACAAACAAAAAATTAAAAATTAAATTAATTTCCCTTTATTCATCCCATAGGGGAAATTGGTCTCTGGGGTCTATTCCAAGGGAAGACTAGAATAACCAAGGCGTCAGTCGCAATGCAGCGCCACAAATTGAGCTAGGGCGAGGTGACTTGCTCAAGGCCACACAGCGCAGCGGCCTGTGATCGAACTCGGTACCTTTCGGGTACGAAGCAAAGACCGTACCGACTGCTGAGCCACGCTACGCCTAAAAAATTAGAATAATTATGAATATAGGCATTAAAATGGGGCATTTCCAAAAATTCTCAATCCTATTCTTCAGGCATTTCTTACCTGGCATTATGTTAACTTTTTCACCAAGCTAGCAATAATGGGAACGGGACACTCCCATGACACTTTGCTGGTAGAGAGTTCATTATGATGGTTCGACTGGCGAACATGCAGAGTAAGTTGTGGGTTATCATCATGTATTTATATCAGTTGTATCATGTGGTTTGCATAAAGCTACTGCATAAAGAGTGATCTGGTGGTGGCTTATTCAGTCCCGATTTCCCAATTTTTAATTTTATTATACTTTTTTCAAAGAAGCAGTCTGTGTTTACCCCCTACCCCTCTCCAACTCCCTAAATCATATTATGATGAATTTTTAATTTAAAATTATGCAACTGATGACTAACTGTTTGTGTAGATAGATTTGCATTTTAAATAATAGATAGATAAGAAAGAAGTTTGATTTTTATAAGAGCCCTAATTCCGATATCCATGCAGTCAGATTCCAAAAAAAGAAAATTCGCTTCCAGTGTCTATTTGAAAATCTTTTTAAAAAATGATTATTCTGAGGAAAGAACTGATGGACATTTTGTACTGTCTGTATTTTGGATTGGTAAATTATTATTTATTTTTTTTCACCACGATTGGAGAACTGTCAAATTTTGTGTGTAAATTACGCAGATTCACTCATTTTTACTATAGTGACTATATATCATGGTAATTAAAAAATGCCAAGACGAATCTTTTGAAACTTCATCGATCAAATTTAGTCCAGTAATAAAGTCTGTTATTATGCACAAAAATAGGCCAGTTAAAGTTAAAGAAAATAATTGATTTATTGGAAAGAGCAATAAAGTTGTGGGTTTAAAAAAACGTTTGCATTCTTTAGTTTGATGTAAACATTTCCCCTTGAACAATACAGATTATGCATTTTTTAAAAATATTGTTAATCATTTTATTAAATTGTATGTCTTCGATTAATGTTTTATGGCATTAACTTATGATCACATCCTTACTATACAGCATACATACCATTACCATCTGTACCATGATGACTTATCATTATTTCTGGGGTAATTCGATTCTATATATTTAAGGGTGTTTATTAATTTTTTCTAGTAAATTTAACTTAATGCTTTTATACAGTCAAGCCTGCTCTAACATAAAAAAAAACAAAAAACAGCCACCATTATTAGAAGATAAAGACCAATTATTTTTTTCTTTACATAAGCTGGCTGACATTCAGTTCAGACTGAATATCACTGTGGATGTGTATATATCCAATACGAAAACAAAAAAAACAACAAAAAAAAAACAGATTGAAGATATTACTTTAAATATACGGAAAGGGAGGCGACTCAGTATTGGTAAAAATCTACAGTTCTGGTGGATGAGTAGCATCCCTTGGTTGTCTTCTGGCCATAAATTAAATGCAAGAAAAAAATAGATTTGGTCATTGAGGCAAGATTGACTGACTGTTTGTTTTGCATTTCATATAATTTTATATTAATGTACCGGAATGGAATCTAGGGTTGATGGTGTGTAAAGGTCTTCGAATTATTTTGATTATATTTAAATTTATTATCTGACCTACGTTGTTTTGATTATGTCTATCATTACATACATCACCCATTCGCAGTGAGTTAGAATATTTTAGCGTGTACTATACAAGGCGTTTCACTTTTGATTCATGTAAATATAAATGAATACTAAATAAAGTTTAAAGCTTCTTCAAATTTACTCTTTAGAGTTTATTTTTGGGGGTCTTCTTTCTAGATGGGTTCTCTGTCTGACCTCCCTGGGTGGGGTTCCTACCTCCCATAGTGGGCAGGGGGGGGGGTGGGGGGGGTACATGCTGTGTCTTCCATGCCCCTATATCTATTTTCCGAGTTGTTTTCAATCTTTGTCTTGGAAATAGATTACTTGGTTTGACATGGCCCTGTTTGGAGTCCTTGGCTGAGAGGGAAACAGTCAAATGTATAGTATTAGTTTTGGGAGATGATTTTTTTCCCTTGTACTTGTAAATAATCTCTCTGACATGCGCTTGCCTGGGTGGGGTTCCTGGCCTCTCATAGTGAGCAGGGAGTCACTCACTGTGTCTTCTTTCCCCTATATCTGTTCTCCAAAATGATTTCTGTCTTTGTCTTGGGATGAGATTACTTGGTTTTGTCCTGGCTCTGGCTCGGGGGGAAACAGCCAAATGTATAGTTAGTTTTGGAAGATGATATTTTTTGTCTTGTAAATCGTCTCTGTTAATGCACTATATATAACTTTTGTCTTGTTTTTTTTTGTTTTACATATATATATGGTTTGTTAACATTTGAATGTGTTCCTCTAAGTCGGGACCTATGCTTGTGTCAGGATAAGACATTTAGGTGATCTCATCCTAAGTCTAAGTACACTGATATCGTGCTCTTGGAATCTACATCTGTTCCATATTTGAACTAATTTCCCTTTGCCTTCCTTTTTTCTTGGGTACTTTAATTGTAATTCCAGAACTTTTTACTATCCCGTTTTCTTCCTTTTTACTGGCGCTGATATAACCTAAATGTGTTGCAAGCGCCGTAAAACCCTTAAAAACAAACAAAACAAAGTTCCCTTTATTAATCCTCAAGCGGAGATTTGACTAGGGTAGCCCATGTGTCAACCGCAGCGTAGCGCCGCAAATTGGGCTATTGAGAGGTTGCTTGTTGAATGCCACACAAGGCGGTGAATATTCGAACTAGTTATCTTTCAGGTTCGAAGCTAAGACCATACGCTGAACTTCACTGCTCCCTCACCCCCCCCCCCCCCCTCTCTCTCTCTCTCTCCCTCTCCCTCTCTCTCTCTCTCTCTCTCTCTCTCTCTCTCTCTCTCTCTCCATCAAGTTGTTTTGACAGACACGGTTTCCTCGAACTTTTTTGCATGAACCGAGGAGTTCACAAGGAAACCGTGATGGAGAGAGAGTGTGTGTGTGTGTGTTTATATACTATCCTGTCTTATTAATTTCTTTTATACTTTAGCTGATATGAAGACGCCGTAAAACCCCTCAAAAACATTTTAAAAATAATAATGATAATAAATATCCATAATTAAATCATACGTTGCCACGGGTAATCTCTGTCGAGGAAACGTGCCACAATATTATTGTCCAAACCTGGTTGAATATAGGCCATATCAAGCCTGAGGGGACAGACAAGGGAAAACGGCACCATGTGGAGCTGTAAACGAGCTCGTCTTTCATCTGGCAGACTCGCCCTAGAGCTACTTTCTCTGATCATGTGTGAGAAACCAATGTGTTGTGAAGATGACATGAAAAGATTATTTAATATCTATCTACTTTGTGTAAAATATATATTATAGAACGGGTAGTTTCCAACATTGAAAGAATGAAGAAGGAAGAAACACGATAGCTATGCATACAACCAAATTATAAACAAACAAGCAATCACATTCACGTATTTATACAAACACTTTGATTCACTCCATCATGCATAAACACAGGCAGATAGAATAATAAAGAGAATAATAAAGGAAAGTAAAATAAACAAAATTATGCTTTTTTTTCTAGCATCCCGAGTTCGCACTATAATTTCAAAGAC
>NC_088365.1:17235990-17240990 GCF_034508935.2 Berghia stephanieae | reverse complement strand
TATTATTATTATTATTATTATTATTATTATTATTATCTCATTCATTATATATTATATTATTTATTATTATTATTTATTATATTATTATTATATATTATTATTTATTATTATTATTATTATTATTATTATTTATTATTATTATTATTATTATTATTAGTTATTATTATTATTATTATTATTATTATTATTATTATATATATATATTATTATTATTATTATTTATTATATATTATTATTATTATTATTATTATTATTATTATTATTATTATATTATTTTATTATTATATATTTATTATTATTATTATTATTATTATATTATTATTATTATTATTATTATTATTATTATTATTATTATTATTATTATTATTATTATTATTATTATTATTATTATATATTTTATTATTATTATTATTATTATTATATTATTATTTATTATTATTATTATTATTATTATTATTATTATTATTATTATTATTATTATTATTATTATTATTATTATTATTATTATTATTATATTATTATTATTATTATTATTATTATTATTATTATTATATTATTATTATTATTATTATATATATTATTATTATTATTATTATTATTATTATTATATTATATTATTAATTATTATATTATATATTCCTTATTATTATGTATTGTCAGAATCAACATCGTCATCGTCATCATCATTATCATCATCGTTACTACATATTTCAAACTTCAGACACCCCCTCACTCCTCTTTCTACGCTCGTCCATCCATTCATACAAGGATGTCTGTCGTCTTATAATTGTAGGCTAACTAACTACATTGTGATATTTTGTTAGAGAGTGTGACAAATACCGGGAACCCACCCCACGTACACCAAATTCCATTCATCGCCTCCTTGTAGCAATCCTGTAGCCATGAGCTCGTTCCTAATCCTCACAGTAAATAAATCGTGTTACCCAACGTGCCAAATACAATACCCGCCTGGCCTAGTGTCTTTCCCTGGGACTATGATAGCTAATACTCCCTGGATGAAGGATGTAATCAACATATCATTATGTTAGGATGGCATCCATTGATGATAATTCTAAAGTAACATATATATTACATGTATATATAAATATATATATATATATATATATATATATATATATATATATATATATATATATATATATATACTCTGAGTTTTATCACAATGACGGCACTGTCTTACGTAACATTTTTAATTCAGAAAAGCGAGTGGAGCAGGCACTTATGTTGGTAACAACAAGAGATGAAGTGAGTAGGAAAGTGTCAGAAGACAATAGAGAATAACATTTTTTCGCGGCGGTGATGAGGGTTTGAACCACGATCGTGGATAGTTCATACGGTAGAGTCACGCTCTCACCAGCCAGGCGGAGTTGTCGTACCAGTATGGTCGCGGGTTCAAACCCCCATCACCGCCGCGACATTTTTTTATTCTCTATTGTCTTCTGGCACTTTCCTACTCCCTTCGTATCTTACGTAAAACATTGTGCATTTATATAGAGCAATACCCACTCAACTAGCTCAAAGCGTTTCACACGGCGTCCATAGCCATTATCGACGCTCAACATGTAGGACGAGACATGACGCATGTTTGGCGATACTACAATCTTTTTGCTGTTTATGACTCATTTAACACCTGAGTACGGTGAGATAATTGGATATAAGAGCCCTTTTCAAGGACTCAACTTTTATAGACAGCGACAACGGGTTTTATTTGGCCAGGTACTCATTTTGCACCCGAGTACTGTGAAAGAATGTGAGATATGAGCCTTTTCCACAAACTCAAATAAGTATGCGCTGCTCAGAGGGGACTTGAACCCTGGACCTACCTTCCAGTCCAAAGGCGATTGCCATGACTCTAGACTACATGCTGATCTATCCGCCGTTAATTTTTGCTAGAAAACGTTTACCCTATACTAATATGTGACTCATCGCAGCCTAACGGTATTATTTTTGTGGTGAACCTAATGATCGTAATGGAATTTAAGTCTAACTCATATCATATTTTTTTAAATATGCGGCTATGTGGTCTAGTGGTATGACACTCGCTTTCGGATCGGAAGGTCCTGGGTTCGAGCCTCGCGCTCGGCGCATAGTTGAGTCCTTGGAAAAGGCTCTTTACTCACTTTCTCTCACCGTACTCAGGTGTAAAATGAGTACCTGGCCGTTAACAGGGTTGTCTTTGTCCGAAAAATTGTAATATAGCCTAACAGGCGGCATGTCCCGTCCCACATGTTAAATGTTGCTGTTGACCAGGGACCCCTTGTAAAGCGCTTCGAGCACATTTAGTGGATATTGCGCTATATGAAGCTCAATTTTATTATTTATTTTTTTTTTATTAAAAAAAAGTCAAAAGTAGTCCTTCAGAGTCATTGGGCCCATGCAGTCAGTCCCCCCCCCCCCCCCGGTTTCTACAGCGTGAAATTGGCAATAGCATTTGTTTACTATCCATTGGATAGCACGCAAATCTATGGTTCTAAACAAAGAAAATCGGTACTTTTTATTCTTCATGTTGGCTAGAACTTTTCATATGTCTTGTGATCAGAATGTGTAAAAGTCAAAACATGATCAGATTTATAATGTTGTTTTTTTTCCTCTGGATACGCCTTTATGCTCGTCAGAGAAATATTTTATATGGGAGTCCGCCATTGTTCCGATAGTTTAGAGCCAGTTACTAAGTTATCATGCGTCATTACGAGGGAAGTGACGTTACGACTGTTGAAGCGTATTAAAACTTGATGAATTAATCTTTAAAATAGTGAAATTTGACTGTAGTCCAGTCTTCGTATTATGTATATGGCTAAAGTAGACGAATGTCGATTTGTTGTTTTGATGGTAGTGTGCTTACTGGTTCTAGACTTTTGTAAGATCAAACAAAATCTGTTGTATTGATGATAGTGTGGTTACTACTTCTCGACCTTTGTAAGGTCAAGCAAAACCCAGGAGGGGAGGGGCGGGGGCGAATGTCGATTTGTTGTATTGGTAGTGTGGTTACTACATCTAGACTTTTGTTAGGTCAAAAAAAATTCCAGCGGGGGTGAATGTCGAATTGTTGTATTGGTAGTGTGGTTACTACATCTAGACTTTTGTTAGGTCAAGCAAAATCCACCGGGGGCGAATGTCGATTTGTTGTATTGGTAGTGTGGTTACTACATCTAGACTTATGTTTGTTAGGTCAAGCAAAATCCACCGGGGGCGAATGTCGATTTGTTGTATTGGTAGTGTGGTTACTACATCTAGACTTATGTTTGTTAGGTCAAGCAAAATCCACCGGGGGCGAATGTCGATTTGTTGTATTGGAAGTGTGGTTACTACATCTAGACTTTTGTTTGTAAGGTCAAGCAAAATCCACCGGGGGCGAATGTCGATTTGTTGTATTGGTAGTGTGGTTACTACATCTAGACTTATGTTTGTTAGGTCAAGCAAAATCCACCGGGGGCGAATGTCGATTTGTTGTATTGGTAGTGTGGTTACTACATCTAGACTTTTGTTAGGTCAAGCAAAATCCACCGGGGGCGAATGTCGATTTGTTGTATTGGTAGTGTGGTTACTACATCTAGACTTATGTTTGTAAGGTGAAGCAAAATCCAGCGGGGGCGAATGTCGATTTGTTGTATTGGTAGTGGGGTTACTACTTCTAGTCTTTTATAAGGCCAAGAAAATTCCAGCGGGGACGAAAGTCGCGTAGATAATGGTGTGGTTACTACTTCTCGACCTTTGTAAGGTCAAGAAAATTCCAGCGGGGTAAGCTGTTTTGCTACGTGGGCGTGAGGTATGACTGGGTTCGAGTTCCACTCTACGCGGCGAATAATTTACCCCCTGGAAAAGGCTCTATACTCACATAGGACTCTCTCCGTACTCAGGTGCATTATATGTACTTGGCCGTTGTGTCTGTCGAAAAAAAAATATATATACATTCGCCTAACAGGCGTCACGTCTCGTCATAGATGTTAAGTGTTGCTGTTGACTCAGGACCTATTGTAAAGCAATTTGAGCACGATTAGTGGATATTGCGCTTTATACATTCTCGAGTTTCAGTTGACGAAAGTGTCAATAAATAATCCCCGAGCATTGGTTTTGTTGGCCAGCCTTGGCAGTTTTTACACATAAACCCATTCAACTCATGTATGAATAAGTACCTGATCCTAGTACCTACATGGCAGATAGTATAAGCATATTCTATTCAAAAACCTGCGTAACAGTAACTTAGTGATTTGTTCATTGAATGTTGAGGTCAGCTTCTGGGAGTGGGGAGTAGGGAGTAGGGAGACAGATTATCCACTGAGAAGAGTATTGAGCAATATAGAAACCAAGAATATGTATTACACATCCCTTTAACCCTCTCCTTACCACCCATAGGAAAATCGTCACATTCCAACAATTTTTCTCATTCTGATTTCTCTTGTACATTACAACATTTAAAGAAATGCTTTGATGACAGCTATAAATACTAAACACGGTGTTGTAGAGCTCATTTGTTACTCTTTTGTTTGAGTAAGAAAAGTTTATTCTTGTGTAGAGTGGGAGTGAATTTTCGGGGGGAATTCTAAAATAGCTGGCAAGGATAGAGTTAAGATTTGCCCTTTCATCTATTTGCACCACTAAATCTTCATCTATTTGTTTACTGTAAAGGGATGCTTAGGGAAAATGATACAATAAAAGTTCGAAATGAGTAACAGATAGAGTCAAAAATCTGTCGTTTCGTATAATGTTTCGCACTTTTTCCCAATTTTTCTATTTGTATACTGTAAAGAATGATGCTCAGGGAAAATGATACAATAAAAGTTCGAAATGAGTAACAGATGGAGTCGAAAATCTGTCGTTTCGTACGTATAATGTTTCGCACTATTTCCCAATTTTTCATTACCTGTTCCAAAGATTGGAATCAACGTACGACTGCTGCTATCGATAATCGAATACGTATCGAATTTCTTTTCTGTTTACCGAGTACCGCTGTAATCTTGATGATAAGATGCACAAGATTG
>NC_088365.1:17215990-17225990 GCF_034508935.2 Berghia stephanieae | reverse complement strand
ACCATCCTTCTTTCTTTGATGTAAACCCTTCTTAGCGAGCTCTTTGACAAATATTTGTAAATTGTAAGATGTTGCCTTGTCATAATATTGATATGAAGGATTCTACACAGATATTATATAATGAAGGCCTCGACTTTCCAAGAGTTATTTTTAACGTGTCTTAGCAGACCCCTGAATGGTAACATTCTGATTTTTAAAAAATGGTATTTAATTTACACAATTCACCGATATTTTTCTGTTTAGGAACATTTTTGCATTCATAAAAAAACTTCCAAAGATACATAATTTGATCAAATTTTGAAAAAAATAAAAACTAACCGACGGTTAGTTGAGACTAATTTTTTTAACACTCCTTCCAATTAGCTCAGGGGGTCCTGTTAATTCAAGGGGTCCCGTTAGTTCAATTGGTAGAGCACACGCAAAACAAACATGAAGATCAAGATCGGTGTAAGTGTTAATGCATTATCCAATCGGACTTCAGGATGATGATGGTGATGATGATGATGATGATGATGATGATGATGGTGATGATGATGATGACGACGACAAAGACGACGACGAAGACGAAGACGACGACGACGACGACGACGATGATGATGATGATGATGATGATGATGATTATTATTATGATGATGATGATGATGATGATGATGATGATGATGACGATTATGATGATGATGATGATGATGATGATGATGATGATGATGATGATGATGATGATGATGATGGTGGTGATGATGATGATGATGATGATGATGATGATGATGATGATGATGATGATGATGGTGACGGTGGTAGTGGCGGTGGCTGTTCTGATATTGGCTTTGTTGGTTTTGTGATAATGTTGTTGGTGATGCCCTTTGTGCTTGGGCAGCTTTTGTGATTAGGGTGATTGTGGTGGTGATGGTGATTATGGTTGTGGTGATGGTCGTACTGATGCTTACCTAATCTCACAAACGCTGTATTTTCCCCCACTTTCTCGAAGTCGTTCCTCGTAAGGAGGAGATCAAAAGAGTGGGAACATGAAACTGTTCCACGAAATGTTCCATTTGTGTATACCCTCGAGAGTAAATACTTGGAATCATATTTGCCATTCCTAATCAACAATTCAAATGGTATGACAAACGGGACCCTGAACTTGCCCTCGAATGGAAATCTGTCATGTGATTGAACAAAAAAATCCGAATCATTCGCAAAGAAGTAAGTCATTCGGTGTAGTGAAACTGACTCATCTGGCCCGCCTACTTTCCTCTTCAATGGAAAGAACGGAGCATAATTGCTACCTTTAAATGTCTCTATATTCACTTCCTGCCACGGTGCGAAGGCTTCCCAACAGTCAACAATGTTAACTTTTTTGGTCCCAGATAAAACCAGGCAATCGTCATGCTTGTCAATCCACGAGTAATTACTTAAGACTGAATTCGTAGTAAGTTGAATGTTTTCACACGTTTTATTTTTTCCACGAAAAATCGCATGTGTACAACTCTCAGCGGAGATACACGATATAGCGCAAGCTAAAAAACTTGAAATTTTTCTTGTGTGATGAATGTCAGCTTCAGTAACCGGAAGTGCAGATGAGTCCGAACATGAGACCGTCGTCATAGTAAAACTGTCGATGTTATGACCAGCCTGAGTCGAGGTACACGGAATCAGAAGTGCTGATAAGAGAAATATCAACATGATGGCGATCCTTGAGTACTTAAAAATGGTGCTTGGTCGTACTGGCTTGTCCGTGTACGAAATATTACATATATACCTTGGCATTCAACTCAACTGAGAAGTCACAGACTCTATGGAGAGAACAACCTTGTCTTGCTTTTAGAGTGGCAAGCAGTTTTTGAAACAACTGATATACTAAGATATGAAGAAATCTATATATCTCTACACAAGTCTCCACAACTTGAAATTACAATACTTAAAATTATAATAAAATCATGAATCAAGCAATGTTACTGTCGAAATATCAAAACGTTCATTAAACTCTTTCTCGATTTAAGGGACTTTTATTATGAGGTTCTCAAGCTTGTATTTTTTAAAGTCTCAAATGAAGTCCTTCACACAGACAATTCATTTATATAGGTTCTGTCATGAATACAAATTACCAACATCTCTTTTCACAACAGAAAAAAACATTAGACGAATTTCAGTTATATCCTGAAATCGTTTTTTTCAAACTATTGCATTCCAATTAATGGTCCCAAGTCTTTAAAAATTAACGTAAATTCCCTTTATAATTGTTTTTCTGTCTCACAAAATCGGAAAGCATTTACAAATGGACAAAGCAGATGGTAATTTAATGGTGATAAAAGAGGCATTAGTGGTGCGTATGTTCGCAATTGACCATGAGCTTTGAGACCTCTCGGCACTTTCAACGCAGTGTTAAAATACGGCCTTGGTTCGAGCTAAAATTAATTAAAAACATTATATTATGAGGATTGTTCTGTAGATAGAATGAAATTGACGTCACTCCGCTCTTTGTTATTGTTTTTACCCAGAGATTTTTAAAAGTGTGTCTTACTAGATTGTGTTAACCAGACTATAAACGTTTAATGTTACACATTGTTTTGTGTGTTGGTCAGTTATATTTCCGAATGACAATGTTGTGAGTTTCTTAGCCAAGAGCACAGTATCTATATCTGATTATACTTTGTTACTATATAGGTGATGGTATTCATTCACGGCGGTGGGTATACCTCTGACAGTGCTAATATCTACGTCCCTTCACAAATGGTGACTGATTGTACTTTGTTACTATATAGGTGATGGTATTCATTCACGGCGGTGGGTTGAACAGTGCTAATATCTACGTCCCTTCACAAATGGTGACTGATTGTACTTTGTTACTATAAATAGGTGATGGTATTTATTCACGGCGGTGGGTATAGATAGTATGCGCTTGGCTAAGAAGCTCATAACATTGCCATCCGGAAGTATAACGGACCAACACACAAAACTCTGTGTAACCATGAACTTTTGTAGTCGGGGTAATACAGTTTAGTGAGTATCACTCACAAACGCGGATGGCAAAATACAATAACAAAGGCTTGAGTGACGTCATCTTCGAACTATCTATACCAAAGTTATGGCCAGACACTGACCAAAAAATGACGTCAAAATGCCAGTCTTTTGCCACAAAAGAAAACAAAATCGTGAGTTGTATTCAATAGTTCAACCAATGAAATAACTTGTTTCCATGAGCTCTACTAACGACAACTCACACGGCGGTGCAAAAAACAAATAATGACGTCAAACTGCCAGTCCTTTTGGATTTCAGTATCAGGCTATAGATAGCATGCAGATGACGTCACTCAGGCCTTTGTTATTGTTTTTGCCATCCGCGTTTGTGAGTTGTTCTCACTAAACTGTATCAACCAGACTATAAAAGTTCATGGTTACACAGAGTGTGTGTGTTGGTCCGTTATACTTCCGGATGGCAATGTTGTGAACTCCTTGGCCAAGCGCATTCTATCTATAACATAACGATGGCTACGGTATAGATAGAATGCGCTTGACCAAGGAGTTCACAACATTGCCATCCGGAAGTATAACGGACCAACACACAAACTCTGTGTAACCATGAACTTTTATAGTCTGGTTAATACAGTTTAGTGAGAACAACTCACAAACGCGGATGGCAAAAACAATAACAAAGGCCCGAGTGACGTCATCTGCATACTATCTATACCTCTGGCAGTGCAAATATCTTTCTTTCTCTCTTTCTTTCTCTCTTTCTTTCTTTTTTTCTTTTCTCAAGGAACTGAATGAGGTTTCAAAATATGCATTTGGTGCTTGTTTGTTTGTTTTTTTCTCATGGTTTATTTATTAATGATATTTCCGTGGCAACACACCCACCACAGCCTCTGTTTCGTAATTCATTACACGAATAAATTTTGAACAAACAAACATTCAAGATTTCGTTGTCGTTGTTAAATGTTCCTTTACGATATTGTTGGTTTGATTTGTTTTGTTTGTTTGTTTTTTTTGTTTGTTTTTTCAATCAAGGAACAAGTCACACCTTTGCTGTTTTTATTTCCTCAAAACAATCTGAAATTTGTGATTAAACAAACATTTTTTTTGGTTTCAATAGAACATAAACAAAATCTCAATCGTTGTGCCCCCCCCCCCCCCCCCCCCCCCCCCCCCCCCGTGGTTGCTGCTACCCGATTAAACCCTGGTCAACAACATCAGACGGAGTCTCTCTCTCATTTCCAGACGAATGACTTCTGAACGCTTCTCGATCTTTCTGTCACCTTCTAGAAATTTCTTGGTTCTCGGGGGATTCAAAAGAGCGGATAGGATGGGGGGGGGGGAGATAGCGGGTGGGGGGGGGGGTTGTTGACGGGGGCGGGGGAGGGGGATTGAGGGGGTAGACTGGCAGGCAGGGATTGGAAAAAAACAATAGTGTATCGTTCCGTTAGCAAGCGTTTGCGAGACATAATATTGTCCCGGCTGTTGTGTTTTGAAGTCCGATTGGATTGTGACTGAACTCCAATTAAACCGGAAGTGAAAGTAGCTGAGTACATATTTTAGACTGAATAGGCAGACGCAAAAGAAAAGCAGTGGTGTTTTTAAAAAAATAAATTAAAAATAAAAATAACAAGGAAGGATTGGTTGCTTCTCTTGCCAACCAAAACCTCGAGTCATTTGCAATAAGGACTTCATGTTTAGATCATTTTAAAAGCGAAGTGCTGTTATGAATTCCAGACAATTTTTTTCCAGAGATGGGTACCTTAAGAGTAAGAAAGCTGAACGAGAGTTCTCAAAAACCCGAGTCTCTCATTCGTCCTTAGTGTTTCATGCACCGTGTTTTGTTGATAAAGGGGAAATCCGAAACGTCCACACTATATGTCTTCGTTTAATAAATTGAATCTTACTTTTCAATACTTATCGTTATTTTTACTCCTTTGAGCTTCTTCAGGCAGCAACATTTTTCATCATCAAACCCCAGCCGATTACTGGGCAAAAGGCAAAGACGACTTAAGTGGATTTATATGTTGAGTTTTTCACCCGGACAGTTGATATACTTTCTTTAACTCTCTCTCTCTCTCTCTCTCTCTCTCTCTCTCTCTCTCTCTCTCTCTCTCTCTTTATCTATCTATCTATCTCTCCTTAGCAGCTATTTTTAGAATTTCCCCCGAAAATTCACACCCACCCGACACAACAAATAGACTTTTCCGAATCAAACAAAAAAGTAACAAGTGCATTCTATACAGAATGTTGTTCAGCAAAATGAGCTCTACAGCACAGTGTTTAGTATATAATAGCTGTAATCAAAGTATTTCTTTAGAATTTGTGATGTACAAGAGAAATCAGAATGAGAAAATTGTCGGTTGTATCGTAACGAATGTGCCGATTTTCCTATGGTTGGTAAGGAGAGGGTTAAGTGACAAATCTGCTGTACTCTGGATGTTGTAAATAAAAAAAGCTAGTAATTCTTTTTTTTTTCTGTCGCTCACGAAACGTTTGTTTCAACCCCCCCCCCCCCCAACCAAAAAAAAGAAGAGAAAAAGAAATCTTGAGCGTTTATATAGTGTAACACCTATCCAAGGAGCTCAAAGCGCATTGCAAGGGGGCATAAGCCAACAGCAACACTTAAATCATGGGTTGAGAAATGACGCCTGTGAGACGATATTACGTTTTATTTTTCGACAGAGACAACACTGTACCCGCAGGGTACTCATTTTTCACTTTGATACTGTGTTAGAGTGTGTAGGTAGTAAAGAGATTTTCCCCCCAGAGATTCAACTTTGCGCTGCCAAAAACGGGATTCGAAACGGGGACATAAACCTCAGAAGGCGAGTTTCATGGACTTCAAAGCGTACAAGTAACCTTATAAGTAACTTTACAAAATGTTAAACAATTATAACGAAAAACAGATTACCGGATAAATCATCAGAGCTCGAATACATGACCATGGATTATCTTTATTATTATCATTTACTTTTAGTCCTTCGGAGACTTTCAGCCCATAGAGACGGAGTTTATCCCGGTTTCTATAGCGTGAAACGGACAATAGTATAATTGCTTGCTACTCTTTGGATAGGACCCAAGTCTATCGTAAATTACTTTCCGCCTAGCCTAACAGACCTACCTACTCAATCACTGCTGGGGGCACAGGGAAGAGTAAGGGGGGGGGGGGGTCAGAAAAAAAAATCAAATTTACCTGGGATCGATCTCGGTCCAAATATGTGTGAAGCGAGTGGTCTACCAACTGAGCTATCGATATTCCCAATACCATGGGTTGCGTTAAGCTTTTTAAAAAATGGTAACAGCATGCGATTTCTATTATCGGTATTTCACGTCCAAGGATATACCGTTTTTGCGGCTGGTCTTGATCTTGTGGTATGACAATCGCTTTCGGATCGGGAGATCCTGGGTTCGAGTCTCGCTCGGCGCATAGTTGCGTCCTTGGAAAAGGATCTTTATTCACATTCTCTCACCGTACTCTGGTGTAAAATGAGTACCTAACCGTTAACAGCGTTGTCTCCGTCGGAAAAAAAATTGTGCTATTGCCTAACGGGCGACATGTCTCGTTCTATATGTTATCTTGCCAGCGACGATTTGTAAAGTGCTTTGAGCACGTTTAGTGGACGTTGTACTATATAAAAGCTCATGCTTATTAAGGCTTAAATTTTGTATTAGGCTCTCTCTTTAAAATCCTCCCTTTGCCCAGCTTTTTTATAATTTAAACTAAACTACATAAATTTGATCTACTTGCTCATTTTTTCTCCAAAATAAAAAAACAATCACTGATTTTGGAAGATCAGTCTAAAATTTGACCAAAAAACCGATGATTAAAAAATAAGTCCAGTTTTACGCTAAGTCGTGGTTTCGGTTATCTCGGTCTTTTCATAAGATAAGTTAAGATAGGATAAGATAAGGTAAGATAGGATAAGATAAGGTAAGATAGGATAAGATAAGGTAAGATAGGATAAGATAAGGTAAGATAGGATAAGATAAGGTAAGATAGGATAAGATAAGGTAAGATAGGATAAGATAAGGTAAGATAGGATAAGATAAGGTAAGATAGGATAAGATAAGGTAAGATAGGATATACTGAAATGATCCTTTATGGATAATATCATTTAGTATCACATCGATATAATATAACAAGACATTCCACATTCTGGTCAGGCATCCATTCATTCAATACTTACTTAATCCTCGTCGCCCCTTAGCTACTCGTATCTTCTTTTTTTTTTTTTTTTGCCTCCCAGGCCAGGCGAGGCCTGCCTTTTTCTGACAGTGAGTGCCTCCTTGGGGGTTCCAGCGTAGCCATCGTTATGTTATAGATAGTTCGAAGATGACGTCACTCAGGTCTTTGTTATTGTTTTTTGCCATCCGCGTTTATGAGTAATGCTCACTGAACTGTATTAACCCGACTACAAACGTTCATGGATACACACAGTTTTGTGTGTTGGTCCGTTATACTTCCGGATGGCAATGTTATGAGCTTCTTAGCCAAGCGCATACTATCTATAGCCTGACACTGAAACCCAAAAAGACTGGCAGTTTGACGTCATTATTTGGTTTTTGCACCGCCTAGTGAGTTGTCGTTAGTAGAGCTCATGGAAACAAGTTATTTCATTGGTTGAACTATTGAATACAACTCACGATTTGTTTTCTTTTGTGGCCAAAGACTGGCATTTTGACGTCATTTTTGGTCAGTGTCAGGCTATAAGTTAACGATGGCTACGGTTCGAGTCAAGGGCTGGCGGGTGACATTGTTCCCTGGTCTTCTTATTGTATGACCCATCCATCTCCATTTCCTCCTCCTGATTTGGGTGTTATGCAATAGACTTAAAATAAAGACCTAAACAATAAGGATTCGAACATAATACATAAATAAAGCAAATTCTCTTTATTTATCCCGTAGGGTGAATTGTCTCTAGGGTCTATTCCAATGGGAGACTGGAACGACCCCGGCGTCAGCCACAGTGCAGCGCCGCAAATTGAGCAAGGGCGAGGTGATTTGCTCAAGGCCACACAGCGCAGCGGCGGCCATTGAACTCGGTACCTATTGGGTACGAAGCAAAGACCGTACCGCTGAGCCACGGGGGGACTGGAATAACCCAGGCGTCAGCCGCAGTGCTGCCCCGCAAATTGACCTAGGGCACATTTGTGAGTAAGTAAATTTCTAAAAGTATTTATTAATCAAATAGAGAATCTAACTTGTTATTATAGCTAATTAAATCCAGAATTTATGTAAGTTGATAGATCTCAAAAACTTAAAAGGAAGGTAAAGAAAACATACATATCTATTTGATACACTAGTAGTCAGGAATGAACAGCTGTAGCTATTTGATAGATCAATATTTTTTTTTCTTTTTAAGAAAGGCAAAACAGAAATATTATGTTATTTCATTGTTTATCATGACCGTCAGCCTCCATCTATTAGCTTGGGATTATCATAATCGAAGATCATGGAACTGACCTCAACAGCCTTCACGCTCTCCTTACCACCTGCAGCAAAATTTTCACATTTGATACGATATAATATGCATTTAAAAAAAAAATCAGATTTATCTTGTACATCACAATATTTGAAGAATGACCTTTGTTTAATTAATAAGAACATAAAGTTGCTTTGTAGAGAGCTTGTTTGAGTTTAGAAAATCAATTTTTCTGCTGGGTAAGCCAGCCTGCCATTTTGGGAAAATACTGAAAAGGATCGGTAAGGAGAATATTAATTCTGTCATTTAAGAGCGGATGAATCAATTTTCCAGAGAGATGCAGTGGGGGCGTGTCCCCTGACCTTGGTTTGTAACAGGCCATTGTACCTTAGCCATACTCTGGAATGGCACGAATGCTAAAATTTGGCCAGAAAACTCGTCCCTCAAATTTCGATCGATTTAAATCACCCTCATCTTGGCCAAAAATTCAAACCGGGGACTTCGCGAAGTCTTCTTTAAGTCCCAGGTTTGAGAGTTTTTGCCAGGATTAGGGTCATTTAAATCGATCGATATTTGCAGGACGAGTTTTCTGGCCAAGTACTAAAATTTCTGTCTTTCCAGAGTACAAGAGATGACTGGTTAAATGGCAGATAGCAGGTGGTGACCATCGATTATGATCAGGGCAGGTCACTCAATTATCTGTGACTTACAATCGCTGCCTTAAAATCATTTATTTCCAGTTACTCCAGAACTGTAAAAGAGGGTTACAATAGTTCAAGCACTCGCTTCACACGTGAAGAGAAGTGGCAGCGTGGCTCAGCGGTACGGTCTTTGCTTCGTACCCAAAAGCACCGAGTTCGACTACCCGACTTGTTGTGTGGCCTTGAGCAAGTCACCTCGCCCTAGCTCACTTTGCGGCCCTGCACTGCGGCTGACGCCTGGGTTATTCCAGTCTTCCCTTGGAATAGATCCTAAAGACAATAAATTTCCCCTTGGGGATGAATAAAGGGATTTTTATTTTATTTTTATTTATTAATTTTTAAGGTGATCAATGCCGGGTGACATCAATTTGTTTTTCTTTGTGAGACTATGTGGTCTAGTGGTATGACACTCGCTTTCGGATCGGAAGGTCCTGGGTTCGAGCCTCGCTCGGCGCATAGTTGAGTCCTTGGAGCAGGCTCTTCACTCACATTCTCTCACCGCACTCAGGTGTAAAATGAGTACATGGCCGTTAACAGCGTTGTCTCTGTCCGAAACAAAAGTATAACATCACCTAACAGGCGTCATGTCCCGTCCTAAATGTTAAATGTTGCTGTTAGTCATCGACCCCTTGTAAAGCGCTTTGAGCACATTGAGTGGATATTGCGCTAAATAAAAGCTCAATTTAATTTAATTTAATTTAATTTCTTACCATTCCTGTCCACCCAGCAGTGATTGGGTAGTTGGGTTTACTTGGTATCGGGGAAAACACTATTCCATAGACTAGCGTCCTAGCTAAAGGGTTGAAAACAAATGCTATTGTCCGTTCAATGTTATTTATAGAAAGCAGGATAAATTCTGGTCCCATAGATAGTATGAAGTTGACGTCACTCAGGTCTTTGTTTTTG
>NC_088365.1:17200990-17208490 GCF_034508935.2 Berghia stephanieae | reverse complement strand
TGTGTGTCTCCATGAACGTTTATAGTCAGGTTAATACAGTTCAGTAAGCATTACTCATAAACGCGGATGGCAAAAAACAATAACAAAGACCTGAGTGACGTCATCTTCGAACTATCTATAGCAATATCTACTTAATGTACTCAAAGCGCTTAACAAGGAAGAAACAAAAATAAATTGATTAGAAAAACACAAACACGATAAATGAATAGATTAAACTTATTATATGCAAGCAGATTTAATCTTTATTTATGAGGATGGTGGGGGGGGGGGGGGGGGTCAAAGTTCAAAACCTTGCCTCATTTGTGGTTAACGATTGATAAAGGCAAAGATTTGTTCCATCTTCTTACAAATTTCCGCAACTTTTCGCAGGAGATTTGAAAATATGAATGACGCGTTCTTCTTTCCAATGTACCATTAAGGACAGTTTTTTATTCATGCCAATTTAACCAGTTAACCGCCGTACTCTGGGAAAACTCGTTTTTTAAAATTTGGCCAGAAAACTCGTCCTTCAAATATCGATTGATTTGAATGACCCTCGTCTCGGCAAAAACTCTCAAACCTGGGATTTTGCGAAGTCCCAGGTTTGAGAGTTTTTGCCAAGATGAGGGCCATTTAAATCGATCGATATTTGAAGGACGAGTTTTCTGGCCAAATTCTTAAATTCGAGTTGGTTGTTAATAGTATTTACAATACAGGCTATATTCCAGACGAACTTGCCAAATCGGTTTACATCACGCTACCGAAAAAACCAAAGGCGACAACTTGCAGTGATTTCCGCAAAATAAGTCTGATGCCCCATGTAACTAAATTATTATTGAAGATCATCCTAGAAAGAATCAGGTCTACCATCGATAATGAAGTTGGCGATGTACAGTTTGGATTTAGAAAAAATAATGGGACAAGAGAAACAATTTTCTGTTTAAATAATATCACACAAAAATACCTTGATCATCAAAAAGAAATCTATGCATGCTTTATCGATTACGCAAAAGCATTTGATAGGGTACAGCATGGAGAATTAATGACATGTCTGGAAAAGGCAGGCATTGATGGCAAAAATATACGGCTAATCACCAATCTATATTGGCATCAAAAGCAGCCATCTGGATTCAGGGCGATATGTCACCTTTCACGCCAATTAAAAGAGGAGTTCGTCAAGGATGTATCCTCTCCCCATATCTATTTAACCTGTACACAGAGTTTATCTTCCGTAAAACCGAGCACATTCCAGGTATTGTTATTGGAGGTAGGAGGATAAATAATCTGAGATATGCAGATGATACAGTATTGTTGGCATCGAACGAGACAAATCTACAGATCCTTGCAAATCAAGTAAACCTGGACAGTACAGCAAAGGGTCTAGAGATGAATGTTCAAAAGACGAAGGTAATGGTCATGTCAAAGAAGCCTGAAAAAATCGCAAAAGTCCAAATTAATAATCAAAACATCGAACAAGTAGATTCTTTTAAATATCTTGGACAGACAATGACCAACAACGGAAAGAATGAGCGGGAAGTGAAAAACAGGATTGCTATAGCTAAGTCGAGGTTCAGCCAACTGAATAACATTTTAACTTCGCAACAAACGCAGATGAAAACGAGAATAAGAATACTCAAATGTTATGTCCACTCAGCACTTCTCTACGGCTCAGAAACATGGACCTTGAACAAACAAATAGAGAAAAGAATTGAGGCCTTTGAAATGTGGACTTTCGGTCGCCTTGGAGAAATCAGTTGGAAAGAAAAGAAAACAAATCAAGAAGTCTGTGACATCCTTGATATCAGACCGACCCTAATGAAAGTAATAAAAACAAGAAAACTAAGGTATTTTGGACACCTAAGACGCCATCAAACTGTCAACAAGGACATTCTTGAGGGTAGAGTTGAGGGGAAAAGAGGAAGAGGCAGGCCAGCAAGAACTTGGATAGATGATGTGAGGACATGGACAGGATTGTCGGCAGCCGAATGCAGTCAGCAAGCCGTCAACAGGGAAGATTGGCGTGTCATTTCAAGTCGACCTCAACCCATGAGATGACACTGGAAGAAGTTTTTTTTCCAGAGTGAGGTAGTTAAATGGTTAAAAGCAGTGATTAAGAGTTGTTTGCTATAGATAGTATGCGCTTGGCTAAGAAGATCATAACATTGACATCCGGAAGTATAACGGACCAACACACGAAACTATGTGTAACTTTGAACGTTAAAAGTCTGGTTAATACAGTTCAGCGAGAATTACTCATAAACGTGGATGGAAAAAAGCAATAACAAAGAAAGACTTGAGTGACGTCAACTTCATACTATCTATAAACTATAAATATTTGATTGCAATTTCGCAAGTTGCGTCTCGAGGTGGAGACAGAGATCATGTCTTAAAGAGAGTACCTAAAGTCTTTACTTTGGATTAAACGGGGTACTTATTAATTGGATTCAATAGTCTGATGCCACGTCGCCCAGCAACGGCGGCCATCATGGTTCTAAACAATGCAAATCTGCACTTTTTATTCTCCATGCTGGCTAGAACTTTTCATATGTATTCTGATCAAAATGTGTAAAAGTCAAAACATGATCAGATTTATAATGTTGTTTTTCTCTGGATACGCTTTTATGCTCGTCGGGGAAATATTTCATAATGGCGTCCGCCATTGTCCCGATAGTTTAGAGCCAGTTACTAAGTTACCATGCGTCATTACGAGGGAAGTGACATTACGACTGTTGAAGAGTGTTCACACTTACTAATCCCTTTTTTTTTATCTCTCTGTAGATTCCACTCAAACAGCAAATGCGTTCCTGGTGAATAACTTTGAAAAGTATCAGAGAGTAAAACAGAATATCAGATTTGAGTAATTAAATGAAGCGGCCTTCAGCGACCTTCAGTTAAGTGAGAATACCAGCAGGTCAATTTTTTTTACTATTTCAGAACGCTACCATATCGCTTTTCAACAGCTATTGCAACTTTGTGATGATCTTGCTGGATACAACTACTACTACTTTTACTTCTACTACTACTACTACTACTACTACTACTACTACTACTACTACTACTACTACTACTACTACTACTACTACTACTACTACTACTACTACTACTACTTCTACTACTATTACTTCTACTACTCCTACTACTACTACCTCTACTACTACTACTACTACTACTACTACTACTACTACTACTACTACTACTACTACTACAGCAACAACTACTACTACACTACAGTACCACTACAACAAGAACAACAACAATAACAACAACAACAACAACAACAACAACTACTACTACTACTACTACTACTACTACTACTACTACTACTACTACTACTACTACTACTACTACTACTACTACTACTACTACTACTACTACACTACTACTACTACTACTACTACTACTACTACTACTACTACTACTACTACTACTACTACTACTTCTTACTACTACTACTACAACAACTTACTACTACTACTACTACTACTACTACTACTATACACTACTACTACTACTCACTACTACTACTACTACTACTAATACACATACTACTACTACTAACTACTACTACTACTACTACTACTACTACTACTATACTACATACTACTACTACTACTACTACTACTACTACTACTACTACTACTACTACTACTACTACTACTACTACTACTACTACTACTACTACTACTACTACTACTACTACTACTACTACTACTACTACTACTACTACTACACTACTACTACTACTTACTACTACTACTTATCATACTACTCACTATTACTCACTTCTTTACCACATTTCTCTGTTCCACTTTCCTCTGCATTCTACGAAACATTCTTCATCTGCCTTACACAACATCTCCTCTGTGTGCTAGATATTATTATTATTATTATTATTATTATTATTAATTATTATTATTATTATTATTATTATTATTATTATTATTATTATTATTATTATTATTATTATTATATTATTATTATTATTATTATTATTATTATTATTATTATTATTATTATTATTATTATTATTATTATTATTATTATTATTATTATTTATCATTATTATTATTATTATTATTATTATTATTATTATTATTATTATTTTATTATTATTATTATTATTATTATTACAAAACTTGCTTTCCAGTAAGTTCTTCGATCCAGACCATTTCCATACACTACCATACCATCCGTGATAGAAAACAACAATAAGAACACGACAGAACAACGTCGATGATAACCAAACCCTCAGATCCATTATGCTGTAGAAAATAGCAGCAGACAGAACGGACAATTCAGATATACAATTATTATTATGAAAATAAAATCTAATACATTTCAATAGAGTGGGGGGAAGAGGGAATAATGGATTGATAGAGGCGGATCAGAAAGATGGATAGTTTTACTGTGGACCGGAGCACCAGGGACTGGCTGGAGTGTATACCAAATAGTGTGAGTTGTTATTCTCAACTCACGGTTTATGTTGTCACGCACAGGTCGGTCTGCACGCAAGAGTAGCAAATAGTTTGTTAGAGAAAAACCTAAAATGGGTTAGCGATGCATTTTGGCCCCTTAAAATTGATGGCCGCCAGTGTTGAGATTGTCATGGTGGTGATGGTGATAGTTGTCGTCGGGGGAGCTATATTTTGCATACATATTTATTGTTTTCGTGACTCGAGATTTAAGACTGAATCGCGATAAAGAAATTTATGTATTTCACTTGGAAACATATGGGCGGTAGAAATTGACAGGTGTTATCATTAAAGCAAGATTGGTTAAAGTTTGGTTGTAATCGAAAGTGACAAATTTGAGAGCAGGCACTGGTATGAGATAAAAATATGAAAGGCGTGTATAGGGAATGAGATTAGTGGAAGAGTAGCGTCCCTTGATTGGACGTCACCCATAGTCTGTGACGTCACCGGCGGAAAAGTTATTAGAGAGAGTACGTCATGTTGGTTGTGCGCATGCGTCTCTCGTCCTCATATCAATGAGGTTTTAAAACTTGTCAGTTTTATAGGTGTATGATATAATATAAAATAAACTTTATTATTATTATTATTATTATTATTATTGCTATTATTATTATTATCATTATTATTATTGTTATTATTATTATTATTATTATTATTATTATTATTATTATTATTATTATTATTATTATTATTATTATTATTATTATTATTATTATTATTATTACTATAATGTGAGTTGATGTAAAGCGCCAGTGAGCAATTTTGATTGGAACAGGGCGCTATATAAATTCATTATATTATTATTATTAGTAATGACAAGCTGCTCATTTTACACTTGCAATCGGAGAGTAAAGAGCCTCTGCCTAGGATTAAGTTTTGCGCCGCTCAAAGTAGGACTCAAACTCGGGACCTACCGTTCCGAAGGCGAGTGTCGAACCAGAAGATCGAAAAGCCAAGCTTTAATAAACTTCTTTCTTTCTTCTCAATAGGAGGAGTACCGATAGCTTAATACGCTTCAACAGTCGTAACGTCACTTCCCTCGTAATGACGCATGGTAACTTAGTAATTGGCTCTAAACTATCTGAACAATGGCGGGCGCCCTTATGAAATATTTCTCTGATGAGCATAAAAGCGTATTCAGAGGGGAAAAAAAACATTATAAATCTGAGTACGTTTGACTTTTACACATTCTGATCAGAAGACATATGAAAAGTTCTAGTCAGCATGAAGAATAAAAAGTATCGATTTTATTTGTTTAGAACCACGATGGCCGCCGTTGCTGGGCGCCGTGACATCAGACTATTGAATCCAATTGGTAGAGCACTCGCTTCACAAGTAAGGTACAGGATCGATCCAGAATGCAGTCCATTTTTTAAAAAAAATGCTGAACTCCCTGTCCACCCAGCTGTGGTTGGGTTAGATATGTTAGGGCTCTGTTAGATCTGGCGGAAAGTACTTTTGTAACAGACAAGGCTATTGTCCGTTTCACACTTTAGAAACCGTGCGGCTATGGGGTCTAGTGGTATGACATTCGCATTCGAATCGGAAGGTCCTGCGTTCGAGCCTCGCGCTCGGCGCATAGTTGAGCCCTTGGAAAAGGCTATTTACTCACATTCTCTCACCGTACTCAGGTGTAAAATGAGTACCTGGCCGTTAACAGCGTTGTCTTTGTCCGAAAAATTGTAATATCGCCTAACAGGCGTTATGTCCCGTCCTACATGTTAAATATTGCTGTTGACCAGGGGCCCTTAGTAAAGCGCTTTGAGCATGTTTAGTGGATATTGCGCTATATATAAAAAAAGCTCAAAAAATAAAAGCTCAATTAACTCAGGCTCCATAGGCCTCATGGCTCAGGGGGGATTACTTTCTTCTGAATACAAGACATAAACTTTACCAAAGTAATAATATAATATAATATAATATAATATAATATAATATAATATAATATAATATAATATAATATAATATAATATAATATAATATAATATAATATAATATAATATAATATATATACTTATATAGCGCCCATTAATCTACTGACAAGTGCTCTATGGCGCTTTACAATCACTCAGACTGTATAAACTAGCATTCACACTAGCACGCTCACACACATACACCCATACACTCGAACCCACATACGGGAACTTCTCCTCGTCCACATACGCAAACTCTTTACACACACATTACTATCCTAAATCAAAACATAAAGCATATTAATTGTCGAGAAACGCTCTTCTAAATAATTCGGTTTTCCATTTCTTTTTAAAGGTTTCGAAATTGTCACTATTCTTAGTATTATAAGAAAGGGAATTCCACAACCTGGGCGCAGTTACAATGAATGATTTGTTGTGAACCAAAGACTTTGAGGGTAGCTACCTCTGTCAGAAGAAGCATACTATTATATTTTAGCGATCTGCAAGGTGTGTAGTGAGATACCAGATCGTTTAAATAGGGTGGTGAAGGCCATGAAATGAGCTATAACAAAAATACTTTTGACTATAAGTTCAATATCCTGTATCTAAATCATCCCTACATAATACCGCTTTGGGGTGATGGGTCACATATTGAGATAATAAAGATAAAAACTAACGTAGCGACGACTTGAATAGACTGCAAGTATGTATGGCCATTCTACCGCCTCTTTATTCCGGCAAAACGACCAGGCAATACAAAAGCAATCTAGGAAGAACTCTCCCCTGGGAATGGTAGAAATACGCGGTACGCCATCTTGGGTTGCGGGTAGTGGTGACCTGTTATCGATAACAAGTTTATTTTCTCTGTCGCTGCTGACTTTCTATCTATACAACTACAACTACGCAACAGAAAAATAAAACAATAATCAGTCTTTCCCAATACGAGTTTGAAATAACTTCCAATTATTCTAGATCTATGTTTTATTTTCATTGGTAATTTTTAAAAATTGTGCTTTCCACATGGTTTGGCTCTGATGTCATTATTATTATCTGGGCTTGTCTGAATCTGAAGATTGTATTTCATAATACGGTCTTGATAGATATTTTAACCCTTTTGCTGCTGACGCCATTTTTAA
>NC_088365.1:17190990-17193490 GCF_034508935.2 Berghia stephanieae | reverse complement strand
TTTATATCTTCGACCCGAGCCTGTGAGTCGGGTGAGACCGTAGCCATCGTTATGTTATAGCCTGACACTGAAATCCAAAAAGACTGGCAGTTTGACGTCATTATTTGGTTTTTGCACCGCCTTGTGAGTTGTCGTTAGTAGTGCTCATGGAAACAAGTTATTTCATTGGTTGAACTATTGAATACAACTCACGATTTTTTGTTTTCTTTTGTGGAAAAAGACTGGCATTTTGACGTCATTTTTTGGTCAGTGTCAGGCCATAACTTTATGCTTCCAGTCAACCAGAACTTTTGTTATGGAAAATGCCAATCGCTTGAATTTTGGAATTGTCAGATTGATTTATTTTGTTTTTTAAAGTTTATTTCATTTTCCTATCATTGTTTTTACTCATGGGTTTCTTTTTTTGTGTGTTACAAAACCCCAGCACGGTTGTTAGTAAATTGTTAGTTCTATGTTAGAATCTTAGCATGGGGATACTCATTGTGTTACATAACTTTGTGACAACACAAAGCACATTGCTGCATACATTGTGATGGAATAAAGCAACAACAGTTATGTAGCTTTGATCATAAGGATCGATTTTAACATTTTAAAAATAGCACATTACATTGAAGAAGTCACTTCCGTCCTGTACTACTCGCTACATGGATTTCCTCTGATCGATATCAAATGGGGGTTTAACCACAATAAAGTAACAGGTCAAAAGCGATATAATTCGTAATACCTCAATGAGGTGAAACATAGATTCAGGTAACGAGTTCAATCCAACATTATTAACACCCGATTGTGGTTGAGGGTTACAAATGGTCTATTCAAATCCATGTTGCCTTTCGGGCTTGACCAGCGATCAAAATAAGGGTTTCCGGATTGGCGCTTGTAATATCTATTTTTTAAAACTTGGCGGGTTTTTTTTCCGAGGACGTTTACTTACCGTAAACCTTTAATCTTTTAGCGCCAAGAGACTCATAAGGCCTGGACATTTTTTTCTTCCATTTTATTCGGTCCTTGGTTATGGTTTTTGGGCCTCTGCAAGGAAAGCTGTCCATTTTCGTTCCTATCTTTTTAAACCATCCTTCGCCTTGTTGTTTTGAGCTTTTGTCCCTTTCTCTTTCCCTATGAAGTGCATCCTTATACCACTCTAGAATTATTCCTCTCCCCTCTCCTCAAGACAAGCTCAATCCAGTTGCATCTGTTTCCTTCTCACCACCACACTAACTTTCTCTTGCCTCTTCTAGTGATTGTGGCATGAAAAAAATTGGATTTGTCTTTTTGATATTTCTCGTGGCATTTAAAAAAAGTAAACAATAATGGCATTAAATTAAAAATTGTTAGCCCTAAACTGACAAAATGTTGTGAACTGTTCAAGGTGACATTTCAAGAAAAGTAGTTTTATTTCCAACTGTTACGTGTATATAAGTAAGAAAATCATACCTAACTCATTTGGCATTTTTTTCAGACCATTCGGTGTTTTTCTACGACTTGTTTGGCACTTTATACAAAATACATCTGGCACCCTGATCGAAATGAAGATCAGCAAAGCATGCCTAATTTTACCTTCCTGAGAATGGATGATTATTATTGGAGTTAATTACGCACATGTACAGCAATGTATGGATCATGAAAAATACGATTTTCTATCGATTTTAATATACGCGGTAATTCAATGAAATACGTAACATAATAATAATATGAAAGGGAAAGGTGAAAATGGATGAAAACCGTTAAAAAAAATTGGACGTTTCAAGTGCAAACATTCGTCATCAAGATAACCAAAAAAAAAAAAAAAAGAATGTTGAAAACTGAGGTTTCAAGCAACTCCCAACGTGCACATAATTTAATTGAGCGTGATATAGCGCAATATCCACTAAATGTGCTCAAAGCGTTTTACAAGGGGTCCCTGGTCAACAGCAACATTTAGCTAGCATGTAGGACGGGATATGCCGCCTGTTAGACGATATTACAATTTTTTCAGACAAAGACACCGCTGTTAACGGCCAGGTACTCATTTTACACCTGAGTACGGTGAGAGAATGTGAGTAAAGAGCATTTTCCAAGGACTCAATTATGCGTCGAGCGCGAAGCTCGAACCCAGTCCCTTCCGATCCGTAAGCGAGTGTCATACCACTAGACCACATAGCCGCACATACTTCATACTTACTTATTACAAGCACATTAAACTCTCCCTCACCGACAATTTTCAGGATTTTCCCCGAAATGGCGTTTCAACCTACCCAAAACAAAAATTGATTTCTTTACACTCTAACTCAGAAGTAATAAGAACATAATAATATACATAATCTTGTCAAACCAAAACAAGTGGTACATAGATAGACGTCTGACAGCTTTAAGTTTTTATGGCTATAAAATAAATAAAAATGTGAAATTTAATTACAAAAACAGATCAAATGAACGTTTCGGGTTTCCCCTTTATCAACAAAACAGGATGAATGAAACACCACGTATGAATGAGATAATGTGGTAGTGGCGTAGTTAACTACGA
>NC_088365.1:17170990-17183490 GCF_034508935.2 Berghia stephanieae | reverse complement strand
TGTGTGAGGTGTCTCCAATATTGCCGGTCCTTTGCTAGGGTTCTCAGATTTTTAAGGTCCCCTGCCGTTATGAGACTAATGCTTTGTCCAAGTGTTGTGAGGTTTTTGTTTAGGATCACAGGGAGTGTTGTGATCGGTCTTCCTCTGAAAAGGTTCCCGTGTTTTTGGAAGTATCCCGACATGGCTTGGTTAGCTGGTATGTTTTTGTCCCTGCGTAGTATGTGACCGAAAAGTTGCCATCGTTGTTGTAAAATGTCAAGGGAGATTGGTCTTTCTTTTGTGATCTTATAGAGGGGAACTGCTATTTGAAGAACAACATATAGAAAGCCGATGGGTAGAATACATAGGCGAACTGTACAATGATCCAAATAGAAATGAACCACCACTGAAATTCAAAGAACCATTAAGCGGACCAAACATCACCAAAAGTGAAATTGAACATGCCATGGAACGAATGAGGGATGGTAAAGCAACAGGCCCTGATGAAATATCTGTAGAGGTATTAAAAAGCCTAGGAGATCTAGCAATTGATGAACTTCACATATTATTCAACAATATATACAATACTGGGAAAATTCCAGAAGATCTCTGTAACTCTATTTTCATAGCAATACCAAAGAAAGCAGGTGCAGTCAGATGCGAAAATTTTAGAACTATAAGTTTAATAAGCCACATCAACAAAATACTGTTGCGTATAATTATCAACAGGCTAAGGAATAAGATTAACCCCGAAATCGCAGAAGAACAATATGGATTCCAACCTGACAGAGGGACAAGGAACGCAATATACCTCCTCCGTGTTTTAAGTGAAAGAGCTATACAGGTTCAGACCCCACTATACCTCTGTTTTGTCGACTACAAAAAAGCTTTTGATAGAGTACGCCACGAAGAAATACTAAAACAACTGCACTCCATTGGCGCTGATGAGAAAGACCTCAGACTCATGCAAACATTATACTACACCCAGCAGGCATCTATCAAAATCGGAAACTCTACAGGAAATTCCATTCCTATTAAGAAAGGAGTCCGTCAAGGGTGTGTTGCCTCACCAGATCTGTTTAATCTATACCAAGAAACAATCATGAGGGGCATAAATAATATGGAGGGAATAAAAGTGGGAGGTCACAACATAAATAATATAAGATACGCAGACGATACGGTACTCATTGCAACATCAGAAATCCAACTTCAAAAGATTGTTGACAAAGTGGTAGTAGATAGTGAAGCCAAGGGAATGGAAGTGAATATCACCAAAACGGAATGCATGGTAATACAGAAAAACCCCGAAAACAACAACACCTGCAATATAACGATTCACGGCGAGCAACTTACCAACGTAGAAAGTTTTAAATACCTAGGTTCAATAGTGACAACAGATGGAAGATGTAACCGAGACATACGAGCAAGAATAACTCAAGCCAAACAGGCCTTCATGGACCTGGGAAACATTTTGAAAAACAAACAGATGTCGTTCGGGATTAGATTCCGAGTCTTGAAGTGCTACGTGTGGCCAATCTTGTTATACGGATGCGAAAGCTGGACTACAAATGCAGAAACACAAAAGAACATTGAAGCTTTTGAAATGTGGTGCTTGAGAAGGATGCAGAGAATATCGTATACTGCACACAAAACGAACGAAGAAGTGCTAAAACAAACATACCAACAAAGGAAACTAATGCCCTTAATAGTGGATCGACAACTATCCTTTTTCGGACACATAGTAAGGAAAGATAAGAATGAATACCTGGCAAGTTGTGGAAAAATACCTGGTAAACGCGCCCGGGGGAGACAAAGAAAAACACTCATAGACCAACTGAAGGGCTTCACCAGCCTAACAATCCAAGAGCTGTTTGAAAAGGCAAGAGACAGGGAGGAATGGAGAGAGATAATTCATGCAGTATCCGAAGCCTGGACCAGGCATGGAACCTAGAAGAAGAAGAAGAGTGATTCATTTGAGATCTTTTTACAGGTCTGATAATAAAATACAATTATGGGCCTATTTTATTTCACACTGCTGTGATGGACAATATTTTGCGTTGGTTTGAGAGTATATTTACATAACAACAATGAGCTTATAACAATTTGGGTTGTCAGACCTGCAAATAAGTATACGTCGGGTAGATATTTCGAAAAAAAGGTCTAAAGTTTATTATCTACACATAATTTAACATTATTAATGACAACAAAATATAGAAAAGTATGACAAAACGATATGGTGTTTTCATCGTGCCCAGACAGTACCCAGTTTGATTCCCCCACCCACCGTACTGTTTGACATTGAGTGAATAGCCTCACAGGCCGAATAGACACTCTCTGGGTTATTCCAGCCATCACTGGAGGGGGGGGGGGGGAACCCTTAAGAAATGTTTTACTTTAATACGGAAAAAGAAAAGTTCATTTATTAAAAAAAAAATTCAATTTATTTATTTATTTATTTATTTATTTATTTATTTATTTATTTATTTATTTATTTATTTATTGATTTATTTATTTATTTATTTATTTATTCAATTATCCATTCTTTCATTCACTCATTTATTTATTTAATCACTTATATGTTTATTCATTTCATCTTATTTTATTTTATTTTTACCGTATCATTATCTTTTTGTTAATCAGGAAATATTGTATTTTAACCCTTTCCATACCAACTATAGGAAAATAGTCTCATTCGTTACTATACAACCAACCTTTTCCTTATTCATATTTCTTTTGTACATCATAAAATTTAAAGATAATGAACAGTGTGATGGAGAGCATGTTTTGCTACAGAAACTAGAGTATCTGCAAGAATTTACTGCTATTATCAATGTCTGAGTGATACAAAATCTATTTTGTGTTAGTTGGGTGTGAAGATTTGGAGAAAATCTTGAAAATGGCTGGTAAGGAGAGGGTTAAGTGATTTCAAAAATCAGTTTTTTTTTCTGCTCTGTGCAATATTTTAATTCCAATCAAAATATTTGAATTCAATTATTTTTCAATTGATTTCTAATTTCTCTGTTCAATTAAAGTTGTGTGAAATTTCAATATCAAACATTTGGTTCTTGTCAATAAATGTATTTTCAAAATCCACACACTGATGAAAAACATAGTGCGGCTATGTGGTCTAGTGGTATGACACTCGCTTTCGGATCGGAAGGTCCTGGGTTCGAGCCTCGCGCTCGGCGCATAGTTGAGTCTTGGAAAAGGATCTTTACTCACATTCTCTCACCGTACTCAGGTAAAATGAGTACCTGGTCGTTAACAGCGTTGTCTTTGTCCGAAAAATTATAATATCGCCTAACAGGCGTCATGTTCCGTCCTACATGTTAAATGTTGTTGTTGACCAGGGACCCCTAGTAAAGCGCTCTGAGCACATTTAGTGGATATTGCGCTATAGAAAAGCTCGATTTGATTTAATTTAATTTACCCATTTTGAGGATCTCAAGATCTCATCTGGTGGAGCGCTCGCTTCACACGCAAAGAGACCGGGATCGATCCTGGGTTATGGAAAGATTTTTTTTTTCTGATCCTCATGTTTATCCAGCAGTGATTGAGTAGCTGGGTCAGTTATATCTGGTGGAAAGTACGTTTTGATAAGCTAGCGTCCCATCCAAGGGTAGCAAACGATTAGACGTATGTTTTAGTTGCTTGTTTGTCTTTGTTTGACTGTTTTTTTAAATTATGTTTATTTGTTTGGATAGGTTCCGAATGAAGCGAACAATCCTCCCATAGTGGGCAGGGAGGTACATGCTGTGTCTTCTATCCCCCCATACCCGTTTTCCAATTCTTTCCTGTCGTTGTCTTGGAATGAGATTACTTGGTTTTGTCCTGGCCCTAGCCGGAGTTCCTTGGCTGGGAGGGAAACAGACGAATGTATAGTTATAGTTTTGGGAGATGATATTTTTTCCCTCGTAAATCATCTCTCTGTTATGCATTGTATTATGTTTAGTTTACATATTATATTATATTATTTGTAAACATTTGAGTGTATTCCTCTTAGTTGGGACCTGTGCTTGTGTCAGGATGAGACTTTTAGGTGATCTCAAACTAAGTACTTTGACCGTGTGCTCTTGGAATCTACATCTGTTCCCTATTTGAACCAATTCCCCTTTGTCTCACCTTTTCTTATGTGCTTTAATTGTAATACTAGAACTTTTTACTGGCGCTGATATGACCTTAATGTGTTGCAAGCCCCATAAACTCTTAAAAACATAAAACATAAAAACAAACAAACGAACAATTTTTCTTTGGCTAAGACAAAAAAATCAGTCCTGCTTCAAAAATATTTTCACCAAATCCAACCAATGCAAACTATTTCCCATTTTTTTTATTGAGCTTTTTTGAGCTTTTTTAAATATAGCGCAATATCCACTAAACGTGCTGAAAGCGCTTTACAAGGGGTCCATGGCCAACAGAAACACTTACCATTTAGGACGAGACATGATGATTGTTAGGCGGTATTACAATTTTTTTCGGACAGAGACAACGCTGTTAACGGCCAGGTACAACTCATTTTACACTTGAGTATGGTGAGAGAATGTGAGTAAAGAGCCTTTTCCAAGGACTCAACTATGCGCCGAGCGAGGCTCGAACTCAGGACCTTCTGATCCGAAAGCGAGTGCCATACCACTATAGACCACATAGCCGCAAACATGTGCATGTAGATAGACCTTATCCAATTTCAAACAATGTAAGAAATTCGAAAACTGCCAACTACCACCTCCTCCTGATTTAATGCATATTCCAAGAAAATCAATTCAGGGTTATTCTTTAGAAATGGTTTCTTTAACAACAACAGAAACAACTACAAAAAAATACAAAGCTGAATACTACTCAATAAAACTTTAGAAATAAACAATTTGACATCAACATTATCTAAAACGCTCTAAAGATCCGAATATAGATAGTATGCGCTTGGCTAAGAAGCTCATCCGGAAGTATAACGGACTAGCACACAAAACTATGTGTTACCATGAACGTTTATAGTCTGGATAAAATAGTTTAGGGAGAATTACTCATAAAGGTAGATGGCAAAAAACAACAACAAAGACATGAGTGACGTCAACTTCATTCTATCCATAGATATGTTCTAAGGAACTAAACTTTCATTTTCAACAAGATTTATTGAGTCAATGGGGCAAATGCAGTCCTGGACGTGAGGCCGAAAATTCGTATTTTTACGTATTTTTCGTAATACTAGGCATGTCCCACATTATTTTTCTCTCCATGAACGATTAACATTTGTTTATAATAATGCAAATTAAGGTACAATGTGACCCATCGATTCAAAACATTGTTATGGCGGAATAATTTTCAAGCTGAGTTTTGAAACCGTTGTCAAAAATATAAACTTTTTATAAGGAAAATGATACAGTTTCATAAAATACAAAAACACAACATTTCATATTTTATATAATTTTAGCTTTAAATTCACTTTTGTCATCCGTTTCATCCCGACATAAGAAATAAACAAAGAATACATTCCACTCTAAGTCCAAATTAAATCTGATGAGAAACGGAGATGCTTGTAAAACGTTCAATAAACCCTACGCATACATTGTACACGCACGGTGTGTCTTTTTTACGAAACCCGCTGAAACCCGACGAAACCCGACAAAGTTATGGGAAGTAGGTAGCAGTGGGGAGTGAACCTGATACTCAGGGAAGTGTACACCATTTGGGAGTGAACCTGGGACTGGGTTTCGGCAGGTTTCGGCGGGTTTCGGCAGGTTTCGTATAAAAGACACACCCGGACACGTACATTCATACGTAATCGTGGCGAGGTGGCCGATGCATTGCATTGCAGTGTGATCCGGAAGGTGCCGTGTTTGAGCCCCGCCTCAGGCACTTCCTTTTTTTTTCCTTGGGGAAGATTATTAACCCCCCAATATGCTCTCTTTGGACAAAATGTGTGATTCTTGTTGACATCAGCCGTCTGTTTGATGTGTTATCTATATTCCTTCAAGGAATTCCTAGGCGATGGCATCTAACGACACGCAGGGAAGGGCGTTATCTTAAAAAACTATAATAATAATAATAATAATAATAATAATAATAATAATAATAATAATAATATTAATGATAATAATAATGAAGTTTATTTGTATAGCGCCCAATCCCGTTGACAAAACAGCTCAAGGCGCACCAAATTGGAAAAAAATCATACAGACACATAAACACATAAAAATTTACACACATTCACACATACACACACACACACATTCACACACACACACACATACACACACACACATACACATACACAACAAAATAAAACATCTTTCTGGGGTGCATCATAATTTAGCTTGATCAATTCAATTATCTTATCTATATCGAGAGAGGATAAAAAATAAATAGAATACAGAACGTATCATCTCACGGAATGAATGAAAATGCATATGTAATGTAATGAATAATTGATTACCACATTCACAAACAAACCATAACAACTTAACCCCTTAAAATGACTCCATACAGATTTATATGGATATAAATGGATGTTATAATATCGATGATTATAGAAAAAAAATGAATATTGGGTGTAGCATTAAATAAGCATAAAAAATGAATATTGGGTGCACCTTAAAACACATTAAATAAGCATAAAAAAATGAATATTGGGTATACATTAAAACGCATTAAATAAGCATAAAAAATGAATATTGGGTGTAGCTCAAAACGCATTAAATAAGGATAAACAAATGAATATTGGGTATACCTTAAAACGCATTAAATAAGCATAAAAATGAATATTGGGTGTAGCTTAAAACGCATTAAATAAGCATTAAAAATGAATATTGGGTGTAGCTTAAAACGCATTAAATAAGCATAAAAAATGAATATTGGGTGTAGCTTTAAACGCATTAAATAAGCATAAAAAATGGATATTGGGTGTAGCTTAAAACACATTAAATAAGCATAAAAAAATGAAAAACAAGTGAGGATGAAATAAGATAAAATGCTTGCTTCGCAATCCTCTTTTTAACACATTATTGTTCTGACCCACCGTGTTATATAGTGTAATATTCATGAAATGTGATAAAGCGCACTACAAGGAGGCCCAATGGGTCTCAAGCTAACAGCAACATTTATAATGTAGGCCATGATATGATGACACATGTAAGGCGGTTTTACATATATATATATATATATATATATATTTTATATATATATATATATATATTTTAAAATTCCCTTTATTCACCCCATAGGGGAAATTGTCTCTAGGGTCTATTCCAAGGGGAGACTGGAATAACCCAGGCGTTAGCCGCAGTGCAACGCCGCAAATTGAGCTAGGGCGAGGTGACTTACTCAAGGCCACACGCCGCAGCGGGTAATCGAACTCAGTACCTTAAGGATACGAAGCAAAGACCGTTTCGCGGAGTCACGATGGCCCCAAAGACAATCCTGATACCGGTCGGGTACCCATTTTACTCCTGAGTGCGGTGAGATAATGTAAATGAAAGAGCCTTTTTCCAATTCAATTTTACGCCACTCAGAACGGGAATAGAATCATTCACCTACAAAGACCTGAGGCGAATGTCATAAAAACAATACTTGAGCTTTTATATAGGGAATATCCACTAGAAGTGCTCAAATCGCTTTACAAGGGGTCCCTAGCCAGCAGCAACACTTAACATGTAGAACGAGTCATGACGCCTGTTAGGCGACATTCCATTTTTTTCGGACAGAGACAACGCTTTTAACGGCCAAGTATTCATTTTACACCTGAGTACGGTGAGAGAATGTGAGTAAAGAGTCTTTTCTAATGACTCAACTAAGCGCCGAGCGAAGCTCGAACCCAGGACCTTCCGATCCGAAAGCGAGTGTCATAACACAAGACTACAAGGCGGACGCAGAATCACACAAGAAGAGAAACAAAACATTCATATTCCGGCCATAATATTATGTTCTATGAATACCTGGATGTCATATTGCTGGTGGGGAATTCTGAGAGATCGACAGACCGATGCCCTTTAGATGTATTTTACTGAGCCTTACTCTAATAATATGTGACCCTTCGCCTCAAAACCGTATTAAGTCGGGATGGTTAAGATGCTGACAATTGAATTTATAGCCAGAAATATCAGACTTGTGTTGAGTTTGTATGTTTTTATTGAGGAGAATGGATACCATATTTTAGGGTGCTATTGCCAACAATTTATTTATTTGACCAGTTTAACATGTAATTCGGCTTTTAAGCTATTGGTTCGTTCCGACATAATACCGTTATGAGACGTTGGGTCACATATGTGATTGGTTGCCGTTCTTTATGCAAGGGCACCGATTTTTATGATAAATCCAGACCCTCTCTAGTGCATTTCAAAAACACCTGAAGACGGAAATGTTTACGATTGCAATCTAACCTTATGACGCACTGCGTATTATGATAGTATGTCTTCAATATGGATGCTATGCGCTTAAGTAAAATGGTCACACCATCCGTCAGCCAGATATAAAGTACCAACACACAAAATTGTGCGTAACTTTGAACGTTTATAATAGTCTGATTGATAGAATTTAGTGAACTCTAATCACCATAAAGTCTGTATAGATAGAATGCGCTTGGCCAAGGAGTTCACAACATTGCCATCCGGAAGTATAACGGACCAACACACAAAACTGTGTGTATCCATGAACGTTTATAGCCAGGTTAGTACAATTCAGTGAGCATTACTCACAAACGCGGATGGCAAAAACAAAGGCCTGAGTGACGTCATCTTCGTTCTACCTATACCGCTGCGTGGTCAGGGTTGATACTTTCTTCCGTCATGAAGCTCTTTCTCGTCTTAAGTCTACTTGTCGTTGGGTTGTGGTCATGGAGGGGGTCTACGATAGATCCGTTGATAGAACATTGATCGTTTTACAAACAAAGGGACGGTAGCAATTGGATTCAATAGTCTGATGTCACGTCGCCCATTGTGGTTCTAAACAAAGAAAATCGGTGCTTTTTATTCTGCATGCTGGCTAGAACTTTTCATGTCTTGTGATCAGAATGTGTAAAAGTCAAAACATGATCAGATTTATAATGTTTTTTTCCCCTCTGGATACGCTTTTATGATCGTCGGAGAAATATTTCATAATGGCGTCCGCCATTGTTCCGATAGTTTAGAGCCAGTTACTAAGTTACCATGCGTCATTACGAGTGAAGTGACGTTACGACTGTTGAAGCGTATTACAGGCGCAGCCAACATAAACTCCCCCTTACCCCACTTGTCCATCAACCAGTGGTGGCATGTTAGATCTTACGGAAAGTACTTTTCAATAGGCAAGTAAACTATCCAAAGGGTAGCAAGCAATTGTTATTGTCCGTATAACGATATAGAAAACGGGATCAAATCTGATTCCATTGGCCTTAGGTCTGGAAAGAGATCTTCTTCTTCAAGTACCAAGTCTGTGCCAGACATCTGTGATCATTTTACGCCATTCATCTCTCTGATCAGATAACCTCAGAAAACTAATATTACTCCTCTCTTTCTTTGTCACCCAGCTGTTCAAACTATTCAAATATGATTTTCTTGGTCTACCTTTACTCTTTTTACCTTCTATCTTTCCTGTGAGAGCAAGATGTTCAATATATTTATGTCGATTTAGGTGCCCTAAAAATTGCATTTGTCTTTTTCTTATTGTACGAATAAATAACCTTTTAGTTTCAGCTTGCTCTAATACTTCTTCATTAGTTTTCTTCTCTGTCCATGAGATTCTTAACATCCTTCTAAGAAACCACATTTCTGCTGCCTCCAGTTTCTTTCTTATGTCTTCTGTAATTGTCCAGCTTTCGCAGCCATATAATAATACTGACCATACATAGGCCTTCAAACCCCTGGAAAGAGATACCGTGTCAAAATGTAGTCCATCAGAGCCATATGCCATTGGATCCGAATTTTGGTTTTGTTTATAGTGAGATGAGAGGTATGGTTATGTATGTGTTTGTATATGTGTGTGTGAGTGTGTGAGTGAGTGTGTGTGTGTGAGTGTGTGTGTGAATGTGTGTGTTTGTATGTGTGTGTATGTGTGTGTGAGTGTGTGTGTTTGTATGTGTGTGTGTGTGTGTGAGTGTGCGATTAGTGAGATAAAGTATGAGGTAAACTTGTAAGAGAAGGTTAAGTTTGATTTGGCGATATAACGGTTTTGACGGTGGTGGTGAAAATGATGATGATGATGATGATGATAATGGTGATGATGATGATGATGATGATGATGATGATGATGATGATGATGGAGATGATGATGGTGATGATGATGATGATGATGATGATGATGATGATGATGATGATGATGATGATGATGACGAGGATAAAATAACAATAGAAAGGTTTAGTTCTAGAACAAGAACAACAAGAGGCTCTGATGCCATTCCCGTATGGAGTAATTGGAGTTCTAGCATGTCTTATCGCACCAATTTGTGTGTGAGAGTCTTAGAAAGGGCCGTGTCTTATTTGTTTATGTTGTTAGGATTTATAGATTTGATGTTAGCGTCAGACCATCGAAATAAATTGTTTAATTGGCCAAGCTGTCTGTCAAGATAGAAGGTGAAAGGGTTGGGAATTCTCTGGGTTTGAAGTGGGTTGGGGGTGGGGGGGGGGGGTGTTTTGGATTTGTTTGATGTGAGATGAGAGATGTGGTTTTGTGTGTGTATGTGTGTGTGTGTGTGTGTGTGTGTGATTAGGTAGATAAGGTGTGGGGTAAATTTGTAAGAAAAGGTTAAGTTTGATTTCGCGATATAATGGAGGTGGTGGTGGTGGCGATGATGATGATGATGATGATGATGATGATGATGATGATGATGATGATGATGATGATGATGATTATGATGATGATGATGATGATGATGGTGAAGAGAGAGAGACAAGTTGGATGTGGAATTTTGAGAGGTAGAATGAGTTCATACATATAGACTATAATATACTTGTCCAGGGATAGAGAGAGTAGGAGTGGGAGTGTCTAAGAGACAGCTAGAGAGATAGTGAGTGAGAGAAGTAGAGAGAGAGATGGAGAGAGAAAGAAAGATAGATAGATAGATAGAGAAAGAGAGAGAGGGAGGGAGAGAGAGAGAGAGAGAGAGAGAGAGAGAGAGAGAGAAGTGAGAGAAGTTGGATGTGGAATTTTGAGAGGTAGAATGAGATAATACATATAGACTATATACTTATCCAGAGATAGAGAGAGTAGGAGGGGGAGTGTCTAAGAGACAGCTAGAGAGTGAGTGAGAGGAGTAGAGAGAGAGATGGAGAGAGAAAGAGAGAAAGAGTGAGAGAGAGAGAGAACGAGAGAAAGAAAGAAAGAAAGAGAGAGAGAGAGAGAGAGAGAGAGAGAGAGAGAGAGAGAGAGAGAATACTAACGACGACTATTAACTGAAAGAACTGATATGATGGAGATGACTAAAGACAGGAAAAAGGAAACTCGTAATCAATGATGCCCATAGGCACGGCTGTAATAACATTGTATTGGTGGTGATGGTGGCGTTAGTTGTGGGGGTGTTGGTGATGGTGATGGTGGTGTTGGTGATAGTGGTGGTGTTGGTGATGGTGGTGGTGGTGTTGGTGATGGTGGTGGTGGTGTTGGTGATGGTGATGGTGGTGTTGGTGATGGTAGTTGTGGTGGTGTTATTGATGGTGGTGGGGTAGCTGCTGCTTCTGATGATGATGATGATGATGATGATGATGACGACGACAACGACGACGACGACGATGATGATGATGGTAATGATGATGATGATGATGATGATGACGTTGACGATGATGATGATGATGATGATGATGGTGGTAGTGGTTTTGGTGTTGGTTGTGGTAATGGCCGTGGTGGAACTGTCGGTGGTAATGGTTGCGATGATTGGGGTGATGATGTTGGGTAGTGATGATGGTGGTGGTTGTAGTGGTGGTGGTGGTAGAAGGTGGTGGTCATGGTGGTTGTGGATGATGATAGTGGTGATGGTGATGGTGATGGTAATTTTGAGGCATTGTTGGTTGTAGTGTTGTTGTTGTTGTTGTTATTGGTGGTGGTGGAGGGTAATTGTGGTGGTTGTGGAGATGTTGGTAATGGTGATTGTGGTAAATGGAGTGGTTGTGGTGGTGATGGTGATGTTGGAGTAGTAATGGTGGTAGTAACGATGGTGGTTGGGCGGTGGAGATGTGGTTATGTGGTGGCGGTTATGGTTGTAGGCGGTGATGGTTGTGGTGGTTATGGTAATGGTGATGTTGGAGTAGTAATAGTCGTAGTGACGATGGTGGTTGGGCGGTGGAGATGTTGGTGGTTTTGTGGTGACGGTTATGGTGGTAGGCGGTGATGGTTGTGGTGGTTATGGTGGAAGTTTTGGTGGTGATGTGGTGGTGGTTATGGGTGATAAGACAGTGGTCATGGTGATGATGATGCTAGTACTGGGGTACTGATGGTTGTAATGGAGGTGAAGGTGGTTGTGAGAGTAGTGGTGGTGGGTATGTTGGTGGTCATGGTAGTGTTTTTGTTGTAGTGGTAGTAGATGGTAGGGGTGTGGAGGTGGTGGATTTGATTGTAATGATGAT
>NC_088365.1:17158908-17168908 GCF_034508935.2 Berghia stephanieae | reverse complement strand
TCTAAGTGGAAGAGTTTTCATATTAACACGTACAAGTAGCATCAGCATCTAGGGACTGTCCTCGTATCACTGACAAAACGCCCTTTAACACATTCTGTCCAGAAAACGTTTATTTAATACAACGATTTATTAAATTAACCCCCAACTTGTTAGAAATTCATAAACTCGAGACATCTTTGAAGTCCAGAATTTAAGGGTTGCTTTTTTTTTACAAATCGGGTGTATTTCAAATGATTGATATAATATAATATGGGGCAGAGGTTCTCTGGCTAAAACGTGAAAAAGTGTTATGTTATTGTTAGGTAGAATACTACAAAATATTACCCAGATGAAGAGGGGAAAAATTTCGGATCGAACCTGACAAAAAAGCACGGCCAGATTTGAAAGATAGCTCATTTGCATACGGTGAATGACGTTTCTTGGACGAGAGTTTATAGATGTTTAGAAAACTGTTGACGTGTTGTTCTCCCTGAGGAGCTATGTGCAAAAATGGATGAATTAGGAAGAATACGATGAGACTGGCATTTTGTATGAGTGTGTGTGAGGCTGATGATGATGATGATGTTGATGATGATGATGATGATGATGATGATGATGATGATGATGATGATGATGATGATGATGATGATGATGATGATGATGAAGAAAAAGAAGAAAATGAAGGAGAGGAAGAAGAAGAAGAAGAAGAAGAAGAAGAAAAGAAGAAGAAGAAGAAGAAGAAGAAGAAGAGAAGAGAAGAAGAAGAAGAAGAAGACCTTTATATGGCTTTGGTTACGATATCGTCTTGATATATTACGAATATCACAAAGACTGAAACTACGACTTTAGGCAACTAGGAACAGAAATATATACTTCATACCAAATCAAATATTATAATAACCAGTTAACTGCCGTAATTTGATAAAACACGGTTTTTAAAAATATGGCTGGAAAACTCGTCCATCAAATATCGATCGAATTGAATGACCCTCATATTGGCAAAAAAAAACAACTCTCAAACCTGGGACTTCACGAAGTCCAGGTCTTTTTATTTTATTATAAATTAAATATTCAGCATTTGAATCAAATCTGAAAGAAATCGTGTTTATGAAACAATGACAGATAAAGCAGAAAGTAGAATTACAAGAAAAAATAAGATCCCCCCCCCCCCCCAAAAAAAAAAAATATCAGCCTGCTTCAACTGGGATATATTTTTATCTTACACTAGTGACGGTTCCCTAATTTTTCAGCATTTCAATCATAGCGAGGATGTGGATTACAAAATGAATACAATCATTTTTTATTATACTCCTTCAGAGCCATTAGGACCGTGGAGCCGAGTCTATAGATAGTGTGCACTTGGCTTAGAAGCTCATAACATTGCCATCCTGAAGTATAACGGACCAACACACAAAACTGTGTGTAACCTAGAGCGTTTATAGTCAGGTTAATACAGTTTAGTGAGAATTACTCATAAACGCGGATGGCAAAAAACAATAACAAAGACCAGAGTGACGTCATCTTCGAACTATCTATATCGTGAAACGGACAAGAGCAATTGCTTGCCAACTTTTGGATATGGCACTTGACTATCGAAAAGTACTTTCCACTAGAAATAACAGACCTAGCTCCTCAATCATTACTGAATGGACATGGGAGAGAGGGTTAGAAAAAAAAATCTTAATTTCACCCGGTCTCGGTCCCTTTGTGTGTGAAGCGAGTGCCCTGTTCCAACTGAGAAATGGTATCAAAGATTGTCTATAAAGAAGCAACAATGATCCAAAATGTTGCAGATATGTTCAACATTATTATTTAAAAAGTGGCGTCAGCAGCAAAAGGGTTAAAATATCTATCAAGACCGTATTATGAAATACAATCTTCAGATTCAGACAAGCCCAGATAATAATAATGACATACATCAGAGCCAAACCATGTGGAAAGCACAATTTAAAAAAATTACCAATGAAAATAAAACATAGATCTAGAATAATTGAAGTTATTTCAAACTCGTATTGGGAAAGACTGATTATTGTTTTATTTTTCTGTTGCGTAGTTGTAGTTGTATAAATAGAAAGTCAGCAGCGACAGAGAAAATAAACTTGTTATCGATAACAGGTCACCACTACCCGCAACCCAAGATGGCGTACCGCGTATTTCTACCATTCCCAGGGGAGAGTTCTTCCTAGATTGCTTTTGTATTGCCTGGTCGTTTTGCCGGAATAAAGAGGCGGTAGAATGGCCATACATACTTGCAGTCTATTCAAGTCGTCGCTACGTGAGTTTCTATCTTTATTATCTCAATATATGACCCATCACCCCAAAGCGGTATTATGTAGGGATGATTTAGATACAGGATATTGAACTTATAGTCAAAAGTATTTTTGTTATAGCTCATTTCGTGGCCTGTTACCACCCAATTTAAACGATCTGGTATCTCACTATACACCTTGCAGATCGCTAAAATATAATAGTATGCTTCTTCTGACAGAGGTCGCTACCCTCAAAGTCTTTGGTTCACAACAAATCATTCATTGTAACTGCGCCCAGGTTGTGGAATTCCCTTTCTTATAATACTAAGAATAGTGACAATTTAGAAACCTTTAAAAAGAAATGGAAAACCGAATTATTTAGAAGAACGTTTCTCGACAATTAATATGCTTTATGTTTTAATTTAGGATAGTAATGTGTGTGTAAAGAGTTTGCGTCTGTGGACGCGGAGAAGTTGCCGTATGTGGGTTCGAGTGTACGGGTGTATGTGTGTGAGCGTGCTAGTATGAATGCTAGTTTATACAGTCTGAGTGATTGTAAAGCGCCATAGAGCACTTGTCAGTGGATTAATGGGCGCTATATAAGTATATTATATTATATTATATTATATTATTACTTTGGTAAAGTTTATGTCTTGTATTCAGAAGAAAGTAATGCCCCTGAGCCATGAGGCCTATGGAGCCTGAGTTAATTGAGCTTTTTTTTTTTTGGAGCTTTTTTTTAATATATAGCGCAATATCCACTAAACGTGCTCAAAGCGCTTTACTAGGGGCCCCTGGTCAACAGCAACATTTAACATGTAAGACGGGACATAACGCCTATTAGGCGATATTACAATTTTTCGGACAAAGACAAGGCTGTTAACGGCCAGGTACTCATTTTACACCTGAGTACGGTGAGAGAATGTGAGTAAATAGCCTTTTCCAAGGGCTCAACTATGCGCCGAGAGCGAGGCTCGAACCCAGGACCTTCCGATCCGAAAGCGAGTGTCATACCACTAGACCACATAGCCGCACGGTTTCTAAAGTGTGAAACGGACAATACAAAAGTACTTTCCGCCAGATCTAACAGAGCCCTAACATATCTAACCCAACCACAGCTGGGTGGACAGGGAGTTCAGCATTTTTTTAAAAAATCGACTGCATTCTGGATCGATCCTGTACCTTACCTGTGAAGCGAGTGCTCTACCAATTGGATTCAATAGTCTGATGTCACGCAACGGCGGCCATAGTGGTTCTAAACAAATAAAATCGATACTTTTTATTCTTCATGCTGACTAGAACTTTTCATATGTCTTCTGATCAGAATGTGTAAAAGTCAAACGTACTCAGATTTATAATGTTGTTTTTTTTTCCCTCTGAATACGCTTTTATGCTCATCAGAGAAATATTTCATAAGGGCGTCCGCCATTGTTCAGATAGTTTAGAGCCAGTTACTAAGTTACCATGCGTCATTACGAGGGAAGTGACGTTACGACTGTTGAAGCGTATTAAGCTATCGGGACTCCTCCTATTGAGAAGAAAGAAAGAAGTTTATTAAAGCTTGACTTTTCGATCTTCTGGTTCGACACTCGCCTTCGGAACGGTATGTCCTGGGTTCGAGTCCCACTCTGAGCGGCGTAATACTGAATCCTTGGCAAAGGCTCTGTATTCACAGATCGCAAGTGTAAAATGAGCAGCTTGTCATTACTAATAATAATAATATAATGAATTTATATAGCGCCTAGTTCCAATCAAAATTGCTCACTGGCGCTTTACATCAACGCACATAATAATAATAATAATAATAATAATAATAATAATAATAATAATAATAATAATAATAATAATAATAATAATAATAATAATAATAATATAATAATAATAATAATAATAATAATAATAATAATAATAATAATAATAATAATAATAATAATAATAATAATAATAATAATAATAATAATAATAATAATAATAATAATAATAATAATAATAATAATAATAATAATAATAATAATAATAATAATAATAATAATAATAATAATAATAATAATAATAATAATAATAATAATAATAATAATAATAATAATAATAATAATAATAATAATAATAATATTAATAATAATAATAATAATAATAATAATAATAATAATAATAATAATACTGATGATGATGATGATGATGATGATGATGATGATGATGATGATGATGATGATGATGATGATGATAATAATAATAATGATAATAAATATAATAATAATAATAATAATAATAATAATAATAATAATAATAATAACAATAATAATAATAATAATAATAATAATAATAATAATAATAATAATAATAATAATAATAATAATAATAATATAAATAATAATCATAATGATAATCATAATAATAATGATAATAATAATAATAATAATAATAATAATAATAATAATAATAATAATAAATAATAATAATAATAATAATGATAATAATAATAATAATAATAATAATATAATAATAATAATAATAATAATAATAATAATAATAATAATAATAATAATAATAATAATAATAATAATTATAATAATAATAGTAAAATTTATTTTATATTATATCATACACATATAAAACTGACAAGTTTAAAACCTCATTAATATGTTAATCAAATACATGATAATAAAATACATACTAGGAGCCGCTTTACTCACATTCTCTGACCGTACTCAGCTGTAACCTGGCCGTTAGGAGCGCTGTGTCTGTCAAAAAAAATTGCAATATCGCCAAACAGACGTCATGTCACGTCCTACATGTTAAGTGTTGCTGTTGGCGTGGGCTGGACCCCTCGTAATGCGCTTTTAGCACGTATAGTGGATAGTGCGCTATATAAAAGCTCAATTTCTTTTTCAAAAGTACAAGATAAAAAAAAAATCTTTAAAAAAAAACAATCTGCCTTTCCCAGTCGAGACATACTTTGTCCTACACAGATTTCTCGGGAATGAGATTAGCGGAAGAGTAGCGTCCCTTGATTGGACGTCACCCATTGTCTGTGAGGTCAGCGGCGGAAAAGTTATTAGAGAGAGAACGCATGCGAGGACGAGAGACGCATGGGCACAACCAACATGACGTTTTCTCTCTAATAGCTTTTCCGCCGGTGACGTCACAGACTATAGGTGACGTCCAATCAAGGGACGCTACTCTTCCGCTAATCTCATTCCCTATACACGCCTTTCATATATTTATCTCATACCAGTGAGTGCCTGCTCTCAAATTTGTCAATTTGATTACAACCAAACTTTTACCAATCTCGCTTTAATGATCACACCTGTCAATTTCTACCGCCCATATGTTTCCAAGTGAAATACATAAATTTCTTTATCGCGATTCAGTCTTAAATCTCGAGTCACGAAAACAATAAATATGTATGCAAAATATAGCTCCCCCGACGACAACTATCACCATCACCACCACGACAATCTCAACACTGGCGGCCATCAATTTTAAGGGGCCAAAATGCATCGCTAACCCATTTTAGGTTTTTCTCTAACAAACTATTTGCTACTCTTGCGTGCAGACCGACCTGTGCGTGACAACATAAACCGTGAGTTGAGAATAACAACTCACACTATTTGGTATACACTCCAGCCAGTCCCTGGTGCTCCGGTCCACAGTAAAACTATCCATCTTTCTGATCCGCCTCTATCAATCCATTATTCCCTCTTCCCTCCACTCTATTGAAATGTATTAGATTTTATTTTCATAATAATAATTGTATATCTGAATTGTCCGTTCTGTCTGCGGCTATTTTCTACAGCATAATGGATCTGAGGGTTTGGTTATCATCGACGTTGTTCTGTCGTGTTCTTATTGTTGTTTTCTATCACAGGATGGTATGGTAGTGTATGGAAATGGTCTGGATCGAAGAACTTACTTGAAAGCAAGTTTTATAAAAATAATAATAATAATAATAATAATAAATAATAATAATAATAATATAATAATAATAATAATATAATAATAATAATATAATAATAATAATAATAACAATAATAATAATAATATCTAGCACGCAGAGGAGATGTGTAAGGCAGATGAAGAATGTTTCGTAGAATGAGAAAAGTGCAGAGGAAATGGGAACAAAGAAAGTGGTAATAGTAGTAGTAGTAGTGTAGTAGTAGTGTAGTAGTAGTAGTAGTAGTAGTAGTAGTAGTAGTAGTAGTAGAGTAGTAGTAGTAGTAGTAGTAGTAGTAGTAGTAGAGTAGTAGTAGTAGTTAGTAGTAGTAGTAGTAGTAGTAGTAGTAGTAGTAGTAGTAGAGTAGTTGTAGTAGTAGTAGTAGATAGTAGTAGTAGTAGTAGTAGTAGTAGTAGTAGTAGTAGTAGTAGTAGTAGTAGTAGTAGTAGTAGTAGTAGTAGTAGTGGTAGTAGTAGTAGTAGTAGTAGTAGTAGTAGTAGTAGTAGTAGTAGTAGTAGTAGTAGTTGTTGTTGTTGTTATTGTTGTTGTTCTTGTTGTAGTGGTACTGTAGTGTAGTAGTAGTTGTTGCTGTAGTAGTAGTAGTAGTAGTAGTAGTAGTAGTAGTAGTAGTAGTAGTAGTAGTAGTAGTAGAAGTAATAGTAGTAGAAGTAGTAGTAGTAGTAGTTAGTAGTATTTAGTAGTAGTAGTAGTAGTAGTAGTAGTAGTAGTAGTAGTAGAAGTAAAATTAGTAGTAGTTGTATCCAGAAAGATCATCACAAAGTTGCAATAGCTGTTGAAAAGCGATATGGTAGCGTTCTGAAATAGTAAAAAATATCGACCTGCTGGTATTCTCACTTAACTGAAGGTCGCTGAAGGCCGCTTCATTTAGTTACTCAAATCTAATATTCTGTTTTACTCTCTGATACTTTTCAAAGTTATTCACCAGGAACGCATTTGCTGTTTGAGTGGAATCTACAGAGAGATAAAAAAGGGATTAGTAAGTGTGAACACTCTTCAACAGTCGTAATGTCACTTCCCTCGTAATGACGCATGGTAACTTAGTAACTGGATCTAAACTATCGGAACAATGGCGGACGCCATTATGAAATATTTCCCCGACGAGCATAAAAGCGTATCCAGAGAAAAACAACATTATAAATCTGATCATGTTTTGACTTTTACACATTTTGATCAGAATACATATGAAAAGTTCTAGCCAGCATGGAGAATAAAAAGTGCAGATTTGCATTGTTTAGAACCATGATGGCCGCCGTTGCTGGGCGACGTGGCATCAGACTATTGAATCCAATTAATAAGTACCCCGTTTAATCCAAAGTAAAGACTTTAGGTACTCTCTTTAAGACATGATCGCTCTCTCCACCTCGAGACGCAACTTGCGAAATTGCAATCAAATATTTATAGTTTATAGATAGTATGAAGTTGACGTCACTCAAGTCTTTCTTTGTTATTGCTTTTTTCCATCCACGTTTATGAGTAATTCTCGCTGAACTGTATTAACCAGACTATAAACGTTCAAAGTTACACATAGTTTCGTGTGTTGGTCCGTTATACTTCCGGATGTCAATGTTATGATCTTCTTAGCCAAGCGCATACTATCTATAGCAAACAACTCTTAATCACTGCTTTTAACCATTTAACTACCTCACTCTGGAAAAAAAAAACTTCTTCCAGTGTCATCTCATGGGTTGAGGTCGACTTGAAATGACACGCCAATCTTCCCTGTTGACGGCTTGCTGACTGCATTCGGCTGCCGACAATCCTGTCCATGTCCTCACATCATCTATCCAAGTTCTTGCTGGCCTGCCTCTTCCTCTTTTCCCCTCAACTCTACCTCAAGAATGTCCTTGTTGACAGTTTGATGGCGTCTTAGGTGTCCAAAATACCTTAGTTTTCTTGTTTTTATTACTTTCATTAGGGTCGGTCTGATATCAAGGATGTCACAGACTTCTTGATTTGTTTTCTTTTCTTTCCAACTGATTTCTCCAAGGCGACGGAAAGTCCACATTTCAAAGGCCTCAATTCTTTTCTCTATTTGTTTGTTCAAGGTCCATGTTTCTGAGCCGTAGAGAAGTGCTGAGTGGACATAACATTTGAGTATTCTTATTCTCGTTTTCATCTGCGTTTGTTGCGAAGTTAAAATGTTATTCAGTTGGCTGAACCTCGACTTAGCTATAGCAATCCTGTTTTTCACTTCCCGCTCATTCTTTCCGTTGTTGGTCATTGTCTGTCCAAGATATTTAAAAGAATCTACTTGTTCGATGTTTTGATTATTAATTTGGACTTTTGCGATTTTTTCAGGCTTCTTTGACATGACCATTACCTTCGTCTTTTGAACATTCATCTCTAGACCCTTTGCTGTACTGTCCAGGTTTACTTGATTTGCAAGGATCTGTAGATTTGTCTCGTTCGATGCCAACAATACTGTATCATCTGCATATCTCAGATTATTTATCCTCCTACCTCCAATAACAATACCTGGAATGTGCTCGGTTTTACGGAAGATAAACTCTGTGTACAGGTTAAATAGATATGGGGAGAGGATACATCCTTGACGAACTCCTCTTTTAATTGGCGTGAAAGGTGACATATCGCCCTGAATCCTGATGGCTGCTTTTTGATGCCAATATAGATTTGTGATTAGCCGTATATTTTTGCCATCAATGCCTGCCTTTCCCAGACATGTCATTAATTCTCCATGCTGTACCCTATCAAATGCTTTTGCGTAATCGATAAAGCATGCATAGATTTCTTTTTGATGATCAAGGTATTTTTGTGTGATATTATTTAAACAGAAAATTGTTTCTCTTGTCCCATTATTTTTTCTAAATCCAAACTGTACATCGCCAACTTCATTATCGATGGTAGACCTGATTCTTTCTAGGATGATCTTCAATAATAATTTAGTTACATGGGGCATCAGACTTATTGTGCGGAAATCACTGCAAGTTGTCGCCTTTGGTTTTTTCGGTAGCGTGATGTAAACCGATTTGGCAAGTTCGTCTGGAATATAGCCTGTATTGTAAATACTATTAACAACCAACTCGAATTTAAGAATTTGGCCAGAAAACTCGTCCTTCAAATATCGATCGATTTAAATGGCCCTCATCTTGGCAAAAACTCTCAAACCTGGGACTTCGCAAAATCCCAGGTTTGAGAGTTTTTGCCGAGACGAGGGTCATTCAAATCAATCGATATTTGAAGGACGAGTTTTCTGGCCAAATTTAAAAAAACGAGTTTTCCTAGAGTACGGCGGTTAACTGGTTAAATTGGCATGAATAAAAAACTGTCCTTAATGGTACATTGGAAAGAAGAACGCGTCATTCATATTTTCAAATCTCCTGCGAAAAGTTGCGGAAATTTGTAAGAAGATGGAACAAATCTTTGCCTTTATCAATCGTTAACCACAAATGAGGCAAGGTTTTGAACTTTGCCCCCCCCCCCCCCCCCCCCACCATCCTCATAAATAAAGATTAAATCTGCTTGCATATAATAAGTTTAATCTATTCATTTATCGTGTTTGTGTTTTTCTAATCAATTTATTTTTGTTTCTTCCTTGTAAAGCGCTTTGAGTACATTAAGTAGATATTGCTATAGATAGTTCGAAGATGACGTCACTCAGGTCTTTGTTATTGTTTTTTGCCATCCGCGTTTATGAGTAATGCTTACTGAACTGTATTAACCTGACTATAAACGTTCATGGAGACACACAGTTTTGTGTGTTGGTTTGGTATACTTCCGGATGACAATGTTTTGAGTTTTATTTGCCAAGCGCATACTATCTATATATAAATGCTCTATGATTATTTTTTTTTTGGTG
>NC_088365.1:17141408-17153908 GCF_034508935.2 Berghia stephanieae | reverse complement strand
GAGGAGAATGAACCTGACACTATAGGAGGTGGGCGCCAGTGGGGAGTGAACCTGGGACTATGTAAACAGGATATCAGTGGGAAATAAACCTGGGACTAAAGGGAGATGGATACCATTGAAAGTTGAAGCCGGATATGAGAGTTTGGTACCAGAGGAGAATGAACCTGACACTATAGGAGGTGGGCGCCAGTGAGGAGTGAACCTGGGACTATGTAAACAGGATATCAGTGGGAAATAAACCTGGGACTAAAGGGAGGTGGATACCATAATCATTGGGAGTTGAAGCCGGATTTGAGAGTTGGGTACCAGAGGAGAGAGAAACCTGACACTATAGGAGGTGGCCGCCAGTGGGGAGTGAACCTGGGACTATGTAAACAGGATATCAGTGGAAAATAAACCTGGGACTAAAGGGAGATGAATACCATTGAAAGTTGAAGCCGGATATGAGAGTTTGGTACCAGAGGAGAATGAACCTGACACTATAGGAGGTGGGCGCCCACCTCCTATAGTGTCAGGTTCATTCTCCTCTGGTACCAAACTCTCATATCCGGCTTCAACTTTCAATGGTATTCATCTCCCTTTAGTACCAGGTTTATTTTCCACTGATATCCTGTTTACATAGTCCCAGGTTCACTCCCCACTGGCGGCCACCTCCTATAGTGTCAGGTTTCTCTCTCCTCTGGTACCCAACTCTCAAATCCGGCTTCAACTCCCAATGATTATGGTATCCATCTCCCTTTAGTCCGAGGTTTATTTCCCAATGATATCCTGTTTACATAGTCCCAGGTTCACTCCCCACTGGCGCCCACCTCCTAAAGTGTCAGGTTCATTCTCCTCTGGTACCAAACTCTCATATCCGGCTTCAACTTTCAATGGTATCCATCTCCCTTTAGTCCCAGGTTTATTTCCCACTGATATCCTGTTTACATAGTCCCAGGTTCACTCCCCACTGGCGCCCACCTCCTATAGTGTCAGGTTTCTCTCTCCTCTGGTACCCAACTCCCAAATCCGGCTTCAACTCCCAATGGTATCCACCTCCCTTTAGTCCCAGGTTTATTTCCCACTAATATCGTGTTTACATAGTCCCAGGTTCACTCCTCACTGGCGCCCACCTCCTATAGTGTCAGGTTCATTCTCCTCTGGTACCAAACTCTCATATCCGGCTTCAACTTTCAATGGTATCCATCTCCCTTTAGTCCCAGGTTTATTTCCCAATGATTTCCTGTTTACATAGTCCCAGGTTCACTCCCCACTGGCGCCCACCTCCTATAGTGTCAGGTTCATTCTCCTCTGGTACCAAACTCTCATATCCGGCTTCAACTTTCAATGGTATTCATCTCCCTTTAGTCCCAGGTTTATTTTCCACTGATATCCTGTTTACATAGTCCCAGGTTCACTCCCCACTGGCGGCCACCTCCTATAGTGTCAGGTTTCTCTCTCCTCTGGTACCCAACTCCCAAATCCGGCTTCAACTCCCAATAATTATGGTATCCACCTCCCTTTAGTCCCAGGTTTATTTCCCACTGATATCCTGTTTACATAGTCCCAGGTTCACTCTTCACTGGCGCCCACCTCCTATAGTGTCAGGTTCATTCTCCTCTGGTACCAAACTCTCATATCCGGCTTCAACTTTCAATGGTATCCATCTCCCTTTAGTCCCAGGTTTATTTCCCACTGATATCCTTTTTACATAGTCCCAGGTTCACTCCCCACTGGCGCCCACCTCCTATAGTGTCAGGTTTCTCTCTCCTCTGGTACCCAACTCCCAAATCCGGCTTCAACTCCCAATGGTATCCACCTCCCTTTAGTCCCAGGTTTATTTCCCACTGATATCCTGTTTACATAGTCCCAGGTTCACTCCCCACTGGCGCCCACCTCCTCTAGTGTCAGGTTCATTCTCCTCTGGTACCAAACTCTCATATCCGGCTTCAACTTTCAATGGTATCCATCTCCCTTTAGTCCCAGGTTTATTTCCCACTGATATCCTGTTTACAGAGTCCCAGGTTCACTCCCAAATGGCGCCCACCTCCTATAGTGTCAGGTTCATTCTCCAGTGGTACCAAACTCTCATATCCGGCTTCAACTTTCAACGGTATCCATCTCCCTTTAGTCCCAGGTTTATTTCCCACTGATATCCTTTTTACATAGTCCCAGGTTCACTCCCCACTGGCGCCCACCTCCTATAGTGTCAGGTTTCTCTCTCCTCTGGTACCCAACTCCCAAATCCGGCTTCAACTCCCAATGGTATCCACCTCCCTTTAGTCCCAGGTTTATTTCCCACTGATATCCTGTTTACATAGTCCCAGGTTCACTCCCCACTGGCGCCCACCTCCTCTAGTGTCAGGTTCATTCTCCTCTGGTACCAAACTCTCATATCCGGCTTCAACTTTCAATGGTATCCATCTCCCTTTAGTCCCAGGTTTATTTCCCACTGATATCCTGTTTACAGAGTCCCAGGTTCACTCCCAAATGGCGCCCACCTCCTATAGTGTCAGGTTCATTCTCCAGTGGTACCAAACTCTCATATCCGGCTTCAACTTTCAACGGTATCCATCTCCCTTTAGTCCCAGGTTTATTTCCCACTGATATCCTTTTTACATAGTCCCAGGTTCACTCCCCACTGGCGCCCACCTCCTATAGTGTCAGGTTTCTCTCTCCTCTGGTACCCAACTCCCAAATCCGGCTTCAACTCCCAATGGTATCCACCTCCCTTTAGTCCCAGGTTTATTTCCCACTAATATCGTGTTTACATAGTCCCAGGTTCACTACTCACTGGCGCCCACCTCCTATAGTGTTAGTGTCAGGTTCATTCTCCTCTGGTACCAAACTCTCATATCCGGCTTCAACTTTCAATGGTATCCATCTCCCTTTAGTCCGAGGTTTATTTCCCAATGATATCCTGTTTACATAGTCCCAGGTTCACTCCCCACTGGCGCCCACCTCCTAAAGTTTCAGGTTCATTCTCCTCTGGTACCAAACTCTATTATCCGGCTTCAACTTTCAATGGTATCCATCTCCCTTTAGTCCCAGGTTTATTTCCCACTGATATCCTGTTTACATAGTCCCAGGTTCACTCCCCACTGGCGCCCACCTCCTATAGTGTCAGGTTTCTCTCTCCTCTGGTACCCAACTCCCAAATCCGGCTTCAACTCCCAATGGTATCCACCTCCCTTTAGTCCCAGGTTTATTTCCCACTAATATCGTGTTTACATAGTCCCAGGTTCACTCCTCACTTGCGCTCCTATAGTGTCAGGTTCATTCTCCTCTGGTACCAAACTCTCATATCCGGCTTCAACTTTCAATGGTATCCATCTCCCTTTAGTCCAAGGTTTATTTCCCAATGATTTCCTGTTTACATAGTCCCAGGTTCACTCCCCACTGGCGCCCACCTCCTATAGTGTCAGGTTCATTCTCCTCTGGTACCAAACTCTCATATCCGGCTTCAACTTTCAATGGTATCCATCTCCCTTTAGTCCCAGGTTTATTTCCCACTGATATCCTTTTTACATAGTCCCAGGTTCACTCCCCACTGGCGCCCACCTCCTATAGTGTCAGGTTTCTCTCTCCTCTGGTACCCAACTCCCAAATCCGGCTTCAACTCCCAATGGTATCCACCTCCCTTTAGTCCCAGGTTTATTTCCCACTGATATCCTGTTTACATAGTCCCAGGTTCACTCCTCACTGGCGCCCACCTCCTATAGTGTCAGGTTCATTCTCCTCTGGTACCAAACTCTCATATCCGGCTTCAACTTTCAATGGTATCCATCTCCCTTTAGTCCCAGGTTTATTTCCCACTGATATCCTTTTTACAGAGTCCCAGGTTAACTCCCCACTGGTGTGAAATTCCCCGAGTTCCAGGTTCACTCCCCACTGGCGCCCACCTTCTATAGTGTCAGGTTCATTCTCCTCTGGTACTCAACTCCCATATCCGGCTTCAACTTTCAATGGTATCCATCTCCCTTTAGTCCCAGGTTTATTTCCCACTGATATCCTTTTTACACAGTCCCAGGTTAACTCCCCACTGGTGTGCAATTCCCTGACTCCCAGGATCACCCCCCACTGTTGCCAAACTCCCATAACTTTGCCGGATATTGTCGGGTTTCGGCGGGTTTCGTAATAAAGCACTAATTCTTTTTTACGAAACCCGCCGAAACCGGTCGATAACCTTAGTCTCAGGTTCACTCCCGACTGGTGTACACTTCCCTGAGTATCGGGTTCACTCCCCACAGTTGTCTACTTCCCATAACTTTGCTGGATATTGTCGGGTTTCGCCGGGTTTCGGCGGGTTTCGGCGGGTTTCGTAAAAAAGCACTGGTTCTTTTTTACGAAACCTTCCGAAACCCAGTCCCAGGTTCACTCCCCAATGGTGTACACTTCCCTGAGTCCTAGGTTCACTCCCCACAGCCACCTACTTCCCATAACTTTGTCGGGATTCGTCGGGTTTCGTCGGGTTTCGGCGGGTTTCGGCGGGTTTCGGCGGGTTTCGCAGGGTTTCGGCGGGTTTCGGCGGGTTTCGGCGGGTTTCGTAAAAAAGACACACCTATTTTTATTAAAAATTATGCCTTTTTCGCCACGACATCATAATATATCGTGCCTAGGCATTCCACGAAGGAATATAGATAACTCATCAAACAAGGTGTCTGATGTCAACAGGAATCACCCATGTTGTCCAAGTGAGCAAATTGGGGGTTAATAATCTTACTCATGGAAAAAAAAACGAAAGTGCCTGAAGCGGGGCTCGCACCCGGGTCCTTCCGGGTCACAATGCAATGCCTTAACCACTCGGCCACTTCGCCCCCCATTACACTATAGTTTTACCATTTTGACCAGAAAAGTTTCATTTCAAATATCGACCAATTAAAATTATCATCAATATCCATGTCAAAAAGACTCAAACTCATCACTTCTTTGAATTCTCAAGTTTCATATTTATTTTTTTCACATGTCGAAGACCATTTTGATAGATTAATAATATTTGAAGTGAAAGATTTCATGCCAAAATATATAAAAAATAGTTTTGTCAGAGTTTGGCCGTAATTCAGATGCCTTTAATATGACAAGAGGTGAGAATTATCCAGAAATTCTTCTATAATCATCTCGTGCCGTTAATGGATTCCTTTTATCTGTTCATTTGGAGTGAGTCTTCGTGGTGGTATCTTGGTTAATGTGAAAATAATAGGAATTTGATGTTGTCACCTGAGGGTGAAAAAATAGTAATAAATGATAATAATAATAAAATCATACTTGACCATGTTTAATAAATTTTAGAATAAGGAGCAATGGATGAGGAGTGATGATTGTGACCAATTTTGTGTATCTGGCACTCTGTACGGATGAAATTTCATAATGTAGTTTTAAGTTTTAAGTTTCAAGTTAATCTACTGTTAGGCTTTCTCGAAGAGGGGTGGGTGAGTGGCGGGGGGGGGGGGGGGGGGGGTTGAAGTGACCGAGTTGTTGAGGCATTGCACTGTGATCCAGAAGTCCCAGGTTAGAGCTCCATTTCCGGCACTTTCGGGGTTTTGGGGGGGTTTTTTGTTTGTTTTTTTCTTTGGGAGAGAATACTAACCTGGATTTGTTCACTTTCGATTACATGGGTAATCCCCATTGATATCAGACATCTTGTTTGATGGATTATATATTTATATATATATATATATATATATATATATATATATATATATATATATATATATATATATATATATATAAATGGGATCACTCACTTATATGTGGCCAAAACATATGTTTCTGTGGCATATATATACATATATATATATATATATATATATATATATATTATATATATATATATATATATATATATATATATATATAAAAATGCCTTGATACCGATTTCCCACTTGATAAATCCTCCCAAAAAAAATGATGACAACATATATGGAAGAAAAAAAAAATGGTACATGAAACCAAACAAAACAGGATGGTTTTCGATACTAATCAGTGTGGTAAAAAAAACTAAAGTATACGATTGATAACCATAACATATACAATGATAGTAACAACAATGTTGTTTACAATATTATAATAATAATAATAATAATAATAATAATAATAATAATAATAATAATAATAATAATAATAATATTAAAAATAATAATAATAATAATAATAATAATAATAATAATAATAATAATAATAGTAATAAAATCATTGTCATCATCATCATCATCATCATCATCATCATCATCATCATCATCATCATCATCATCACATCATCATCATCATCATCATCATCATCATCATCATCATCATCATCATCATTATTATTGTTATTATTATTATTATTATTATTATTATTATTATTATTATTATTATTATTGCTATTATTATTATTATTATTATTATTATTATTATTATTATTATTATTATTATTATTATTATTATTATTATTATTATTATTATATTATTACTATTATTATTATTATTATTATTATTATTATTATTATTATTATTGTTGTTGTTGTTGTAAAGCAATTAGAGTACCTTTTATATTTGGTGGATATTGCGCTATTTAAAAACTCACATAAAATGAGGAAGGATGTTGATCATATCAATCGTTCTTTCTTTCATTCATTTGTTAATAATTACTGATCTAGTAGGCTCACACATTGACACATATACATATACACACACATAATCTTACACATACAGAGGGAGGTAGAGAGATAGAGAGAGAGAGAGAGAGAAGGAGAGAGAGAGAAGGAGAGAGAGTAAATGTGTGTGCTTGTGTTTTTGGGGGTGGTGGGGGAGACAAGAATATCTCCTTCAAGTAGGGTGAAAATGATTGATTTTTGCCCGAAATTAAATCTCCAATTCTTTAAGAATACGCTCTTCCATCTCCCGTGATTGATCAAAAATCAATGACAAGCATTTTATACGGCATACAATTTTCTTTTCTTTTCTTTGCTTTTGTTGCCTTGTTTATGCTTTTCTTCTTCTTATTTGTTTTCATTTTATTTTTGGAGATTATCTCGCTAATTCTTATTTTATAATATCACAACGGAAAGGATCTGGCGTGAATTTAATTTTGAGCACGCTTGGAGAATGTATGTACTTACAACTGAAAGCTGTTTTCCTCAACCTGTGTGGAATGTTTAAGAATGATGACACAAGATCGCCTACAATGGACAAACTTCACAACAGAATTGGTTTCAATAGTCTGATGTCACGTCGCCCAGCAACGGTGAGCAGCGTGATTCTAAACAAAGAAAATTGGCACTTTTTATTCTTCATGCTGGTTAGAACTTTTTATATGTCATGTGATCAGAATGCATAAAAGTCAAAACATGATCATATTTATAATGGTTATCTACTCTGGATTAACTTTTATGCTCGTCGGAGAAATATTTCATAAGGGCGTCCGCCATTGTTCCGATAGTTTAGAGTCAGTTACTAAGTTACTATGCGTCATTACGAGGGAAGTGACGTCATGACTGTTGAAGCCTATTGACAAAAGTAGCTAAGGCAAAACAGTCGGTTGATTAGGAGGAGAAAGGTCCATTAAGTTATGAAGTCAGTTGAGCTGAGAAAATTAGTTGAATTATTAATATTTTAAAATCATAACAGCTCCATGCATGTGACATGTCCTACAACATGTTATGAGTTGATATTAGTCTAGCACTATTATTAAAGCGCTTTGAAAATTTTTGGTGGATATCGCGATATATAAAATCTCAAAAGTTTGGCTTTATACTGGAGTGGTCCTTCAGATCCATGGCGCCTATGGATAGAATGAAGTTGACGTCACTCACGTCTTTTTTATTGCTTTTTGCCATCCATGTTTATGAGTAATTCTCACTTAACTGTATTAAATAGACTATAAACTTTCATGGTTACACATAGTTTTGTGTGTTGGTCCGTTATACTATCGGATGGCAATGTTATGAACTTCTAAGCCAAGCGTATACTGTCTATAGGGCTAGAATTTATCCCGCTTTCTATAACATTGAACGGACAATAGCTACTATTTAGCTAGGACGCTAGTCTATCGCATAGTACTTTCCCCCTATATCAAGTAAACTCAACTACCTAATCACTGCTGGGTGGACAGGAAGGGTAAGAAATTAAATTAAATTTAATTGAGCTTTTATATAGGGCAATATCCACTAAATGTGTTCAAAGCGCTTTACAAGGGGTCCCTGGCCAACAGCAACATTTAACATTTAGGACGGGACATGACGTCTGTTAGGCGATGTTATAAAATTTCGGACAGAGACAACGCTGTTAACGGCCATGTACTCATTTTACACCTGAGTGCGGTGAGAGAATGTGAGTAAAGAGCCTTCTCCAAGGACTCAACTATGCGCCGAGCGAGGCTCGAACCCAGGACCTTCCGATCCGAAAGCGAGTGTCATACCACTAGACCACAGAGCCGCACAAACAAAGAAAAACAAATTGACGTCACCCGAGATTGATCACCTTAAAAACAAATAGATAAAAATAAAATATAATTCCCTTTATTCATCCCCAAGGGCTAATTTATTGTCTTTAGGGTCTATCCCAAAGGAAGACTGGAATAACCCAGGCGTCAGCCGCAGTGCTGGGCCTCAAAGTGAGCTAGGGCGAGGTGACTTGCTCAAGGTATACACACACACAACGAGGCGGGTAGTCGAACTCGGTACCTTTTGGGTACGAAGCAAAGACCGTACCGCTGAGCCACGCTGCCACTTCGTGTGAAGCGAGTGCTCGAACTATTGTAACCCTCTTTTACAGTTCTGGAGTAACTGGAAATAAATGGTTTTAAGGCAGCGATTGTAAGTCACAGATAATTGAGTGACCTGCCCTGATCATAACCGATGGTCACCACCTGCTATCTGCCATTTAACCAGTCATCTATTGTACTCTGGAAAGACAGAAATTTTAGTACTTGGCCAGAAAACTCGTCCTGCAAATATCGATCGATTTAAATGACCCTAATCCTGGCAAAAACTCTCAAACCTGGGACTTAAAGAAGACTTCGCGAAGTCCCAGGTTTGAATTTTTGGCCAAGATGAGGGTGATTTAAATCGATCGAAATTTGAGGGACGAGTTTTCTGGCCAAATTTTAACATTCGTGCCATTCCAGAGTATGGCTAAGGTACAATGGCCTGTTACAAACCAAGGTCAGGGGACACGCCCCCACTGCATCTCTCTGGAAAATTGATTCTTCCGCTCTTAAATGACAGAATTAATATTCTCCTTAGCGATCCTTTTCAGTATTTTCCCAAAATGGCAGGCTTACCCAGCAGAAAAAAATGATTTTCTAAACTCAAACAACCTCTCTACAAAGCAACTTTATGTTCTTATTAATTAAACAAAGGTCATTCTTCAAATATTGTGATGTACAAGATAAATCTGATTTTTTTTAAAAATGCATATTAGATCGTATCAAATGTGAAAATTTTGCTGCAGGTGGTAAGGAGAGCGTGAAGGCTGTTGAGGTCAGTTCCATGATCATCGATTTTGATAATCCCAAGCTAATAGATGGAGGCTGACGGTCATGATAAACAATGAAATAACATAATATTTCTTTTTTGCCTTTCTTAAAAAGAAAAAAATAATATTGATCTATCAAATAGCTACAGCTGTTCATTCCTGACTACTAGTGGATGGAATAGATATGTATGTTTTCTTTACCTTCCTTTTAAGTTTTTGAGATTTATCAACTTACATAAATTCTGGATTTAATTAGCTATAATAACAAGTTAGATTCTCTATTTGATTAATAAATACTTTTAGAAATTTACTTACTCACAAATGTGCCCTAGCTCAATTTGCGGGGCAGCACTGCGGCTGACGCCTGGGTTATTCCAGTTCCCCCCGTGGCTCAGCGGTACGGTCTTTGCTTCGTACCCGAAAGGTACCGAGTTCGATGGCCCGCCGCTGCGCTGTGTGGCCTTGAGCAAATCACCTCGCCCTTGCTCAATTGGTGGCGCTGCACTGCGGCTGACGCCGGGGTCGTTCCAGTCTCCCATTGGAATAGACCCTAGAGACAATTCACCCTATGGGATAAATAAAGAGAATTTGCTTTATTTATGTATTATGTTCGAATCCTTATTGTTTAGGTCTTTATTCTAAGTCTATTGCATAACACCCAAATCAGGAGGAGGAAATGGAGATTGGTGGGTCATACAATAAGAAGACCAGGGAACAATGTCACCCGCCAGTCCCTTGACTCGAACCGTAGCTATCGTTAACTTATGGCCTGACACTGACCAAAAATGACGTCAAAATGCCAGTCTTTGACCACAAAAGAAAACAAATCGTGAGTTGTATTCAATAGTTCAACCAATGGGACCACTTGTTTCCATGAGCTCTACTAACGACAACTCACTAGTCGGTGCAAAAACCAAATAATGACGTCAAAATGCCAGTCTTTTTGGGTTTCAGTGTCAGGCTATAACATAACGATGGCTACGCTGGAACCCCCAAGGAGGCACTCACTGTCAGAAAAAGGCAGGCCTCGCCTGACCTGGGAGGCAAAAAAGAAAAAGCAGATAGCTAAGGGGCGACGAGGATTAAGTAAGTATTGAATGAATGGATGCCTGACCAGAATGTGGAATGTCTTGTTATATTATATCGATGGGATACTAAATGATATTGTCCATAAAGGATCATTTCAGTATATCCTATCTTACCTTATCTTATCCTATCTTAACTTATCTTATGAAAAGACCGAGATAACCGAAACCACAACTTAGCGTAAAACTGGACTTATTTTTTAATCATCGGTTTTTTTGGTCAAATTTTAGACTGATCTTCCAAAATCAGTGATTGTTTTTTTATTTTGGAGAAAAAATGAGCAAGTAGATCAAATTTATGTAGTTTTGTTTAAATTATAAAAAAGCTGGGCAAAGGGAGGATTTTAAAGAGAGAGCTTAATACAAAATTTAAGCCTTAATAAGCATGAGCTTTTATATAGTACAATGTCCACTAAACGTGCTCAAAGCACTTTACAAATCGTCGCTGGCAAGATAACATATAGAACGAGACATGTCGCCCGTTAGGCAATAGCACAATTTTTTTTCCGACGGAGACAACGCTGTTAACGGTCAGGTACTCATTTTACACCAGAGTACGGTGAGAGAATGTGAATAAAGATCCTTTTCCAAGGACGCAACTATGCGCCGAGCGAGACTCGAACCCAGGATCTCCCGATCCGAAAGCGATTGTCATACCACAAGATCAAGACCAGCCGCAAAATATCCTTGGACGTGAAATACCGATAATAGAAATCGCATGCTGTTACCATTTTTTAAAAAGCTTAACGCAACCCATGGTATTGGGAATATCGATAGCTCAGTTGGTAGAACACTCGATTCACACGTATTTGGACCGAGATCGATCCCAGGTAAATTTGATTTTTTTTCTGACCCCCCCCCCCCTTACTCTTCCCTGTGCCCCCAGCAGTGATTGAGCAGGTAGGTCTGTTAGGCTAGGCGGAAAGTCATTTACGATAGACTTGGGTCCTATCCAAAGAGTAGCAAGCAATTACTATTGTCCGTTTCACGCTATAGAAACCGGGATAAACTCCGTCTCTATGGGCTGAATGTCTCCGAAGGACTAAAATTAAATGATAATAATAAAGATAATCCATGGTCATGTATTCGAGCTCTGATGATTTATCCGGTAATCTGTTTTTCGTTATTATTGTTTAACATTTTGTAAAGTTACTTATAAGGTTACTTGTACGCTTTGAAGTCCATGAAACTCGCCTTCTGAGGTTTAGGTCCCCGTTTCGAATCCCGTTTTTGGCAGCGCAAAGTTGAATCTCTGGGGGAAAAATCTCTTTACTACCTACACACTCTCACACAGTATCAAAGTGAAAAATGAGTACCCTGCGGGTACAGTGTTGTCTCTGTCGAAAAATAAAACGTAATATCGTCTCACAGGCGTCATTTCTCAACCCATGATTTAAGTGTTGCTGTTGGCTTACTTACTTACTTAATCCTCTTCGGGCCTTGAGGCACATAGGGCATCCACCAGACATCTCCATTTTTTGCGATCGGCTGCTTTTGCGGTGGCTGTATTCCAGGACAGGCCTGCTTCCTTTAATTCTTTCTCCATGGTCCTTCGCCAGGTTTCTTTGGGTCTTCCCCGCTTTCTCTTCCCATCTGCTGTCCAGTACAAGGCTGTCTTGGGAAGTGACCCTTTTTCCATTCTGGCCACATGACCCAGCCAACGCCATCTTCTTCTTTTTATTTGGCTATCAATGCTAGTGCAGTCAGCTTTCTTTAATAGATCCACTGTTCTTATTTTTGTAGGCCAAAATAAATTAAAATTCTTTTTAAACACTTGTTCTGAAAGGCTTCTAGTTTCTGTATTGAGGAGGATGTCATTTTCCAGCTTTCACTTCCATAAAGCAGTACACTTAAAACATTGCTCTTGTATATTTTCAGCTTTGTCTTTCTCATTATTTGCTTTGGCTTATGCCCCCTTGTAATGCGCTTTGAGCTCCTTGGATAGGTGTTACACTATATAAACGCTCAAGATTTCTTTTT
>NC_088365.1:17128905-17141309 GCF_034508935.2 Berghia stephanieae | reverse complement strand
TTTTAATTTGCGAGTATCATGAATAAAGGATTGCTGTTTTTTTATTAAAAAAAAATTGACTTGAAAAGATCAAAAAAAATAAACAATAAACCCTTGTCAAAATAAAAATAAGATTAATATTGCCCAAGGCGCTAACGGTTTTTGGGGAATGAAATTCGACTTTTTATTAAACCCTCCCTTTACCACCAGGGGGAAAAACGTCACTTTTTACGATGCCAAACTTTTTCTTCAAATTTTTTTTACATACAAATTATAAGAAAATATTTTCAGCGATAAAATTTAAAAAAGGGAAAAATTTATGTTGGCTATATTGCCCTTTTTTTTGAGTAAAAAAAATTTTTTTTGGTTGGGGGGGGTGAAGTTTCAGGAAAGTTTCTGAAAAGGGGGTGGAAGATTAAAGAAACAGAAAGTGCTTTTGGTTAACATTGCATATAATACTGTTTTTTTTTAAAAAAACGGCAAATGGGTTTTAATATTGTTTTAAAAAGGAAAAAGGAAAAAACCCTTAAGAATGCAAATTACAAAAGGGGTAAAAAAAAAATTATTTAAAAGCGAATCCCCAAAATGGCTCAAGCGCTTTAAAGGGGGGCCCCTGGAAAACAGAACTTTAACTAAAGGAGGGGGACAGACCCCCATACGAATTAAATTTTCGGACAAAACAACGCTTTAAAACGATCGGGTATTTTTTTTACACCGAGACGGTAGAGAATGGAGTAAAGGTCTTTCCAAGGCTAAGCGCCGAGCGGGGGGCTCTATGGGGCCTTCCGATCCGAAATGAGTGATACCAACTACATAGCCACAATGGGTTTGATAAAACAAAAGACTGACAAACAATGCCAAAAAGGAAAAAAAAAAAAAAAAAAAAAAAACCCAAAAATCCCCGGCAAAAAAAATAAAAAAAAAAAACCTAAAAACAAAAAATTTTTTGGGGTCGTTTTTTCTTGTATTTTTTTTTTGTCTTTTTTGTCTGGCACTTTTTTCCCACTTTCCCAATGGCTTTTTTTTCCCTCAATCATCCCCTCCCCTTACTTCCCTCATATCCCAAAAAAGTGGTCGCAAAGGCATGAGAGATGATTTTTGCAAAAGGGGCCTTTTTCAATTTCCCCTCACCTTTCCTCTTAGGTTGGACCGTAAACCTCGCCCAATCCTTTACTTTGTCCACCAGCACTTTGCCCCCTCTCATTCTGCCCCCTTTCTTGCCCCTCAAATTGTTTGGGCCAATTTTTTTTTTGGGCAAAAACCCCAACCGTAAATCGGGTTTCGCTGTTTGAGACAGGCTACCAATGGGTTCGAAACTTACATAATGGCAACGAATTTCCCCCCTTTTCGAGGGAAATAAGCCCAAAACCCCTTTACGCAATTCCTGACTAGGAAAGATGTAAATACGAAATGGAATGGGTTTGGGCAATTCAACCCCCCCGGGGGGGGGAGAAAACCCGAAACATAAAAAAATTGCCGGTTCTCCCCTAAGAGGGAAAGGGTGGGGGCGTATCGGCTTCATTCGAGAACCGCCCAGGGGAAAAATCGTTTCAGTGGAAAAATTTTCCCCTGCCCCCAAAGTCCCCCCGCACAATCATGTTTTTGCCAACCTGAGATTCAATGAATTTTTTCATCCTCATGATACCAGATTGAGGGGCCTTCACTTCTTTGTAAAATTTTTGGTTTATTTCCCGTATCTTGGAAAACCGTATTTAAAAAATCGGCCAAAAACTCGTCCGCCTTAAAAAATCCATCGATTTAATGACCACGTCTTTGAAAAAAAAAAAAAAAACACTCAAAAACTTCGCGATGTCCCATTTGGAGTTTTGCAATAGAATCATTTAAATTTATTATATAGGCGAGTTTGCTGGCCAAATTTTAATAGGATTTTTTCCAGACACGACATTAACGGGAAATTTTATTTTTTCAAAAAATTTTCGCAAATATTCTTTTATAGTCTGTCTTATTAATTTTAAATTCTTTTTGAGGCGTTGCGAAGAATAATATTTTTGAACAAAATCATCATTTTTTTTGTTTTATATAAAAACAATAAAAATATTATTTTGTGTAGCGTAAAATTGCAGTGCTTTCCGCATAAAGTACCATTTTTTGTTTTGGGAATTTTTTTTTTAGAGAATCAAATTTTTTTTTCGTTTCTTTTTTTTTTTGAGGGGGGGGGGGGGGGGGTGTACTTTCGCCAAGATTTGGTGCATTGAATGTAAGTTATTTTTTTTGTTCTTTACATTTTAAAAATCGTTTTATCTTGCTTTAAAAAATGCTTTTTATTTATTTTAACGCTGTTTTTTTAATTTGTATTTTAAAAATTTTGTACTTTTTATTACTATGTTTAACCCCTCCTACCCCCCAAGGAAAATCGCATACTTAGACATCCAACCTTTTTATTGGGGTTTTTTTTCTTATAGTTAAGCATAAAACTCCATTGTGTTGCAGAGCAAAAAATTGGGGAAAAGGATATAAAAAATTGGGTTCCTACTCTTCACGTATGTTTTAAAAAAACTATTTTTGTTTTTGGGTGAGTATGAACTTTGGGTTTTTAAATTTTTGAAAAAAGTGGTAAGGAGGGGGTAAAAAACCCAAAAAGGTTTTTAGACGGGGGCGATTATCTTTAATTCATTGTATCCCCGAGAAAGAAATTTTTTTATTTATTAATAGCTGGTTTGGTATAAATTTCTAATACCTAAAAGTCGTAACGTCACTTCACTCGAAAGCTGGGAAAATTAAAATAATGGCTCAAACAATCGGGAAAGGCGGAAGCCCAAAAGAAATATTTCCCCCACGAGCATAAAAGCGTATCCAGAGGGGGGGAAAAAAAAAAACCTTAAAAAAACTGATCATTTTTTGCTTTTACACATTCTGATCACAAGAAAATATGAAAAATTTTTAGCCAGCAGAAAAAAAAAAAAGTACCGATTTTTTGTTTTAAAAACCCTTGGGGCCCCCTTTCTGGATTACCGGGGATCAAACTGAATCCAATTTTTTCGATTAATGCCATGAAAATTTTTTTCATTTAATGACTTTTATCATTAAATAATACATTATTTTTTTTTTATTTTTTAAAATTATGTACCTACTGCATATCAATTATGTCTTTTTTTTGTTTATGAAATCGTCCAATGAGTTACCATTACTAATCTTTACAAGACAGTTTTTAGATTGTGCAGTATAGGGAATGATATTAGCGGAAGAATAGCGTCCCTTGATTGGACGTCACCGGCGAAGAAGTTATTTGTAAACAAATATTGTTGTCTAAACGTTTCAACTTGTATATTCCCTTGATTGATTTGCTCAGAATTACGGGGCAACGAGAGTCAAAATTCAAGCTAGGTTAAGCGTGGTCAAACGCCGGATGTGTGACATTGATCGAGGAAAATTTCTGGTCCTGACTTTATATCCTTTAGAAAGGCGTTTATTACACATTACCCCCACTCGACTGAAACAGTGCCGGGCTATAGGCAATGATGGATACTGTAAGAATGTCAGAACAAAAAAATCGCTCCTAACAGGCGAATTGTACTGTATGGAATCGAATTGTAGTCCCATGTGACCTGCCAGATGAATCGATTGAATCATTTTGAAGGTCATTGAGCATGGTAAAAAATCCATGCAAATGCGTTATATTAATATTCATATTAAAATAATATATATGATAGATATACCTCTCTTCCCTGCTTGAACTATTTTACTTTGAAAAAAAAACCTTTGGCTTTTTTATAGAGCAATATCCTCTAAACGTGCTCAAAGCGAAATAACAAAATGTCTTTTTATCTATAATATTTTAGGCCATAAACATTCACATCATAGTTCGGTAGATTACGGTGACACTGACTTGTAAGAGAAATCTCATGTATAAAAACTTTCTTTTTTAAAAAAAATTTGTGTATATTTTAATCATTTGATATGCGTGACCTATCGGGCTAAATCAGCTTCTTTAAAATGTGAATTTAACGTTAAAATAATGTCGAAATATGAAATTTTGGGTTCATGTACTGTATGAAACTATATTTATTTTACTCTATAAAGCGCATATACGTCACCTGAGTTCCATATTTTATACTTTTTATTCGATATTCAGGACCTACTTTACTCTGACATAGACCCGTGTTTACAAGACACGGTTGCTGGGTGAGGTCTTTTGACCTCCAACGAAGGACAGGAAATTACTTGATGTATTATCTTCTATCCTCCTATATTATCTGTTTTTTGAGTTGGCCTCTGTCATAATTTGTCTTGGAATGGGATTACTTGATTTTGTCCTGACCCTTGCCGAAGTCCTGTGCAGAGAGGGAATCAGTCAACTGTATAGTGTTAGTTTCAGGAGATATTTTTTCAGATGATATTTTTTTCATTGTAAATCATCTCTCTCTCTCTCTCTCTCTCTCTCTCTCTCTCTCTCTCTCTCTCTCTCTCTCTCTCTCTCTCTCTCTCTCTCTCTCTCTCTCTTATGTAATGATAGTTCACGTTTTTGTTTTGAACATATAGGGAATGAGATTAGCGGAAGAGTAGCGCCCCTTGATTGGACGTCACCCATAGTCTGTGACGTCACCGGCGGAAAAGTTATTAGAGAGAGAACGTCATGTTGGTTATGCGCATGCGTCTCTCGTCCTCGCTTCCGGTAAAAGCGGCTTGAGACACTTCAAAACCAAATTGACGTTCTCTCTGTAAGGTGACGTCCAATCAAGGCACGCTACTCTTCCTAATCTCATTCCCTATCTTGAAGACATTTATTGGGTGGTTCCTCTTATTGGGATCCTGTACTGTTGTCTGGAAGAGACTTTTGGGTGATCTCAAACTAAGTAAAACTGATGACATGCTCATGGAATCTACAATTGTTCCCTATTTGAACCATTTGCCCATTGTCTTACTTTTTCCTGGGGCTTTAATTTCAATTCTATAATTTTTTGACAAATCCCATTACCTTTGTCTTTTTCTTGAACTGATTTCACCTAAATATGCCACACGCGCCGTAAAATTCTTTAAAAAGAAATGAACAAACAACGCGGTAAATCAGATAAGTCCTTGGGAAAGGCTCTTTACTTACAATCATTCTCTCATCGTACTCATGTGTAACAAGTATACCTGGCCGTTAACAGTGTTGTCTCTGTCGGAAATAATTAATTGTAATATCGCCTACATGTTAAATGTTGCTGTTTGGAAGGGACTTTTTGTAAAGTGCTTTGAGCACGTTAAGTGGATATTGCGCTATATAAATACTTAACTATTTTTTCTTGGGCGCTTGTGTAGTAAATAAATTAAATTTTGATCTTTCGAATATCTTATCTTTCTGTTTAGGGCGCAAAAATAACATTTTAAGACTGCAGGCGCTGTAAAACTCATTGAAACAAACTAAAAAGCAAATAAGCAATTATTATCAGACTTTTTAATGAGTTCAGGTCATTTAGGAATCATTTTAAAATACAATGTGTTATGTTTGATACAGTGATCTCTCAACAAACCAGATCTGTGTAATTCGAATGTCTTGATAACTCGAATGAATGAGCTGTGATTTATTTATTGATTTATTGTCTTCATCAAATAAAATGGTTCTAGCCTCTTAAAAAAAATATTGCTTAGTTTGTAATCAATATTTTTTAACTCAGCGTCTCAATACGTTTGTTTTTTTTCCCGGGATTTGTCAATGATGAAAATTGGATTGTTTGTTTCTTAAAGGGAGAAAAACTAGAATTTCATAATCGGAAGTTTGACTCAGTCATACGTTACAAAAGATGGATGCGGTGAAATACAACTACATTTTGTCAAGAAAAAGCCATTGATTCAGCCACACAATATAAGACAATGGAATCCTCACAATTTGCACCTGATATTGATGTCAAGATAAACAACGTTTATTTTGTCGTTTTAACCAGTTAAGTGCCGTATTGCGACCATTTGATAGGTTTCTACTCTAACGCAAAGTAGTTTCCACCAGATATAACACACCCAAATACCTAATCACTTCTGGATGGACAGGGGAAGGAGGGGTTCAAAATAAAATCTCGACTGCACCAGGGATCGATCTCGGTCCCTTTCCGTGTGTGAATGAGTGCTCTAACAACTAGCTACCGGAACCCCCCCCCCCCCCCCCCCCCCCCTTGTTTTGAGAGGGTAGGTTACATTGACATTCTAGAGACATGATTTGATAATCCCAATATCTGGTCGACCCAAGAAAACTTCTAAGAACAGAGCTTTGGGGAACAAAAGTATGATGCCAAAACACAGGTTCCAATCTCCTCGGAAGCATGAAACCAGTCCACCGGGGAACTGGATACATAAATTGCTCCACCAATCGACTTGTTTCAGATTAATGACATCTTATTTTCCAGCCTAAACAAATGCTGGTCGTCAATAAAGACTATCTGTCAACGCTCGCTCTATTACGTCCCATAACCAAAAGAATCTGCTTATAGATAATAGTATGCGCTTGGCTAAGAAGCTCACAACATTACCATCCGGAAAATTAACGGACAAGGACACAAAAATATGTGTAACTTTGAACGTTTATAGTCTGGTTGATACAGTTGGGTGAGAATAGGATTCAATAGTCTGATGTCACGTCGCCTAGCAACGAGCAGATTGGTTCTAACTAAACAAAGAAAATCGGTACTTTGTATTCTTCAAGCTGGCAAGAACTTTTTTACATGCCATGTGATCAGAATGTATAAAATTCAAAACATAATCGGATTTATAATGTTTTTCTCCCCTGGATAAACTTTTATGCTCGCCGGAGAAGTATTTCATAAGGGCGCCCGCCATTGTTCCGATAGTTTAGAGTTACGCTGCGTCATTACGGGGGAAGTAACGTCACGACTGTTGAAGCCTATTACTCATAAACTCGGATGGCAAAAAGCAATAACAAAGGCTGAGTGACATCAACTTCATACTATCTTTACATCCTGCTACAAGAATTATAGTTTTTCCACCGTATGATTCAATAATAGGTAACCTATTCACTGTATATTCATTGTCCAGATAAATTAATACACCCTTCCAGGAGTTTGGAACCGGGAGATAGAAAGGTGTGACATGACGAGACTTCTGCTTTCTATTGTATTAACCAGATGTGACTGTATATATTATATGATCTGTATACTATTCTTATGTTTTGTTTATACTCCATGTATATAACTGCAAGTAGACCAAGTCTGTGATTGTATTTTTCCTCCTCAGGTAGACTATACCAGACGGAAATGATACTTGACTATCAATGTGAGCATCTAAACAAAGGAAAAAAAATGAAAGTTTAAAAATATACTTTTTTGCCGGAATAAATAAAGATAAAAATTGCATTTTATGGTCTTTAGCCATGATTCACTAGAACCGTGTTGTAAGTTATTCACAATATGTGATCAAAAACATCAATCAGGTACTTTGCTGGGAGAAGTTGGAGCCCGGAAAGTGAACCGGCGGTATATTGTCGGGATGAACCATATACTTCTAATTGAATTTGAAACGTAACCTCTAACTTCTTCTTCTTCTTCTTCTTCTTCTTCTTCTTCTTCTTCTTCTTCTTCTTCTTCTTCTTCTTCTTCTTCTTCTTCTCTACCTCCACCACCAACTCCTCCACCACCACCACCACCATCACCACCACCACCACCACCTCCTCCTCCTCCTCCTCCTCCTTCTCCTCCTCCTCCTCCTCCTCCTCCTCCTCCTCCTGCACCACCACCACCACCACCTTCTTCTTCTTCTTCTTCTTCTTCTTCTTCTTCTTCTTCTTCTTCTTCTTCTTCTTCTTCTTCTTCTTCTTCTTCTTCTTCTTCTTCTTATCTACCTCCACCACCAACTCCTCCTCCACCACCACCACCATCACCACCACCACCACCACCTCCTCCTCTCTCCTCCTCCTCCTCCTCCTCCTCCTCCTCCTCCTCCTCCTCCTCCTCCTCCTGCCCACCACCACCACCACCACCTTCTTCTTCTTCTTCTTCTTCTTCTTCTTCTTCTTCTTCTTCTTCTTCTTCTTCTTCTTCTTCTTCTTCTTCTCTTTCGTCTCTTCACGTCAAGCCATCTCAATCTATCTTCTCTCATCTTCATCGATACATTCTTTACTTCATTCAACCTTCGAATCAGTTCATTTCTCACTTTATCCTTTCTTGTCCAGCCAAGTGACCATCTTAACATTCCCATTTCTCCCAACCAAACTTCTTTATCTTGTTTCTTTGTCACAGCTGCTGTCTCTAACCCATACAACACATAACTCCTGACATTTGAGCTAAAACAAATAAATAATGGCTTCACTGGGGAAAGTGAGTTTTTTTTTTTAATTTCAAACAGTTAACTTTCCTAAATCTGATTATTTTGACATTAAAACTCAATAATATGTTTAATCGTGTTCATTCCGAATCAATCACCTTTTTTCAGACGGAGGGTCAAATATAAACAGTCGGTCTTCACGCATAATGATAAATACAGAAACAGATTTTGATTAACATTTACGCACTGGCAGGTTGAATGTCATTTCCGTGTGGGATGGTTAGCTGTTATCGAAAGACTGAATATATAGGGAATGAGATAAGCGGAAGAGTAGCGTCCCTTGATTGGACGTCACCTTACAGAGAGAACGTCAATTTGGTTTTGAAGTCCCTCAAGCCGCTTTCACCGGAAGCGAGGACGAGAGACGAATGCGCACAACCAACATGACGTTCTCTCTCTAATAACTTTTCCGCCAGTGACGTCACAGACTATGGGTGACGTCCAATCAAGGGACGCTACTCTTCCGCTAATCTCATTCCCTATTATGAACGTCAAATTTGACGTGTTTCGTTTTAGGCTTGTTCGTTTGTTGGTTTGATTTTTTTTTCCGTTTGTTTGTATTTCATATGATTAAATTTCAATGAATTTTGAAATAATCAATATTTTTTTTAGTTGATTTTTTTTGTCGTCGTGAATAATATGTGTTAATAACAAGAAATAAAAAAATGATAAATAAGCAATTCAATATAGCGTACTCCCACGTGCATGTCATGGTCTAAGAGCTCTGCGGCTTGTGCGGTTATGTTGTCTAGTGGTATGACACTCGCTTTCGGATCGGAAGGTCCTGGGTTCTAGCCTCGCGCTCGGCGCATAGTTGAGTCATTGGAATAGGGTCTTTACTCACATTCTCTCAACGTACTTAGGTGTAAAATGTTAACAGCGTTGTCTTTGTCCGAAAAATTGTAATATCGCCTAACAGGCGTCATGTCTCGTCCTACATGTTAAATGTTGCTGTTGACCAGGGACCCCTTGTAAAACGCTTTGAGCACATTTAGTGGATATAGCGGTATATAAAGCTCAATTTTTTAAAGAGCTCCACAACGAGAGGCAAGATGGTCGTGGGATTAAGTCCTCTCACATCCACCTGAAATATTCAAGCTTGGTACATCCTTCATCATCTTGTTTTTTTTGTTTTTTTCATCTTGTGCGGCTATGTGGTCCTGTGGTATGACACACCCTTTCGGACTGGAAGATCCTGAGTTCGAACCTCTCTCGGAGAATTGTTGAGTCCTTAGAAAAGGATCTTTATTCACATTCTCTAACTGTACTCAGATATAAAATGAGTGCCTGGCCGTTAACAGCGTTGTCTCTGTGTGGCCTTGAACAAGTCACCTCGCCCTAGCTCTGTTTGCGGCGCTGCACTCACTGCGGCTGACGCCTGGGTTATTCCAGTCTTCCCTTGGAATAAACCTTGGACAAATTTTCCCTACTGGATGAATAAAGGGAAGTATTATTATTTTTTAAAATCATAAAGTCAATTTATAGCATCGATTTTACCAAGATATAGTGTCGTTTGAGAGTCTTCACAATCGTGACAACAAAGAGTGTTAGTACGTCACAGATTGGCCGACATAAGTTATTTTCTGGAGTTTACCCTCCACGAAACCCTCTAGAAAAAGGGGGCATTATCCATTCTAAAAATCTTGCCTAATAGATGTATAGCATTGTCTCCCTTGGCCGTTGAATTGTGCTCCATAGTCGTAAAAATGAAAATTAATTAATTAATTAATTAATTAATTACTATTATTTATTGTCGCTATTATTATTTGTTCTATCTTTTTTTGGAAAACCCTGATTTCAATAAAAGCAATTGTAAACAATGTTAGTTATTAATCCAGCTACGAGACGTTAAAGGATTGATGGAGATCCTTGTAATAAAATCGCGTTTTTATTGTGCCTTGAAGTTTGTCTCTTGACGAAGGCAAAGGGCCGAAACGTTTGTTGTTATATGTTTTCCCTTTTCATATGATGAGTCGCATTTACACACTTTATTTTTCTCTCCGTTATATTCTCTGAAATAAGCATCTCTAGCTTTTTATATCTTGGAGATCTCGGATATTTAAGGATGTGTTTATCAGGACCTATCAGAGACATGACCTAAGATAGAGGTAATACGTTTATATATATATATATATATATATATATATATATATATATATATATATATATATATATATATATATATATATATATATATAATTGAGCTTTATATAGCGCAATATCCACTAAATATGCTCAAAGCGCTTTACAAGGGGTTCCTGGCTAACAGCAACATTTCACGGGAGACAACGCCTTTTTAGGCGATATTACAATTTTTCGGACAAAGACAACGCTGTTAACCGCCAGGTACTCAATTTACACCTGAGTACGGTGAGAGAATGTGAGTAGAGTGCCTTTTCCAAGGACTCAACTATGCGCTGAACGCGAGGCTCGAACCCAGGACCTTCCGATCCGAAAGCGAGTGCCATACCACTAGACCACAAAGCCGCACTATTGAACAGTAAAGAAAAAACTACCATTAATGAGGGTATTAACGTTAAAAATTGTACCTGTTAATCACTAATGAAAAGATGACAATGGTAAGATATCGGCCGGATGGGAACAGTACAGACAATGGACGTTTCGGATACGAACCCTTCGTCAGCACAACAATAAACAGATGAGTGTTGAAAACAAATAGAATAAAATGGGAGTATAAATTGTAACATCTGTACTCTTTGGTGCGGCTATGTGGTCTTGTGTTATGACACTCGCTTTCGGATCGGAAGTTCCTGGGTTCGAGCCTCGCTCTCGGCGCATAGTTGAGTCCTTGGAAAAGGCTCTTTACTCACATTCTTTCAAGGTACTCAGGTGTAAAATGAGTACCTGGCCGTTAACTGCGTTGTATTTGTCCGAAAAATTGTAAAATCGCCTAACAGGCGGCATGTCCCGTCCTACATGGTAAATGTTGCTGTTGACCAGGGACCCCTTGTAAAGCGCTTTGAGCACATTTAATGGATATTGCCCTATATAAAGTTCAATTATTTTTTTAATGGTAGTTGGAGTGGGGATGAAGCGCTGACGCTATCCAAATCGTCAATTGTCTCTACTGTTCCAATCCGAATCCTTTCCATTATCACCTTTTCGTTTGAACTGAGCTCCCCAGGATTGAATGGGTAACACCGTAGCTATCGTTATGTGATAGCTTTTAATTCAGAAAAGTGAGTGGAGCAGGCACTTATGTTGGTAACAACAAGATATGAAGTGAGTAGAAAAGTGCCAGAAGACAATAGAGAATAAAAAATTTTTTCGCGGCGGTGGTGGGGTTTGAACCTGCGATCTTATTGGTACGACAACTCCACCTGGCAGGTGAGAGCGTGGCTCTACCGTGTGAGCTATCCACGAACACAAAAATATTCGTTTCAAACCCAAAGTCATTTCTAGATCCCTCTCTCACCCACTTCTTGAGATCGCCGATTCGTTCACCACCATCGCGAAGTAATTTTGACCAGCAGTTAAGCTTAATAGCCAATATTCTCATCACAAACATATAACATAGAAACGATTGAGACATTGAGTATGCTCCGGTGTATGGGTGAATTTTTAATTCAGAAAAGTGAGTGGAGCAGGCACTTATGTTGGTAACAACAAGATATGAAGTGAGTAGAAAAGTGCCAGAAGACAATAGAGAATAAAAAATTTTTTCGCGGCGGTTTGAACCTGCGACCTTATTGGTACGACAACTCCGCCTGGCAGGTGAGAGCGTGGCTCTACCGTGTGAGCTATCCACGAACACAAAAATATTCGTTTCAAACCCAAAGTCATTTCTAGATCCCTCTCTCACCCACTTCTTGAGATCGCCGATTCGTTCACCACCATCGCGAAGTAATTTTGACCAGCAGTTAAGCTTAATAGCCAATATTCTCATCACAAACATATAACATAGAAACGATTGAGACATTGAGTATGCTCCGGTGTATGGGGTGAATTTTTAATTCAGAAAAGTGAGTGGAGCAGGCACTTATGTTGGTAACAACAAGATATGAAGTGAGTAGAAAAGTGCCAGAAGACAATAGAGAATAAAAAATTTTTTCGCGGCGGTTTGAACCTGCGACCTTATTGGTACGACAACTCCGCCTGGCAGGTGAGAGCGTGGCTCTACCGTGTGAGCTATC
>NC_088365.1:17116405-17123905 GCF_034508935.2 Berghia stephanieae | reverse complement strand
GGAGGGAAAAAAACAAGAGTACCTTATTTTCTAAAATCAGCATGTCTCGACAGGGGGATTTGAACTTGAGAACTCGTGATGACAGTTTGAGATGATCTTGCGTCAGGTTAGGGTATAATCACACCTTACCTGCTAAGGATCAATATGGGATCAATTGTCATTTTTAATTGACCCTCACTTCCAGGAATATGACCATATTCTAGTTTCAATTCATTAAGTTTTATATAAAAGATATCATTTATTTTCATGTTATAGTGTTGACTCGAGCGTGTCGTCAAGACGGGTTATCATCATTTCTGTTTGATTGCCCGATCTATGTTTAATGGCTTACGTATACGTGTCATATAAATGATATTGTAAAATATGTGAAGTGAATTAAGATAATGAATATTACAATTTATTCTTAGAGAAAAAGGAAGAATACATAAGTCTAGTAAAAAAAAACAGTGGGATCCTTCTAAATTGTCAAGTTACAAAATCGAGGAAATAGCCCCCGACATATTAGACCCTCAAATAGAAATAAACGTTGATTCACAATTCTATTATTCTAACAAGTCGGCTTGATATCACAATTATGTGATACAAGATGGAATCAAGTAGGTAATGAAAGTTATATTTGTGTATAATCTTAAAATCGAATAAAGCATGATACGTAAATGGAACAATTGTTTGTGATAATTAAAGAATCAGAAGGTTTAGTTTTTAAAATGAATCTCAACGTAGAAAGTGTGTGATCTTTTATCCTGTTAGAGCTACTCAATTTGGATTGCATTTACAGCAATAGAATAAAGTTAATACTCTAATTCAAGTCATATGTGTTTATGTTCTACTTTTATTCTATTACTAACAAGAAATGGATGAGAAAAAATCACTTAATCTAGCCGATGCGTTCATAAGCCAAAGTACCTGTTCTTTGATGTTGGAGCAGCTTGCACACGAGTTAAACGGTTTTGATGCAGGGGTAGTGGTACTCGTTTTGGAGGGATTGAACCGAATTGGAAAATGTACTCACGCTCAGAGCTTTATATCAAATGACAATTCGATTGAAACCTTCAGAAGCATTCTATGCCAAAGGCACTGTCATTCTTTATTAAGAGATTCCTTTTCCATGAAATGTACCCCGGAAATTCAAATTCTTAAATGTTTCACGATTTTTCGATCGCTAGAAATACCACTGCACACCGCTGCTAAAAGCTACAAAATGGAATTGAGTGACTTTGGTGATGAAATCGAGGACATTCATATTAGTGAGAATTCGTTGTTATATTACTATGCAAACATTGAGGACAGTCAGAGTGACGAAATTAATAAACAAAATTCTCCAATCAACAAAGAATGTCAGGAAGTTCAATTTAGTCGCAATGATAATTACACGAATGACCGTTGTTATGTACTTTGCTCTCTTAGAAAAAGGAATACATCTCATTGTGAAAATACAGGCATTTTGAACCAGTGCATACAGGATGGCGTGTTGAAACCTGTGGAAACTTTTAAAAACAAGAATAATGAGAACATGACCACTAAGGATCCCCCCTCTCATTGTTGTGGAAACAGCCCTGACGTGCAGCAAATATCTAAGTGTTCGTCCAATGCAAAAAATTCATCGAAATCTCATTAATTCATCAAACGTTCCAAATCTACAGTTAGGACAAAGTGAAGGAATTCCTAATAATTACAACAATACGATTGTAGGAGACACCGATTCTGCTGATGTTGAAGTCGAAGGCAAACTGATGACAACAACTTTGTCAGAACTTGGAGTATCAAACCTGTATCAAGGTGAAATTATCATAAAACGCAATGACGTTCAAGATACGAGTACTAATAGTAGTGACGATAACAATAGCGATGGAGTTTATATGATTCTATACGCTACAAAAGGTGCTGGTGGCGGTAATGGTGTCAAGAGTCTAAAGAGACCTAATAACACTGTTATAAAAAGGATGCTGAAAACAGACTGTAAAATTGAAATGTTGATATTGACTCGAGGTGATAGAGACAGACAATTAAAAACTTCTCTCGGATCACAATCAGACAAGGAACAAAATAAAGAAGCAAGTAGCGGCTCTGATAATAAGCATGAGACTAATCCTGAGGAATCAAAAAGCGATTTAAAACCAGATGAGGAAAATGAAAAAAGAAACTCTCAACAGCTTGAATCAAATACAGATACGGTTGCAAAGTCATCAACAACTTTTGAATGTGTTTCCAAAGCAATCATGTCGTTTTCTTGCTACAACGAGCTGAGATCCGTTATATATACTATACAAAATGGTAATAAACAGACCAATAGAGGTACTTGTTATGTTGAAAATGGTGGCAAAAAAGGTGATGAAAATGAAACCAACAGTGTATTTCACAAAGACAGAGTAATCGATAACAACAGTAGAGGTTGTTCCACAAACAGCTCAAAAAATGTTTCTAGGGTAGCACCACAAAGGAGCGACTTGGATTTGATAGGGGCATTCACGTCTTCTGGGAACTCCAGACTGTTTTTTGACCGATTAACTACAAAACTAAGCAACGTTAATGAAACAGTGGGATTGCTAGCACTTGAGGGCCTGGTTAGGCTTGATAAGGATATCGGTGAACTCAATAACCCGGAAATAATATCTCTTCCGAGAAAAGGAAATGGACATCTTCGTTTTGTTGATGGATTAAGAAGGCTGCTCCACATCTGGGTGTGCAATTTTCCCACTGGTTCTTTACCTAAGATTTGGTGGAGCTTCGCTACTCTCTTCTCGTTTACAGAACATTGCGAGTTCCCATGTTTGTGGATTATCTTTACAAAGTCACAGTGAGGGCTTTAAGGGATTTCACGGAACAGCAGCTGACGGAGATTGAGATTGATGGAGACACGCCAATATATCATTTGACACATTGGGCAGAGGCTATGAGCATTAATTCCCAATGCAGATTTAGAGCGAGCAACAGAAAAAATGCAGTTGAGGGAACGTGGTTCAGTCCTGGGATAAAATCAGACAGTATTTATGGGAGTAAATGTTTTAAAACGAGTCTGTCACTTTTAGGCGTTACGGGCCTGTACCAAGGGGAAATTGTTTACTACAAGGATGAGAGGAATATCATTCTCTACGCCACAGATGATCCTGGTGTGGATTTCAAAGGATTAAAGAAACCAACAGAACTCTTCGTTAAGGAAGAAGCAAAAACGTTATCAGTCAACAAGGATCGTAACCCCGTCCCTTTGTACATGTTTCTATTTTTGTCCCATGCAGATTTTTGCCTTCTCCCAAGAAATTCCATCGTGTTATAAGCCAAGAGGCCGATGTTTTTCACAAGCCATTTTGTATTGGAGTGAATAGAGGTTATCGAGGTAGTTGTGATGAATTACTGGGAAGTCAACCCTTTCCTATATATACTCCTCGTAATTTAATTTGTTCTCCACATTTTGCCAATCCTTTTTACTACCCTTTTTACCGGTTTCACCAACCGTTTCCTCATTACCAGCACAACTTTCGCTATGACTACTTTTTTGACACACCTTCTTCTTACTATCGAGATCCGTGCCCGTGGCAGTTCCATTGGTGAAAAAGAAAAGAGAAAATAAAAAGAAGAAAAACAAAGCAAAGCAATCTTAAAAGCAGTAGCAGCCGTAACGACAACATTAACAGGAAAAACAACAACAACCAAAAATAGTAACAACAGCAACAGCAACAAAGAGTCTAGCTCATATGAGAGCTTTTTTTCCAAAGAAATTCCATTATTATTATTATTATTATTATTATTATTATTATTATTATTATTATTATTATTATTATTATTATTATTATTATTATTATTATTATTTATTATCATTATTATTATTATTATCATTATTATTATTATCATTATTGTTATTATTATTATTATATTATATTATTATTATTATTATTATTATTATTATTATTATTATTATTATTATTATTATTATTATTATTATTATTATTATTATTATTATTATTATTATTATTATCATTTAATAATAATATATACTTTATTCATCCAAAAAATGGAAATTCGTTTACATGCGTGGCATGCATAAACATGTATAAACACAAAGTTGAGAATCTATGGCGACAATGTATATACATATATATATATATATATATATATATATATATATATATATATATATGCAAATGTACAAAAAATTAAAAATATACAACCACAAACCAATAACAACACTTTATATATTAATTTGATAAATTGAGATTTATTATTCCGAACTTGTTTATTATTATATTATTATTATTATTATTATTATTATTATTATTATTATTATTATTATTATTATTATTATTATTATTATTATTATTATTATTATTATTATTATTATTATTATTATTATTATTATTATTATTATTGTTATTATTATTATTATTATTATTATTATTATTATTACTATTATTATTATTGTTATTATTATCATGTATAGAATCTAAACACATTCCGTTAAGATGTAACAAAAAAATTAGTTCTAATAAACCATTGTGGTTGACAAAAAACGTTAAACGTACAATTAATAAGAAACATAAATTGTATAAGAAATTCAAAAAGTATCCTACAACAGATACTTTTCATAATTATATCAAGGTTAGAAATAACACCAAATACACGATTCAAAATGCTGTGAAAAGGTATGAATGTACATTGGCACAAGAATGTAAGAGTGTCCGAAAGGCTTTTGGAGATACGTCAACAGAAAGTTGAAAAGAAAACCAGGTGTTAGTGATTTACTGAAAGATGATGGTACAAGGTTACTTCCGATATAGATAAACTAATGTTTTAAATAATTATTTTTCATCTGTGTTTGTTCAAGAAGACACTACAAATATACCAACTTTCAATGTTACAAATCAATTAAACGTCTCCGATTTTTATATTACACAAGAAGACATACTTGCAAAATTGTTGAATTTAGATGTGACTAAAAGCATGGGACCCGATTCCATTCATACCCGTTTACTGAAAGAAGTGGCCTTTGAAATATCACAGCCGCTATCAACAATATATAATAAGTCTCTTGAATCTGGTACCTTACCCATTGAATGGAAACAAGCCAATGTTACTGCCATTCATAAAAAGGGAAGCAAACTAGATGCTGCAAACTATAGACCCATCAGCTTAACATGCATACTCTGTAAGGTTATGGAGTCTATCTTGAAAGACCAAATAATGGACTTTCTTGAAAGTCATGCGATGCTAAACGATAACCAGCATGGTTTTAGATCAAAGAGATCATGCATTACTTAACTTTTACAGGTGATGGAGTATTTTACCAAGTTAATTGATCGTGATCAATGCATTAATGTTGTTTATCTTGATTTCCGCAAGGCTTTTGATTCTGTACCTCATGAGAGATTATTCATTAAACTAAAAGCATATGGATTTAAAGGGAATATCTTTAACTGGATTAAAGACTTTCTTAATAATCGAATACAAAGGGTCATTGTCAATGGTGTGGGGTCGGATTTTAAGAATGTAATTAGTGGTGTACCCCAAGGAAGCGTATTGGGACCACTTTTATTTCTTTTATATATAAATGATTTACCATGTGGCATAAATTCAGCCTGCAAACTGTTTGCAGAAGATACAAGATCTATAGTACAACTGAACATCATAACATTCTACAAAATTATACATTTTCACTTTTCAAATGGTCTACAACATGGCATTTGGATTTTAATGTTTCGAAATGTAAAGTATTACATATAGGAAAAAATAATCCATGTCATAATTATTTTATCGATACTTCTATGTCAAATCTACTTTCCGTTGTGCCGTATGAAAAGGATGTGGTAGTTACTTTTTATTCACATTTGAATTTTGATTTACATATTGATAATTGTGTAAGCCGTGCAAACAGAATGATGGGAATAATATATAGAACCTTTATATGTCTTGATAAAACCACATTTTATATTTGTATATATAAATCGGTCGTTCGACCAATTCTAGAATACGGAAATTGCATCTGGAGCCCATTATATAAAAGACAATCTATTAGTATTGAAAGTGTACAGAGAGCTACCAAAAAAATTATACAATACAGTATTTATCTTATAAGGAAAGGTTAGAATTTCTTGACTTACCCAGTTTGAAATATAGAAAAATTCGTGGGGATTTAATTCAGGTTTATAGATTGGTACATGGTATGGATAGGATAGACTTTTCTGATTTTTGTTTCATATTCTAATATTACTTTTACTAGAGGGGACAAGTTTAAGATTTTTGTCTCTAGATGCAAAACAAACATAAGACAAAACTGGTTCGGTATTCGTATTGTTCAGAAATGGAACAGTTTGAAATTTGAAACAAAGAATGCAAAATCTATGGATTATTTCAAGGTGTTAGTAGACAGGGAATTATATGATGGGAGATTTATATATGATGAATAATACCTGTTTGCACTGCTGTGATGACATGGCTTTCAATCTTGTATGTATATATTATGCATTATGATATTATTATGGTTATCTTCTATACGCGTGTGTATGTGTGTGTGTGTGTGTGTGTGTGTGTGTGTGTGTGGTTTGCATGTCACGGTTAAAGATATATACACCACATTTACATGAGTACATTTAAGTTGAAATACTATCTTTACCACGTGTATCATTTTTGTAATCTTTAATCAATAGATTTATGGCATTACTAATTAATATTAAGGGCATTCAAGGGATCTTATCCTATTTTGCCCTATACCATATGTTATGTTATGTTATGTTATGTTATTATTATTATTATTATTATTATTATTATTATTATTATTATTATTATTAGTATTATTATTATTATTATTATTATTATTATTATTATTATTATTATTATTATTATTATTATTATTATTATTATTATTATTATTATTATTATTATTATTATTATTATTTATTTTTATGAACTTATCCTCCAGAACTAAGTTCATCCAGACGGAATACCTCTTCAAGATTTGATAGTGCGAATTTAGAAAGGATGTGATGTACAACGACAAAAGGCCTTTTTTAAACTTTTGCCAGAACGTTTTAACTTGAAATGTCGATTTGATAAGATAATAAGTCCGAAAACTTTATACGTTATTGTCACAAGCTAATAATTATTTTCGTTTTTATGACTTGCAAATATCATGTTTACTTCATTTCTAACCAGTCTAATGATTTTTATTTATCAAAAGGATAAAAACAACAATAATTCACTATTTTTCTAGTATTTTACCTCTTAACATTTATTCATTATTCAATTTGTCTTGCTTTGTTTTTTGTTGTTTTTTTTTGTCTTGTTTTTTTTTGTTTTTTTTTCTTTTGGTTTTTTTTTTTCTAGTTTTCGTTTTTCCTAATTGGATTGTCCCCAATATACTCGGTTGACTAACACGACTATGAATATGGCTGCGCTGTCTCCATGGACGCTTGCAGTAAATGTGCGTGTTACTTCGAGTGTGTCAGTCTCTTTCTATTATCCAGTTAGCAAATTGGATTCAATAGTCTGATGTCACGTCGCCAAGCAAAG
>NC_088365.1:17083862-17116305 GCF_034508935.2 Berghia stephanieae | reverse complement strand
TTTTATGTTATGCAACCAGGGACGATTAGCCACTAAAAAGTGGCTGTTGTCTGGTCTGCTCCCTAGTCTGTGGCTACGGTCCACACATGAACAACATTCGGCGAACGCAGCAAATAAGACGAACAAAACGTGCAAAAATCGACATGGGAAATAGAAGGAAAAAAGAGTGTCTCGACCAACTTAACCAGTTCTACGCTCGGTTCGATTGTCATGACCACATTGAAGAAATAAAGCAACTTCTGAAAATTTAACTTCAGAAAAAGAGCACCAACCAGATGTCATCTCGGTATCACTACTCAAAACGTATACTTCACAATTGTCCTCATTTTCTGTGTCATCTACAATAAATCGTTGAGCTCAGGGAAATACCAACACAATGGAAGACGTCAAAAATTGTACCCGTGCCAAAGACACCTTTAGCAAATGAAATTAATTACTTTAGACCTGTTGCCTTGACTCCTCCAATTCCTATGAAATGCCTTTAAAGGGTCATACAAAGATTGTTTCTTCCACAATGCGAAACTCATCTAGTTAACCACCAATAAGCATATAAAGCAAAACGCAGAGTGGACGACGCAATACTCCATTTCACCCAAAATGCATACAAACACCTCGACATACCGAAGGCATATAATATTAGGAATTACTATTCGTCGACTTTCCGAGTGCGTTTAATACCATTCAACATCATCGCCTCATGCCAAAACCACTACACATGAACGTCAGTGCTAACATCGCTCTGTGGATTTTAAATTATTTGACAGAAAGATCACAATATGTGTCGGTCCGCACAGACAATTTGGTAATTGATTCATCAACCATATCCATCAACACGGGTGCTCCACAAGGAACGGTTCTTGCTCCCTTCCTTTTTTTTCTATTTATACAAATGACTGTGTAAGCAATTTTTCTAATATCATTTTCTTAAAATATGCAGACGATACAGCAATTCAGGATTTAATCCTCACAGAAGCTGATATTGTGAACTACACACAATCGATATCCATATTTGTTGATTGGTGCGAAGAAAACCATTTCCAGCTAAATGTGAAAAAAAAACAAAAGAATTGATCATTGACTTTAGGGCAGCTGGAGATGGTCACAACCCCATTATTATAAAATATGAAATTGTTGAAAGAGTAGAAGAATATAAGTATCTTGGGGTTGTCGTTGACGAGAAGTTAGAGTGGACAAAACAGTCCACCAGTGTCACCAAAAAGCTTAAAACTAGAATGTATTTTCTAAGAAAACTCAATAGAGTGAATTTGGACAATCGGCTGCTTTTTCTGTTTTATGACACATACATTATCAGTGTACTACGCTACTGTTTGCCAGCCTGGGGTGGGAATAACAAAAGATCTGTAAAGTCGAAGATCGACAAAGTTTTGAAACACTGCCAGAAAATGCTAAAATGCCCTTCAATTTTAGACTTTGACTATTTTTATCTGAAATCATGTAATGAAAAAATAAACAAAGTCATTAGAGATGGATCCCATCCACTACACAAAGAGATTCAATTCAGCAAAAGAAGGGGTCGTCTTTTGCACTGTGTCACAAAGAAATAAAGACATTTTAATTCTTTTCTCCCCGAGGCTGTGAGAAACTATGCACTGACATTGACTTAGACTTAGCTCAGAGAGCTTTACAAAGGGTCCCTGACCAACCGCAACACGTAACACGTAGAACAAGTCATGGCGCATGTTAGGGGATATTACATTTTTTGTCCAACAGAAACAAAGCTGTCAACGGGCAGGTAATCGTTTTACACCTGAGTACTGTGAGTGAATGTGAGTTAAGAGCCTTTTCCACGGACTAAACTACCTATGCGCCGAGTGTCGCTCGAACCCAGGACCTTCCGATCCGAAAGCCAGTATCATACCACTAGACCACATAACCCCACAGGAAAAGAAAAAAAAGGTGTCCCTTGACACACGAGTGGGAGAACTAAACAGAGAAAATAAAATTCGAATAAAACAACACAAACAATATTATGAGTTGATTTCATAGTTATGTATTATCACAGTCCGACTTTGCTTTTAATCAATTTCATTGTATATTATATAAGGGTTAATATTATTCCATAATTTAGATTTCAGAATAGACCAATCAAATGTCATGGGGAAAATTGTTAGATTTACTACAATGAATAATAAGTGAGGATAAGAGACATCATACCTCTCTAAATATAAATAAATAAATATTCACAAATAGCGCATCACCTAATATTTTAATCTGCTCTTACAGTGGGTTATACCAGCTATTGAGATTTTTAACTTTTAAAAAACGTCAGCATTTATATAGCGCAAAATCCACTAAACGTGCTCAAAGTGCTTTAGACAAGTTACATAATTTAAAATAAATAAGTTATTTAACAGTTACACACACACACACATATATATATATATATATATATATATATATATATATATATATATATATATATATATATATATAGTGCGCTTGGCTAAGAAGCTCACAACTTGCCACCCGGAAGTATAACGACCAACACACAAAACTGTGTGTAACCGTAAACGTTTATAGTCTGGTTAATATAGTTTAGTGAGAATTACTTATAAACGCGGATGGCCAAAAAAAAAACCAATAACACAGACCCGAATGACGTCATCGTCATTCTATCTATAGTCTGGACACTACAGTTAAGTGAAAATAACCCATAAACGTGGATGGCAAAAAACTATAACAAAGACTCGAGTGATATCATCTTCATTCTATCTATAAAAGTTGAAGGTTACCTATTCTTTTGTGTGTTGGTGTGTTATATCCGGCTGGCAATTTTATGTGTTATTTAAACCAAACGCAATTCATCGTCTGTTTTGCTGTACTCTAAAAAAAAAAAAAATTAAAAAAAAATTGACCAGAAAACGAGTTTTCTGACAAAGATTCTTAAAATGTCTTTATTATTTCAGACTACTGCAATATTGTTCTATAATAATCGCAAATATTGGGGGGGGGGGGGGAGATAACATTGGAGTTTAATACTTCAGCTTCAGTTGTGAAATAGTAAAATAAATACAAAATAAGGAAGTTTCAGGTTCAAAAGTCTTCTTCGGCAAACAACAAATTAACAAATACTTCAATATTATACATGAAATCTAAAAAGACTAGAGAAAGACCTTTAAAACACGTTCTATTTTCATTTTCTTTGACCTCAATCAACAGTATTCAAAATTTGATCTTCTCTATTAAATGTCTGTTTGACATCGGTTTAGGAGTTTCATTTTCAATATGTAATAATTTATATAACTCGTGATTATCTATTTAATGTATGAGACATTTATCAGGGTAATAGAAGAGTGTGTTATCAGAGACTACAATGACAGTATCGAGATAAGAAACTTAGGAGCTACTTCTGTATGTGAGTTTTCCATGTGAAGTCAGTAATCAATGCACTTGAGTATCGATGGTATGTGTTAATTAAAGTACACACCATTTCTACACGCCATATCAATCGTACAAGAAGACATACTGTTTATAAACCTAAACGTTTATTGTCTGTTAGAGAGAATTTCGTGAAAAGTAATCACACAGACTGAAGACAGAAAGCTGCGAAAACCTGAGCCAAAACGCTTCAACAGTCGTAACGTCACTTCCTTCCTAATGACGCTTGGTAACTTAGTAACACTGACTCTAAACTATCGGAACAATGGCGGACGCCGGTATGAAATATTTCTCCGGGGAGCACAAAAGCCTATCCAGAGGGGGAAAAATATAAATTTGATCATACTTTGACTTTTACACATTCTGATCACACGGCATATGAAAAGTTCTAGCCAGCATGAAGAATAAAAAGTAATGATTTTCTTTGTTTAGAACTAAGATGGCCGCCGTTGCCGGGCGGCGTGACATCAGACTACTGAATCCAATTTAAGTCGTATTATTATTATAAATAAACAGTATGAGTGAGATGATGTTTACCGACTTGACACGACCTGACATAGTTACGCATCATCTGCTATTAAAACCCTATAGAGAATAAGATTATCGGAAGAGTAACGTCCCTTCATTGGACGTCACCTTACAGAGAAACGTCAATTTGGTTTTGCGCATGCGTCTCTCTCGTCCTCGCTTTCAGTGAAGTGTATCAAGTCGCTTTCACCGGAAGCGAGGACGAGAGACGCATGCGCAGAACCAACATGACGTTCTCTCTCTAATAACTTTTCCGCCGGTGACGTCCAATCAAGGGACGCTACTCTTCCGCTAATTTCATTCCCTATTGCCACCCCAGACGTTCCTCGTCTCTGTATTACAGTCTCAGTGATACATACAGGTATAAGTATTTTCAAATAAATAATTTGTTTTTACATATCACAATTGAAATGAGACATATCAAATGGATAATCATAAATATAAATCAATGCGTGCGTAGAATCTAAAAGTAAGTCAGGTTTAATTAATTATATACATTAAATATCTATGTGAATGTGAGCGCTGATGCTACAATACAATAAAAGGGAATGTTTGGATAACATTTGATCATAACAATTATCATAGGACGGGAAATAAGTTCACATAACATTAATAAAATATACCATATTATAACTTTTACGTAAATCATAAAGATTGGACATCTTGAAAACAAGTCATGGGAGTTTCATTAAAACTATGGAGATGGCAATTTTGGGGGCATGTCTGTCGCAGACCTACCGAAACATTGACATTGAAGGTTCCACCCCGAGGAAAGAGGAAGTCAGACGGACTGTCCCCCTTGGAGATCTGGTGTCGTACCGTGGTGAAGGACTACTTAACTCCCTCAACCCTAACACCGACTATATCCGTAGTTTACCCGGGTTACTTTTACCCCATGCCTATCTAACTCACTCAACCCTAACACCGACTATATCCGTAGTTTACCCGGGTTACTTTTACCCCAAGCCTATTTAACTCACTCAACCCTAACACCGACTTTATCCGTAGTTTACCCGGGGTTACTTTTACCCCATGCCTATTTAACTCATTCAACCCTAACACCGACTATATCCGTAGTTTACCCGGGTTACTTTTACCCCATGCCTATAATTTATTACATTTTTCTGAGACAAAATATAGGCGTAGTATCAAAGCTAATGTTTTTAGTTTTTACATGTTAATGGTAGTTGAATAAAACTATCTAGGTACTCGTACATACTCATTTTAAATACATATTTTTCCAATTTTGAAAAGTAGCAAAATTCTCTAGGATTGAGTGAGTTAAAGCAGAGAGGACTGTCCTTCGGAGTGACCCCAAGAATAACAGATGACAGAACCAGGTACCAGATAGATATAGAGATCCCTTGCGCTGCCTCACGTACCAGCAGGGTCGGAGAGGATTACGTGTGAGTGTCCGAGTGAGGTACAGTTTACATCAAACATTTGTGATTTCCTGGTAGTTTGTTTTGTTTTTAAGGGTTTTACGGCGCTTGCAACACTTTAAGGTCATATCAGCGCCAGTAAAAAAAAGAAGAAAATGATTAGTAAAAAGTTCTAGAATTCCAATAAAAGTACCCAAGAAAAGGTAAGACAAAGGGGAATTGGTTCAAATAGGAAACAGGTGTAGATTCCAAGAGCACACCATCAAAGTACTTAGTTTGAGATTACCTAAAAGTCTCATCCAGACACAAGCACAGGTCCCCACTGAGAGGAATACACTTAAAATGTTTTACAAATAATATATAAAATATAAAGAAAACATAATACAGTGCATAACAGAGAGATGATTTACAAGGAAAAAAACTATCATCTCCCATTTCGTGGTAGTATAAAATGACTATATGTATGCATTGAATCTGGAATTGCTATAGACACCATGCAAATAGAATCAACCCAATTTATATATTTCAGATTTTGTATTTTGTATCTTCCAATTTAGTGAATCTTAATATTTTTGTGTCATAAGTAGTAAATCCGCTTATTATCACAGTCTTGATAATAATTATTTGATCACAACAAACTGACTGCCCTTGTCAGTGAAAATTAATTTTAAAAATCGTATTCACAACAACAACAAAAATACTAAATATTAGATAAATATTACAGTGACGAACCAATGGGATTTCATTATCTGGTCATGTTTTTTTTTTTTTTTTTTTTTTTTAAATTGAAGAAATATTATTGAGATGATCTCAGAAATTTAAAAAAAAACGGTATCTAACATTTATTTCCTTCTTTTGTTTGCTTTTGAGTTAAGACAGGAAATGACTGAAAGGAAAACGGGAGGTGAGGGGGGGGGGGGACATCTACTTGGTCTGTGTAACTCTTGTATATCATTAAAAATCAATCAGTGATTTACGCCTGTATTTACGTCTACACCACATATCGCCATATCTGGTCCACCTTCTCAATCATGTATTATGGCGTAAATCAGAAACTAAAAACTGACTGCTTGGTCTAAATTTGGAATTTAAAATTGAATCAGTCTGCCTTATTCAGAAAAATGAAATGAATTTCTCACACTACGAAGGTCACAGCTTTTGTAATTCTAATCGCTTTTCTTCCATATTCGATTCTCAACATCTGGACCAACCTGACATAATATACGGGAAGGGAGGTTGTTCTTTTTATATACTTTTTATTGATATATAAAAAGGGACATGGGTTTCATTCAATAAAGCCTGAGTCGCATCATTTAATTCTTTATTAATGAAATCACAGTTAATTCTCTATTAATGAAATCACAATTAATTCTCTATTGAGGTCTGTGGTTGTAATAGGCTTCAAGAGTCATGACGTCACTTCCCTCGTTATGACGCATAGTAACTTAGCAACTGGTTCTAAACGATCGGAACAATGGCGGATCCCCTTATGAAATACTTTTCCAACGAGCATAAAAGTGTGTCCAGAGGAGAAAAACATTATAAATCTGATCATGTTTTGACTTTTTCACATTCTGATCACATGACACGTGAAAACGGTCTAGCCAGCATGGAGAATAAAAAGTACCGATTTTCTTTGTTTAGAACCAAGCTGCTCGTTGCTGGGCGGACGTGACATCAGACTATTGAATCCTATTGAAAGATATGATGATGAATAAATTCAACCTTGACATGCGTGGGTCTTAATCATCCAACTGACACAACATGGCGACGCCTCGATTGACCCAATGGTTCTCGTTCTTGTCGCTAGGCAACGACATGGTTAGGACATAGTTGGTAGAATGACCTGTTGTCGATAACACACCGCGCCTGGCGCTTGTCTTGTAAACTGGGAACGAATACATTGAGAGTGACGATATCGGATTAGAAGCGACACTACAAATAAAATCAATAATAAATAAAATTTCCTTTATTCGTCCCATAGGGGACATTTGTCTCTATAGGGTCTATTCCAAGGGAAGAATGGAATAACCAACGCGTCAGTCGCAGTGCAGTGCCGCAAAATGACCTAGGGCGAGGTGACTTACTCAAGGCCAAACAGCGCAGTGGGTATTCGAACTCGGAAAAGTGAGTGGAGCAGGCACTTATGTTGGTAACAACAAGATATGAAGTGAATAGAAAAGTGCCAGAAGACAATAGAGAATAGAAATTTTTCGCGGCGGTGGTGGGTTCGAACCTGCGACCTTATTGGTACGACAACTCCGCCTGGCAGGTGAGAGCGTGGCTCTACCGTGTGAGCTATCCACGAACACAAAATATTCGTTTCAAACCCAAAGTCATTACTAGATCCCTCTCTCACCCACTTCTTGAGACCGCCGATTCGTTCGTACACCACCATCGCGAATAATTTTGACCAGCAGTTAAGCTTAATAGCCAATATTCTCAACACAAACATATAACATAGAAACGATTGAGACATTGAGTATGCTCCGGTGTATGGGGTGAATTTTTAATTCAGAAAAGTGAGTGGAGCAGGCACTTATGTTGGTAACAACAAGATATGAAGTGAATAGAAAAGTGCCAGAAGACAATAGAGAATAGAAATTTTTCGCGGCGGTGGTGGGGTTCGAACCTGCGACCTTATTGGAACGACAACTCCGCCTGGCAGGTGAGAGCGTGGCTCTACCGTGTGAGCTATCCACGAACACAAAATATTCGTTTCAAACCCAAAGTCATTACTAGATCCCTCTCTCACCCACTTCTTGAGACCGCCGATTCGTTCGTACACCACCATCGCGAATAATTTTGACCAGCAGTTAAGCTTAATAGCCAATATTCTCAACACAAACATATAACATAGAAACGATTGAGACATTGAGTATGCTCCGGTGTATGGGGTGAATTTTTAATTCAGAAAAGTGAGTGGAGCAGGCACTTATGTTGGTAACAACAAGATATGAAGTGAATAGAAAAGTGCCAGAAGACAATAGAGAATAGAAATTTTTCGCGGCGGTGGTGGGGTTCGAACCTGCGACCTTATTGGTACGACAACTCCGCCTGGCAGGTGAGAGCGTGGCTCTACCGTGTGAGCTATCCACGAACACAAAATATTCGTTTCAAACCCAAAGTCATTACTAGATCCCTCTCTCACCCACTTCTTGAGACCGCCGATTCGTTCGTACACCACCATCGCGAATAATTTTGACCAGCAGTTAAGCTTAATAGCCAATATTCTCAACACAAACATATAACATAGAAACGATTGAGACATTGAGTATGCTCCGGTGTATGGGGTGAATTTTTAATTCAGAAAAGTGAGTGGAGCAGGCACTTATGTTGGTAACAACAAGATATGAAGTGAATAGAAAAGTGCCAGAAGACAATAGAGAATAGAAATTTTTCGCGGCGGTGGTGGGGTTCGAACCTGCGACCTTATTGGTACGACAACTCCGCCTGGCAGGTGAGAGCGTGGCTCTACCGTGTGAGCTATCCACGAACACAAAATATTCGTTTCAAACCCAAAGTCATTACTAGATCCCTCTCTCACCCACTTCTTGAGACCGCCGATTCGTTCGTACACCACCATCGCGAATAATTTTGACCAGCAGTTAAGCTTAATAGCCAATATTCTCAACACAAACATATAACATAGAAACGATTGAGACATTGAGTATGCTCCGGTGTATGGGGTGAATTTTTAATTCAGAAAAGTGAGTGGAGCAGGCACTTATGTTGGTAACAACAAGATATGAAGTGAATAGAAAAGTGCCAGAAGACAATAGAGAATAGAAATTTTTCGCGGCGGTGGTGGGGTTCGAACCTGCGACCTTATTGGTACGACAACTCCGCCTGGCAGGTGAGAGCGTGGCTCTACCGTGTGAGCTATCCACGAACACAAAATATTCGTTTCAAACCCAAAGTCATTACTAGATCCCTCTCTCACCCACTTCTTGAGACCGCCGATTCGTTCGTACACCACCATCGCGAATAATTTTCATCATCGCGAATAATTCACTTTTCTGAATTAAAAATTCACCCCATACACCGGAGCATACTCAATGTCTCAATCGTTTCTATGTTATATGTTTGTGTTGAGAATATTGGCTATTAAGCTTAACTGCTGGTCAAAATTATTCGCGATGGTGGTGTACGAACGAATCGGCGGTCTCAAGAAGTGGGTGAGAGAGGGATCTAGTAATGACTTTGGGTTTGAAACGAATATTTTGTGTTCGTGGATAGCTCACACGGTAGAGCCACGCTCTCACCTGCCAGGCGGAGTTGTCGTACCAATAAGGTCGCAGGTTCGAACCCCACCACCGCCGCGAAAAATTTCTATTCTCTATTGTCTTCTGGCACTTTTCTATTCACTTCATATCTTGTTGTTACCAACATAAGTGCCTGCTCCACTCACTTTTCTGAATTAAAAATTCACCCCATACACCGGAGCATACTCAATGTCTCAATCGTTTCTATGTTATATGTTTGTGTTGAGAATATTGGCTATTAAGCTTAACTGCTGGTCAAAATTATTCGCGATGGTGGTGTACGAACGAATCGGCGGTCTCAAGAAGTGGGTGAGAGAGGGATCTAGTAATGACTTTGGGTTTGAAACGAATATTTTGTGTTCGTGGATAGCTCACACGGTAGAGCCACGCTCTCACCTGCCAGGCGGAGTTGTCGTACCAATAAGGTCGCAGGTTCGAACCCCACCACCGCCGCGAAAAATTTCTATTCTCTATTGTCTTCTGGCACTTTTCTATTCACTTCATATCTTGTTGTTACCAACATAAGTGCCTGCTCCACTCACTTTTCTGAATTAAAAATTCACCCCATACACCGGAGCATACTCAATGTCTCAATCGTTTCTATGTTATATGTTTGTGTTGAGAATATTGGCTATTAAGCTTAACTGCTGGTCAAAATTATTCGCGATGGTGGTGTACGAACGAATCGGCGGTCTCAAGAAGTGGGTGAGAGAGGGATCTAGTAATGACTTTGGGTTTGAAACGAATATTTTGTGTTCGTGGATAGCTCACACGGTAGAGCCACGCTCTCACCTGCCAGGCGGAGTTGTCGTACCAATAAGGTCGCAGGTTCGAACCCCACCACCGCCGCGAAAAATTTCTATTCTCTATTGTCTTCTGGCACTTTTCTATTCACTTCATATCTTGTTGTTACCAACATAAGTGCCTGCTCCACTCACTTTTCTGAATTAAAAATTCACCCCATACACCGGAGCATACTCAATGTCTCAATCGTTTCTATGTTATATGTTTGTGTTGAGAATATTGGCTATTAAGCTTAACTGCTGGTCAAAATTATTCGCGATGGTGGTGTACGAACGAATCGGCGGTCTCAAGAAGTGGGTGAGAGAGGGATCTAGTAATGACTTTGGGTTTGAAACGAATATTTTGTGTTCGTGGATAGCTCACACGGTAGAGCCACGCTCTCACCTGCCAGGCGGAGTTGTCGTACCAATAAGGTCGCAGGTTCGAACCCCACCACCGCCGCGAAAAATTTCTATTCTCTATTGTCTTCTGGCACTTTTCTATTCACTTCATATCTTGTTGTATTCGAACTCGGTACCTTTTGGGTACGAGGTAAAGACTGTACGGCTGAGCCAGGCTGACCCATTAATATAGAGAAAAATAATATTAGTCTAAGAGTATCACATGGTCTCTGAAGAGATTTTTTTTTATCCCCGTTAACGTTAAAATACCCCCCCCCCCCCCCCCCAAAAAAAAAAAAAAAAAAAAAAAAAAACATAAAAACCACCATCTTTGTCATTTAAAGCAATCAAAGTGTATTTGAGAAAGTTGGCCGGCAAAACCTGCTGAGTTACATTCAGATAGAAAATAAGTTACTCTCAAGCAATATGTTGGACATCTTATAATCACTAGAAAATGAAAGTGTTGCTGATTGAAGCTCAAATACATAACATTTTATATTGTGCAAAAGCCACTAAACGTGCTTGATGCATTTTACAAGAGGTCCCTGACCAACAGCAACACCTAACATGTAGGACGAGACATAACGCCTGTTAGGCGATATTACTCTTTTTTCCCGACAGAGATAACGATGAAAACGGCCAGGTACTCATTTTACACCTGAATACGGTGAGAGAATGTGAGTAAAGAGCCGTTTCCAAGGACTCAACTATGTGCCGAGCGAGGCTCGAACCTAGGACCTTTCGACCCGAAAGCGAGAGCCGTACCACAAGACCACATAGCCACACAAAGAAAGAAAGAAATAACAATAGGAAATGGAATAGAAATTTCAATTTAATCAACGTAGACAGATAATGTGGATGTGTGGGGTTTTCACTTTATCAACAAAACACGACGAATGGAACACTAAAAACGAATGAGAGATGAGAGAATGGCGTTGTTAATCCATCATTCATCTTTAGTGTTTTGTTGACAAAGGGGAATTCCGAAACGTTCACATTAACTGTCATTAAATTGAAGTTTCCATTCCATTTTATATTGTTATTTAAAATAACCAGAGAAAATCTAAAATGTCAAAACACTCAGGATATTGTTCTATGAGGCACACCAAAACAAGTATTTTACCTCTCGAAATTACTAAATCAATGACAAATAATTGCAGTTTTCTCTAAAGGATGAAAACGCGACTTAGCAAGCTTTGAAAGTCTTCTTCTTATTTATCTGACACCTCATTCATTGATCAGTGGATATAGAGAAAACGAAATTCCATGCATGAAATCACTGCTATTATTAAACAGTACCAGCATGAATCTTTATTCTGGGAATCATACCTCTCCTATAAGGAATGAGATTAGCGGAAGAGTAACGTCCCTTGATTGGACGTCACCGGCGAAAAAGGTATTTGTAAACAAACCAACTACAAGCCAAGCCGCTCCGAATACAAAATTTATTATTCATATTTCTGTACAAAAATGCATATCATAATCAACGTAGATCTTTTCTTTACTTTTCTCCATTATGAAATGTTAACAAAATATGATGTAGACTACAAATTAAAAATAAAAGATGGTTTGTTTAAAAATAACTTTTCCGCCGGTGACGTCTAATCAAGGGACTCTACTCTTCCGCTATTCTCATTCTCTTATTGTTAGTAAAGTTTTGATGAAATCATGAGTTCTCTGAGGCTTATTTCACTCACCTGGACAATGATAATAATTTTTCTCCTCAAACTTGCTTCTCTCCCCTGGTTTAAGCCAAATCTGTGGTCGAAATTTAAGGAAATTATTAAATTATTAATGTTGGCAGATTGACATAGTTCAAATTCAAAGTTTACTTTAGTCGTTTTGCCAATAAAGATATTAAGTTAACTCTCTCTTTACCAGCCATTTTCATGATTTTCCCAAAAACTTCACATCCAAATAACACAGAAATATTATTTTTATCATTCAAAACATATATTATTTCTTCAGTAAAACATGCCCAACAACACACTGTTCAATTAAAAAAAATTTTATGGTGAAATTTGAATAAGAAAAATGTTGTTGGTATCGTAACGAATTTGACGAGTTTCCTATAGTTGGTATGGAGAGGGTTAAGTCATATTTTTTTTTACCAATTGTGAAATGAAAGCAAAGTAAAAGTCAGAAATATTGTAGACTAACAGTGTAGATACAAATAAAACTAATCACACTATAATCTTGGATGCAAAAAAAAAACAAAAAACAAACAAAACTCACAATGTTCGTAAATAACCTAGACATAAGTCGAGAATCATATGTAAATTAGAAGCATAGTAACAAAAGGCACAAATCACAGCGAGAACCATTTTCCATAGTGCTATTCTGATATAATATATTTTTCAAGTTGTTCAGAAAACTTATAGATAGTATGCAGATGACGTCACTCAGGCCTTTGTTATTGTTTTTGCCATCCGCATTTGTGAGTTGTTCTCACTAAACTGTATTAACAAGACTATAAAAGTTCATGGTTACACAGAGTTTGTGTGTTGGTCCGTTATACTTCCGGATGGCAATGTTGTGAACTCCTTGGCCAAGCGCATTCTATCTATAGATAGTATGCACTTGGCTAAGAAGCTCATAACATTTCTATCCGGAAGTATAACGGACCAACACACAAAACTGTGTGTATCCATGAACGTTTATAGTCAGGTTAATACAGTTCAGTGAGTATTACTCATAAACGCGGATGGCAAAAAACAATAACAAACACATGAATGACGTCATCTTCGAACTCTCTATACTTCATATATCAATGGGGATTATCTATGTTACCTTTCCACGTGCTCGAGGTCAATGATCAAATTGCAAAATGTGCTCGAAGTGACCTACATAATGAAAAGTGTTCACAGTTTGCTTACTATCTAACATCATGATTTGTAATTTTGTTGAACGTGACATATGTGTATGTTTACAATACTCTTCAACGGCTGTAACGTCACTTCCCTCGTAATGACGCATGGTGACTTAGTAACTGGCTCTAAACTATCGGAACAATGGCGGACGCCCGTATGAAATATTTCTCCGACGAGCATAAAAGCGTTTCCAGAGGGAAAAAGACATTATAAATCTGATCATGTTTTGACTTTTGCACATTCTGATCACAAGACATATGAAAAGTTCTAGCCAGCATGAAGAATAAAAAGTACAGATTTTCTTTGTTTAGAACCACGATGGCTGCCGTTGCTGGGCGACGTGACACCAGACTATTGAATCCAATTTCCATACACAAAGCAACGTGTTTATTTTTATTGAATAGTATCCAATCGTTGGATATGAACAAACCATGTGATCGATGGGTCGTTTGGACGAAAACCTGAATTTAGAAGTCTTCCGTTTATTAAGATGATGTGACTTCCCCTACTGAAACTTTTTGGGAGTCTGAAAGAATCTCCTACCTTATATTATAATTTCAAAAATAGTCTTGCATTATCAAAGAGTGTGCTATGAAGGTTTGAGACATTGTTCAATAGATAAAATGAAGATGACGTCACTCAGGTCTTTGTTATTGGTTTGTTTTTATTTTTGCCATCCGTGTTTATGAGTAATTCTCACTAAACTGTATTTACCAGACTATAAACGTTCCAGATTACACAAAGTTTTGTGTGTTGGTCCGTTATATTTCCGGATGGCAATGTTGTGAGTTTCTTTTTAGAAATGAAAATATGACCCATCAGTACCTTGCATTAAGCCACAGAAATCAACAGGGCATGAAAATGAATAAAGGAGAAAGAAAAACAACTCACCACTGGTATTGTGTCATATAAGATTTTGGGCAAGCTTTCCGCTAGGACATGTGTCTTACGGCACCATCGGGCCCCTTCAATAAACAGCCCACGAATGTATGCACCAGTAACCTGAATTAGGTAAAGGTAATATATAAAATTTGGTTACATATTCTAAAAAAAATTAGAGCTTTTACATAGCGCAATATCCACTAACTGTGCTCAAAGCGCTTTACAAAGGGCCTCTGACCAACAGCAACACGTAACATGTAGAACGAGACATTATTACGCCTGTTAGGCGATATTATAACTTTTCAGACAGAGACAACTCTGTTGACGACCAGGTACTCATTTTATACATGAATACGGTGAGAGAATGCAAGTGAAGAATCGTTTCTAAGGACTCAACTATGCGCCGAGCGAGGCTCGACCCCAGAATCCTCCAATCCGAAAGCGAGTGTCATACCACAAGACCATATAGCCGCACAAGAAATTAAAATGAAATTTTAAAAAAAGAAATGTGTAAATGTGAGTTGTCAGATTTGCAAACCAAAATCAATCACGTGACTTCTCATTTGTATTAGTGTCACGAGGGTATTAACTCAATCCAAGCATTTTATAATCCCAAAAATCAGGCTGCAAAAAGTGTTTGGAGTTTTTGCTAAGATGAGGGTTATTTATATCGATCGATATTTGAAGGACGAGTTTTCTGGTCAATTTTTTAAACAGGAACACTTTTATTGAGCATTTTTACAGCGAAAATTATTTACATCAGGAGACTATTTCATTTGCACCTTAATTAAACGGTTGATTTAGCAAGTAAAAATTCCAGGAATATGATTTGATTTACAAGGAAATCAGTGGAAAAATAATATTGCTATCATCATACTTAGATTCTGACATGGAACACACGAACTGCCTTGTAGAGTTGCCAGATTGGTTTATATATGCCTTTGAATATTTAGGTTTTATAACCAAATATCATACGCATTAAACAATCTGACGACTCTAATTGTGGCAAAATCAAATGGCTGATGTTTCTATTAGAGGAATGCGTTTGTCACCGATTCTGTCCCTTAGTTGTGTCCAACAAATTGAATACTATTATTAGGACAACTTAGACGTAACAAACATTTCTCAATGCTTGACGTGAGTAAACGAATATCACAAATGACACAAACTCATGGAAACGATTGGGTCACAGTGGTTCAGTTGTTAGAGCACTCGCTACACAAGTAAAGGGACCGAGATCAATCCCCGGTGCAGTCGATATTTTGTCTGACCCCCTGTCCACCCATCAGTGATTGGGTAGCTGGTTCTGTTAGATCTGGTGGAAATTACTTTGCGATAGACTGGCGTTTAATCCAGAGGGTAGCAAACAATTGCTATTGTCCCTTTCATGCTATAGAAATCGGGATAAACTCCGGCTCCATGAGCCTAATGGCTCTGAATGACTACTACATGCAAACCATTAGATGTGTTTTTCCGTCCTTGTAAATATGATTTTGTCCCCAATCAAAATATTGAAGTTTAAAAAATTGAGCTTTATATAGCGCAATATCCACTAAATGTGCTCAAAGCGCTTTTCAAGGGGTCCCTGGTCAACAGCAACTTTTAACATGTAGGACGGGACATGACACCTGTTAGGCGATATTACAATTTTTCGGACAAAAACAACGCTCTTAACTGCCAGATACTCATTTTACACCTGAGAATGTGAGTAAAGAGCCTTTTCCAAGGACTCAACTATGCGTCAAGCGCGAGGCTCGAACCCATGACCTTCCGATCCGAAAGCGAGTGTCATACCACTAGACCACATACCCGCACAAAATACTGAATGAGGCACCAAATACATTCACTCAATATTACAAAGTACTCTAGAAACAGGTGTTCTAATAATCCATAACCTACATTGCCATTTGTGGGACAAAGTGGGCGTGTTAGCAAAATTATTTTTTTTTAATTGAGATATTTTATAGCGCAATATCCACTAAATGTGCTAAAAGCGCTTTACAAGGGGTCCCTAGCCAACAGCAACATTTAACATTTAGGACGGGACATTACAGCTTTTTCGGACTAAGACAACGCTGTTAAAGGCGAGGTACTCATTTTACACCTGAGTACGGTGAGAGAATGTGAGTGAAGAGCCTTCTCCAAGGACTCAACTGCGCCCCGACCTTCCGATCCGAAAGCGAGTGGCATACCACTAGACCACATAGCCGCACAAAATCACGTTAAGGCTTGCGTATCCTGTTCAATAAACCTACAGTTAGTTGTTGCAGCGATGCGACTCTGACGACATAAAAACTAGGACACATCGCTACAAATAATTCCTTGGTCAGAATAAATAGTCTGTTTACATAACGAGATACATAATAGAAGTCGAAATAATGTTTTTTAAAGACCACTAGTACAGGGTGTCCGTATAGTCTGGACACTGTAAAGTTAAATATTTTTCAAAATGGTGTTCAAAATTTATTGCATCGAGTTCATGCACATTTTGTGAAGCGCATGAAGATATTATTTGAATAAAATTAATAATAATAATTATAATAATTGAGCTTTATATAGCACAATATCCACTAAATGTGCTCAAAGCGCTTTACAAGGGGTCCCTGGTCAACAGCAACATTTAACATGTAGGACGGGACATGAGGCCTGTTTGGCGATATTACAATTTTTCGGACAAAGACAACGCTGTTAACGACCAGGTACTCATTTTACACCAGAGTACGGTGAGAGAATGGTGAGGCTCGAACCTAGGACCTTCCGATCCGAAAGCCAGTGTCATACCACTAGACCACATAGCCGCAAAATAGTGAAAATAAAACTTAATTTTAATTATATACCAAAAATATTCAACTATCCTATGTGTCCAGACTTTATGGACACTGTGTGGTTGAAGGGTTGAGAGAGAATTTGAAAGCTTACTGGTTTTTGTGGCACATTCGTCTCGTATTTGGTGACTTCGAATTCGAAGCCTAAATGGTCGATGGGAATTTTGAATCTCCTGGCGTAGTTTTGGAGGACGCCAGTCAAGAATGATTGGGTGAAGTAAAAACCGGAAATCCAGAAAATGGTGGGTGTGCCTCCATTTATCCACTCCTGTGTGTGGGAGGATGAGGAAGAGTTGTTGGTTTTATTAAGGTGATGATGGTGGTGGTGTTGTTGTTGTTGTTGTTGTTGTTGATGATGATGATGATGATGATGATGATGGTGATGATAATGATGATGATGATGTTGATGATGATATTGATGATGATTTTGATAATGATGATGATGATGATGATGATGATAATGATGATGATGATGATGATGATGATGATGATGATGATGATGATGATGATGATGATGATGATGATGATGATGGTGTTGTTGATGATGATGATGATGATGATGATGATGATGATGATGATGATGATGATGATGATGATGATGATGATGATGCAACCAATATTAAGAAACTAGCCTAAATTAAAATTTTAGTGAGTCCATTATAACATTAGAAATTTGGTAATGGGACATATACCTGACCTCTAAATTGTCAAAATTAAATATCTGAAAAACGTTGGTCACAAGATATAGATATGATTGCCTAAATTGTAATAAACCATCCATCAATAATACTTATGAAACAAAAGGATCCTGCCTAATGAATTATAAATATAGGACTTTGACTTATGAAATTGTATTATCATATTTAAGTAAGGCCAAGTGTAGGGTAATGAACTTTTTGATATAATAATATGCCATTTTACTATGGCCTAAAACGATACCTTAAAGAACGCCAGTCTAGCCAGCAGATCAGTGACGTAACTGCCTAGAGGTTTCAAAGACGGATAAGACTTTGCCATCCACATTCCTGGAACCTGAACAATGAATTGAGAAATACGGACATGTTTTGAAAATATGGAAGTGAACAATGGCGTGGGGAGAGAGAGAGAGAGAGAGAGAGAGAGAGAGAGAGAGAGAGAGAGAGAGAGAGATCAAATAGTGGTCAAAGATGAAAACCTGATAATTTGAAATTGATACAGTTTTACATCTAAAAATAGTAGTCCTTCAGATCCATTAGGCCCATAGAGCCGGAGTTAAGCCTCTCTTTATTTAGGACGCTTGTCTATCGCAAAGTACTTTCTGCTAAATCTAACAGACCCAACTGCCCAACCACTGCGGGGTGGACAGGGAGGTCGGAAAAAATATTGCGATATTCTACCAACTGAGCTATCGGTGCCCTCAGAATGTAACAAGCTCGACGTGTGGCCTTCAGAAAGTTACTTTAACCTGCACTGCAGCTGACGCCTGGGTTATTCCAGTCTTCCCTTGAAATATATCCTAAAAGTTAATTTCCCATTGGGACGAATAAGGGGAATTTCATTTTATTTTATTTATCAAAAATATCTTTGTAAAATGCTTTGAGCAGATTTAGTGGATATTGCGCTATATAAAAGCTTTATCTCTAGTAGATTATTATTACCTTTCCAACCATCATGCTATCAAAAACGTCCTCCAGTTCGGCTGACATCACGACCAGCCCCATAATGGCCTTACGAATATCCTGTAGACTGGTCCTTACCACCTTGATGAGGCGGTTGAATCGGATCAGCTCTTGAATTAGAACAGTGTTCATCGACTCCATGTACATCACTTTGAATTTAGTCTGGGGAGACCCAAAAAAAATGTTATGCTGATAATCTGTGCACGTTAACAAGTTAATTGCCATACTATGGGAAAACTTGCATTTAAAATTTTGGTCAGAAAACTCGTCCTTCAAATTTAGATCGATTAAAATGGCCATCATCTTGGCAAAAATTCTCAAATCTGGGACTTTAAGGAGACTTTGAGAGGTCCAAGGTTTGGGAGTTTTTTTGCCAAGATGAGGGTCATTTAAATCGATCGATATTTGAAGGACGAGATTTCTGGCCAAACTTTTAAACAGGAGTTTTTCTAAAGTACGGCAATTGACTGGTTCAAGGTTTCCAATATACGCATTTAAAGGAATACAAAGGTAAGCCTTGAACCTAAACCCCAATGGCATGTCCTGTCCTACATGTTAAATGTTGCTGTTGACCAGGGACCCCTTTTAAAGCGCTTTGAGCACATTTAGTGGTTATTGCGCTATATAAAGCTCAATTTTTTAAAATATTAATAACATTTTCCTCTACAGGAAAATGACCAGATCATCATACGCCGCCTTTAAACGGGACAAAGCCATTTCCGATATCAATTGAACAGAATATATTTGTCACAGTGTCACGGTGACAGTGAAAAAAACCTTCAATTTGTTGACCATTATTTCCAGCTTATAACCACTGCTTGAAGCCCATGTAAGCAAATGAGACCTATTTGTACTCAAGTGGTATTAGGATACGAAAAAATAGATGTTTTTTTAAAACGGTGACCTTTGCGGACATGACATGAACCGACACCGAACGCGGAATAAATAAAAAGGAGAGATTCGATTCATATAACTGCACAATTCTGGGTTAATATGCAATGTTTTCAAAAAACGTTTATTCGACAATGGGTTTTGCTATTGCCAAACTTGCTGAAAAATCGAAAATAGTTTTGAAATTAATATTTTCTGCATTTCATATTTAAAAAGATAGACTATGAAAGAAGACAGAGATATTCTATTGCACCACTAAAATATAGAACAAATGGACTTTATTTTAAGTGCCACTTTTTCAGCACAAGCAACTCTTGTATTTGAATCAAATGTTACAACAAACCTGAATCTCATCCAAGTTGAAGTTTTGTGGAACCTTGTGAAGGATGTCAGCAGCAAGGTCTTCGATGATTTCCTGGGACGACTTTCCTCCACCAGATGTCTGTTAAGCATTGAAATAGTTCATTATTATATAAACATCTTATACAAATTATATTTCATCAATTTATGAATCGTAGCAGAACAATCTAAGATTTTAGAAAAGATAATTAGTTAAGGGCATGGTACATAATAAAAGTAGTGACGGCTTGTAAATCAATTGTATTTTAAAAAGACACTGTTGGTTACAGAAAAAAAAACTTATGTAACTTTTACTGATCTTTAGGATATCATAATTTGCATATATTATATTTGCATGTACAGAAGGAACCACGTTAACTATTGTGATATGAGATGTTAAAGATTAAAGAGATTACAATTCATTCAACTTTATTATTTGTTGACACGTTTGCACTCTTTATGGTTTTGATGTTTTTAAGAATCTTAATAAACATTTGTTTATATCCTACATTGCCATTATTTTCATTAGGTTTGAAAATAAATGAACAATTAATCTCACAAATAGAGCTAAAACTGTTGAGAATTATTTGTTAAATGTCTTTTGTGCAAATACCAAAGATGATCATTCTAAATAAAAGATTAAGTTCTTAGATCACCATGTAACCTATTGGACGTATGTCAACACTCTGGAAGAGTATCTGTTGTTATATCCTTCTATTTATAAAAACTAAATATACTTATGCAGTCAAATTAAAAATGCATCAATGTTTGTTAATATCACTATCTCCATGTTTGGACAAATACCCAAATTCTGTGAAGTTGAAACTAAAACCCCAATGAGTCTCGTACATTGAAGAAAGGATATCTCCTACATATGTAATGTCACGTTATGTTATCAGCTGTAATCTAACTATGATTGCATTCAAGCTTATTAATAATTAAAAGCATTCATTTTAGTCATCCTACCTGACTGCAAAAATAAGCCAACTATTAATCACTACTCCCAAATATTGTTATCAAAACAAAATATGCAAAGACTACCAAAAATATGTCCTGGGAGATATATTTCACTCACAAACGTTTAAATTGGATCACCTAACAATCATTAAAATAGAGCAACACTGCTAAAACATAATAATATAATGACGAAGGGTGATTTATCACAATAGCTAAATTAAATCTTAACTACGGTTACCTTTTACCTATATTACTGACAAAGGTGAAACCTAAAATTCCATTGTAATTAGTCCTGAAACTAAGCGAACCTTGAGCATACTGTTACACTATTTGAAGACAAAGTGCTTCCTTTCAGTTTTATGTGAGTGATTTTATTGATTTTATTGAATGATATAATATAAGATCGAACATGCATAAAATTATATATAAACAAATGGATATATATATATATATATATATATATATATATATATATATATGTCTGTGATATATATATATGTATATATATATATATATATATATATATATATAATATATATATATATATATATATATATATATATATATATCCACATATTTACAGTTTCTAACCATTCTCAATTGTAGAATTCGTACTATGCCGAATTAAGAAACTAAGGAGCAGGCACCAGTGTTAGGTGAAGATCTGGACAAGTACTTGGTGGCCGAAAAATCGCAATTTGCCCAACAGGAGTCGTGTCTCGTTCTACATTCTAAGTGGTGCGGTTTGCTTGGCATCTCTCGTAATTTACATATCAACGCTATCAATAAAACCCCACATAATACACATCAGGTGAATCAATAAGAAACACATTATTCTAAAAGCACGTTGGTCTGTGATGCCTCGACATTTGAATTTTGTTTTTTAAATAGAGGCACCTTATTATGTGGAGTTGAGAGACAAAATGTAATGACACATTTAATGAACTTTTGATAGGCTTAATTACGACCGGCTACTTTAAGTCCTTAAGCCGACGTGTACATATTTGCAGGTCTGATAACCCAAATCATTATGGGCTCAATGTTGGAAATCTCAAAAATGGCACAAAGTATTGTCCATTTCAACAGTTTTAAGCTAGGTCCATAACTGCGTTCGGATGTCAGACCTGAATATATGTACAGGTCGGCTTAAACCATTGTTGGGGGGGGGGGGGTTATTGCACAAAGGCAAAGGGCAGATGGTGTTAATGTAAAGACAAATTAAATTGTTAGATGGTATTTACAACACAATCAAACCATTGGCAAAACACTGACACTGACACCTCTATAATGTGCAATGATAAATCCAAGTGGTTTTTTTAAAATAAAGTATTGTAGACACTGTGACATCAATCTCAAACGACAAGAAACCATCAATATAATTACAATGGCCATGCACGCATACGTGAATAAAGGTCGATATTTCAGACACAGAGTAATAATTGTGATGAAAGTAGCTGAGGTGGTAATGGTGCTGATGATGATGATGATGATGATGATGATGATGATGATGATGATGATGATGATGATGATGATGATGATTATTATGATTATGAGGAGGAGGATGATGATAACATTTGTGACGATATGATGATGAAAACGACGACGACGACGATGATGAGATGATGATGATGAGTATGAGGATGCAATTACCCTAATTTTTTTTTGTTCATTCACGCTTCCAAATTGCTTTAAAATTCTAAGTTGTAAATTAAATGAAAAATTCATCCATTCAGGTAGCTGGTTCATTGCTGATGTATACTGACAAAATAACTTTTTAAATAATCGGTCAGATTAGTAGAACTTCAAATATCGACGAATTGAGATACATATCATAGCTTCTAAAATACTTCTGAGACTCAATGATTTAAAATATTTTGACAGACTAACCGTGCATAGTTGAGTCCTTGAAAAGGACTCTTAACTCACATTCTCTCACCGTACTTAGGTGTAAAATAAGTGCCTGACCATTAACAGCGGTGTTGCCTCTGTCGGGAAAAAAAAATTAAAATCGCTTAAAAGGCATCATTTCTTGCCTAGATGTTTAGTGTTGCTGTTGGCTAGTGATCCTTTGCAAATCACTTTGAGCACGTTTAGTGGATATTGCACTATATAAAAGCTCACGATTTTTTTCTCGAGATCATATTTCATCGAAATATTCAAAGTAGAAGAAAATATTCTGACCAAAACGTTTCGATAAAAACCTTTGTCTGAGTGTACCCCATTCCTTGTGTGGTATGATACAGTGTTCATAAATGTGAATCATCCTCTCGAATTTGGGGCAGCGTGGCTCAGCGGTACTGTCTTTGCTTCGTACCCAAAAGGTACCGAGTTCGATCAACCTACGCGCTTTGTGGCCTTGAGCAAGTCACCTCGCCCTAGCTCACTTTGCGGCGCTGCACTGCGGCTGACGCCTGGGATATTTCAGTCTTCCCTTGGAATAGACCCTAAAGACAAATTTCCCCATGGGAATTTTATTTTTTTATATTTTTTTTTAATGTCCGGGTGAATAAGGAGCTTATCATAGGCGATAAAACTCAACGACAAAACATGGGTTGAAGTGAATGTCTACATTTAAAACTTCTATTGCTTCCTTAGTCTCCAAAAAATGGGGTGGGGGGGGGCGGTCCTTATAGCTTAGTTGGTAGAGGCACTCGCTTCACACGCAAAGGGGCCGAGATCAATACCGGGTGCAGTCGAGATTCTTTTCTGACACCCCCCCCCCCCGGCCCCCCTTGTCTACCCAGCAGTGATTGGGTAGCTGGGTCTGTTAGATCTGGAGGAAAGTACTTTTCGATAGACTTGCATTCTGCCCGAAGGATAGCAATCAATTGCTATTGTCCGTTTCACGCTTTAGAAACTATCCCGGTTTCTCCGCTTCCATGAACCTCATGGTTCTGAAGGACTACTATTACTTAGTCTCGAAAAAAAACGTATAATATCGTCTTTTCTGATTGCTTTGACGTTAATCAGTTATCTGCGTGCTCTGAAGAAGAAAACACGCTTTTAACCCATCTTACCATAGGGAAATCGTCACAATCGTTACGATGCATCCAACACTTGTCTTATTCTGATTTCTTTTCTTATAGTTAAGTTATAAAAACTCGACATTGTGTTGCAGAGTTCATTTTTCTGAACAGAATATAGAATATAGGTCCTACTCGTTACTATATGTTTAAAAATCTATCTTTGTGTTGGGTGAGTTTGAAGTTTCGGGTATAATTCTGGAAATAGCTGGTAAGGAGAGAGTTAAAGATTTGGCCTGTAAGCTCGTTCCTGAAATATCCATCGATTTGAATGACTCTCGTCTTGGTAAAAAAACATATACTCTCAAACCTGAAACGTCGCGAAGTCTCAGGTTTAAGAGTTTTTGCCAAGATGAGAGTTAATTAATTAATCTCGGCTTTAGTAGTCTATCTAGTTTGCCCCAACATAATTACCGAATCGACACAATGGGTTACGAATGAAGACTGCACAATTAATATATCACGTGCTTTTGTGCTGAAAGTAAAGTGTGGGTTTGTTACATGATGATAGATAACACGATGAATTAAATAAAAGTGAGAAGTATTGACACCTCGTTGATTTAACTAAAAAGGATAACAAATTAAGACAAAGAAATACTGTTAACTTTTCAATTATTCAATCAAATACACCGCATTTTTGCGTGTAATGTATATCCTTTGTCGGTTCATGCTGGGAAGCTGCACGATATATGTCCTTAGAAAAGCTCTTTATTTATATTCCTCTCTCAGTATACTCAAGTATAATATGAGTACCTGGTCAACATATATATATATATATATATATATATATATATATATATATATATATATATACATATATATATATATATATATATATATATGGAGAGAGAGAGAGAGAGAGAGAGAGATAGAGAGAGGGATAGAGAGAGAGAGAGGGTGGAGGAGAGAGATTATCAACATTTATTATATAATACAAATAATAATATATATACAGTACAGATTTACGTATTTCTTTATGATATTATAACAATGTGGAATTATATTTTAAGCATTCATTCCTGAATGGTTTAAAAGTGATCAATTCTTTAGATAATTAATGTGAACCCCATAAATGAGGCGAATGTGCAGTTTGTCAATAGATAAGAGGTATCAATACACAGACAACATATTCAATTTTTCACCAAACACAATGATTTTACACATCACACTTTCATACCGGGTCCTGTCGAGTTGCATCGTCGTGGAAGATAAAATAAACAACCAGTTATAAACATTTGAAAATATCAATCAAAACACACAATGTAATTTATATTATGTGTTGATGGAGTTGCTTAAGAAATTATGTCTCGCAAGAACTTATTGCTATTGTGTTTGAGTGATAAAAAAATCAATTTTTGTGTTAGTTGGGTGTGAAGTTGTGGGAAAAATTCCTGAAAATAGCTGGTAAGGAGAGAGTTAATCTTATCTTCAGTGATCTCATATCTTAATAAATATGGGGCAGCGTGTACTCAGCGTTTTTTTTTATGGCTTCATACCCGAAAGGGACAGAGTTCGAATACCCGCTACGTTGTGCTTGTGGCCTTGAGCAAGTCACCTCACCCTAGCTCAGTTTGCGGCGCTGCACTGCGGCTGACGCCTGGGTTATTCCAGTCTACCCATGAGACCCTAGAGACAAATTTTCCAAATGCGATGAATAAAGGGAATTTTTTAAATGTCTCTTCAGTAACACACTTTATAGTCACCTGGAACAACTACAAAAGACGTCTAACTTCTACGTCATGGCACAAGACCGAAGGGCTAGAGCTCATGTGGTCGCTGGTTCGGATAAGTAAGTAAGTAAGAAAGTTAAAAGTCTCCCGCCAGCATGATAAATAGCATGACGCGTTACCGCATTGCAACAATCCTTCCCTGCACTTACATTTTTTCTTCTCGTTTTGACCAGAAGATTTTAACTCATACTATGTAATTATAAATTAAAATGATTCATTCAATAGGGAATGAGATTAGCGGAAGAGAGGACGAGAGACGCATGCGCACAACCAACATGACGTTCTCTCTCTAATAACTTTTCCGCCGGTGACGTCACAGACTATGGGTGACGTCCAATCAAGGGACGCTACTCTTCCGCTAATTTCATTCCCTATGAAGCCCCCTATGTTTAAGTTCGATTAATTCTAATGTATTAATTTGTGAAGTTAAAGTACTTTGAGTTTGTTTTCTTTTTGTTTGTTTTGGGTTTTTTTTTTTGTTTTTTTTTTTTTTTTTTTTTTTTTTTTTTTTTTTTGCCAAAATGGGAGAATTGTTCTCGTTCGTAAATCTTTGCATATAATATTATATTTCCTAAAGACTTTTCTGTTTTGAAGTGTCCCTTTCAATTTTCAAGTTGAAAATGATTAATGATTGCTTAATAAGGCGATATTGCAGAAATAATTGAAATTGAATCAAAATGGTCACCAGTGCAGCTGTCAGACAAAGTTAAATCCCATACTACATGTAATATGCACCTGTGTATTCCCCAGTAAAACAGATAGTCTATTATTAAAAAAGGTGTAGGAGAGTTGGATTAAGTATAAGTTACAGTTCTAATCAACTACTACCTCAGAAAAATTCTTCAGATACGATAAGTAGTTTGGATCAAGATTGAAGTCGTTTTGGTCTATCTATGGCAACAATCAAATTAAAATGATGTTTGTGTAATACATAGGGACAAAAACCAATTTTCTACGTCATTTTCTCTAAAGTTGTACAAGGTTTAGACTTTCTGCAAAATTTAATTTTCATAAATTTATGATGGAAGCGTGTCCAAAAGTTTAAAATCGAAGAAAAGCTAATAATATACTCTTACAAACAGCGGAAAATCGCATACCTCGAATTGGAAACTAATATGTGTTACTAGTACATTATCACTGTTAGATATTAGAACATTTTATAACATATTGGTTTTAAGTATTGTTGCAGAGCGTACAATATCGTATGAATAAGGTCAAATTTCTCAAAGATTGCCTGCTTTAGATTATTTTCACTGTATAATTCTAAAAGATGATATATTAACAAAACCATTTAGAACAGAAGAAAAACGTTTCATTTGTCTTAAACTGGCAGGTTGACCTGATATAAATTCTGGAGTGCATGAATTTAATCAAGTCATGATCTAGAAGTCATAGCTTTTTAAACTCCAATCAAGGCATCTGATAAATGAGTATAGTTAGTTATGATTATATCAAAACAAATCGTTTTCAATTTGCACTAGGTGGTGCTATCTTTACTACTGTTTTATGATTTGGATCAATCAGAATAAATCAAGTTTTGTGTCAGTTTCATCCTTGGATGAGAAATCAAGTCTTGTAAGAAAGATAATAACTCCCACAAAGCAGATAATAGTCAAAATGTTCCAAATGCACAAAGACAAAGTTAATCTATTTCACAGTGGTGAATATTATATATAATATGCCATCAATTGGAATATAGTAATGGAATAATTGTACAAAATGTATGCATAAAAGGAAGAAAAAAAGTAATCATAGAAGCCAATTTTCCTGAAAAATAAAATCGATCGCATCTATCTAGTAACCCATAAGCAGAGAGTCTAATACTTATTATATTAATTATTATGCTGTATTAAAACATTGAACAACATATAGAGTTTCAAAATTAATGGCGCAAAATTGACGTTAGCAACATTATTGTTACGAGGAAAAGTGGGCGTCCTAGGAACAGCTGGAGGAGGGAGGGCATTGGTGGAGAAGCTAAAAACTGAAGGCTTAACTCGCTCAATCCTAGAAATTTTGCTACTTTTCAAACTGTATTAAAAATGAGCCTGTACATAGATCGTTTTATTCAACTACCATGAACATGTAAACATTGAGATCATTAGCTTTGATACTACGCCTATAATTTGTCTCAGAAAAATGTAATAAATAGGTATGGGGTAAAAATAACCCCGGGTATACTACGGATATAGTCGGTGTTAGGGGTGAGTGAGTTAACATGGAGAGAAGCCGAGAAGATGGCTCAAAGCCGGACAAGATAGAGGGGAATCGTCGATGGCCTTATACTCCAGCTGGAGTGGAGGGCCTAAGTAAGTAAATAAGTAAGTAAACATTATTTTTGCATTTTTTGGGATCTTAACTTTATGTACATTTTAATTTTAAAAATGAAGATGAAAGTTGTGAGGTAATGGGAACATAGGCCTGTGTACAAAAGCTGCTGTACGAAGTTGCTTGAATTTGTAAACTAATCATAGGGGCAGGGTGGCTCAGCGTGGCTCAGCGGTACGGTCTTTGCTTCGTACCCGAAAGGTACCCAGTTCGATCACCCGCTGCTGAGCTGTGTGGCCTGAGAAAGTCACCTCGCCCTAGCTCACTTTGACGTCTGGATTATTCCAGTTTTCCCTTGGAATAGACCCTAAAGAAAAATTTCCTCTATGGGATGAATAAAGGGTATATTATTTATTTATCTATTTTTGTTTTATACTAACATCACTGTTTTTTTGGCACATCATTTTACAATGTTGATGGTCACCTATAATAGCTCAACATTTTTTAAAAACTAGCCGCATAGACAAATGGGTCGTTTCTAATTTGAGTCAATTCGAAGCGTGTTTCATGTTTTTACCCCTCTGTTCAGTAAGCCGTAATTGGGTAAATTGGTCTGTTAGATCTGATTAAAATAAATTTGTGGTAGATAAGCGTCTTATACGAAGGGTAGCAAGTAATTCTATTTACTTGTCTAACACTCCATTTCCAGCTCCATCAGCCATATTTATATGAAAGACCGCCTAATTAACCAGTTAACTGCTGGACGTAATCTTAAAAATTTGGCCATCACACTCGTCATTTAAATCTCGATCTATCTATTTAAATGAGCTTTATCTTGGCAAAAACTCTTAAACCCGGGCCTTCAGAAAGCCCATGTTTGAGAGCATTTACCAAGAAGAGGCGCATTTAAATCGATCAATATTTGAAGGACAAGTTTTTTTTTTGTCAAGTTTTAAAATGCATGTTTTTTCCATAGTCCTACAATTAACTTGTTAAAGGAAAAATTTGTGATAATTTAATATGTGACACAATACAGAAGAATTAACATAAACTTTTAAAACGTCACCCGGACCCTCTGCTTCTAACAATATTATTATTATTCATGATCAGCGAGAGAAACAAGCGTTTCTAATTGTTAACGAACATGACAACTGCCGTTCCTTTGAAGAACACAGTATTTGCTATTTGGTTAACATTGTAGTGTAAATGTTGTTGCTCGAAGCTCGAAGAAATAAATAATAACGTGAAGTTGAATTTAAGCTTCAATTTAATTACAAAAACAGATCAAATGAACGTTTCGGGTTGCCCCTTTATCAACAAAACAGGGTGATTGAAACACCACAGATGAATCATCTGTGGTGTTTCAATCATCCTGTTTTGTTGATAAAGGGGCAACCCGAAACGTTCATTTGATCTGTTTTTGTAATTAAATTGAAGCTTACATTCAACTTCACGTTATTATCTATTTGGTTAACATTGCACATACTGTGTTTTTTTTTAAACAACGGCAGACAACGTGAGACAGCTAAAAACGTTAATAAAATCTATAACTCTTGCAATGACGAAAAGCTGTTTAAAAGAACGGGTGTTATAGAAAATACCCTCTTACTGCCATACAATAACAAAACAAATTAATTCTTTAGAGGAACAATTAACTTGACAAATAATGTTTCGGGCTCAAAATCCTTCTTTAGCCAACAACGTAAACATTGAAAAACGGCTTTACTTTGCGTAAAGTCGAGTTAGACTGGAATGATTGTCTCAGCCTTTAAAATTCTTGATCGTTTTAGCTTTTTGTTTTTTGGCTGAAGATGGTATTTGAGCCCGATACGTTTCATGCTCTATCTAAAACATCATTATAACAAGCTATTTATATGAAACATTAATTTTTTTGTCATCGTCCATTGGTTTGTGGTTTGTTGTTGTTGTTGTTGGTGCTGTTGTTGTTTGTTTATTTGATTGATTGTGAATTTCTTTGATTCTTGGTTTGAAGACGTTGCATCACATTTTGATGTTATGGGTAAGTTATGTATGTAGAACCCAAGCAAATGTGTTTGCTGCAACATTCACCATCGAGGAAACTGCACGTTGTGTAAACAATAAAACATTGTGGGGCTACTACATTTGTTTTGTTTATATGGAAAGCAACAACAACCTTATGAACTCTGGACCCAAATTTCGCTCTTATCACGCTTTGATCGATATAAAGCTCGCTCTCTCTCTCTCTCTCTCTCTCTCTCTCTCTCTCTCTCTCTCTCTCTCTCTCTCTCTCTCTCTCCCTCTCTCTCTTCTCTTCTCTCTCTCTCTCTCTCTCTCTCTCTTTTCTTCTTCTTCTTCTTCTTCTTCTTCTTCTTCTTCTTCCTTCTTCTTCTTCTTCTTCTTCTTCTTCTTCTTCTTCTTCTTCTTCTTCTTCTTCTTCTTCTCCCATCACTTTCTGCCTCCACAACTAAACTTCTATCAAATCATTTTGCGACACACAGAGAACACATTGTGAACACATCCTGCAGTCTATGACACTAATACATAATATTTAGCAAAAGCTGGGCTCAAGAAAAGTAAAGAAATAATCCAACGTAACACATCAATACACAAGCTATCGACACTGAGAATTTTAAAAATCACTTCGAAAAATGATGACGTTGATTTTTAAAACATCATAAAGGCACATGCATCAATCTATTATACCGTTACCTTTATTTCACCGATCTTTGAGTTACGTAAGTATGGCAATGGCAATAATAAATTGTATAATTTCATTAAAACGAAAGGTTAATTTGCCATTTGGTCTAAAACAAAATTCTACAATACTATGTTATTTCGCATGGAGAAAAAAAACAAGTTGTAAAATAGTAAATATGTTATTACTCTAAAAGATTGCTGTGAATAAAGACAATAAATAATGCATTATTAATAAAAATACAACTGAATTGGTCATTTTATCATAAAATTTACGTAAAACCTGTAAAAAAAAAAGTTTATAATGGGTACAGTTTGGAAAATGTGACCGATCCTCTCGATCGGGTACTTTGTTTTTTAATTGACCTGCCATTGAAAACTGAAATGGAAACTTCAATTTGATAAACGGAGACAGACAATTTCGACGTTTCGGATTTCCCCTTTGTTAACAAAACATGATGAATGAAACATGAAAGATGGGTAGGAGATGAGAGAATGGCGTTGTTAAGGTGAAGCATTAATGTTTTTGTAATCCACCTTAACAACCCCCATTCTCTCTTCTCTCATTCGACTTTAGAGTTTCAATTATCAGGTTTTGTTGACAAGGGAGGGGGGGGGGGGGGGGGGGCAAAGCGTCCGCAATATCTGTCTTTCTGTTTAAATCGAAACTTCTATTCCATTTCACTCCATGTGACTATTGTTATTTATTATCGGATAGCGATAACTACTTAGTATACAATGACATCATGTGTGACCCCTCGTCACAAAACGGTATTAAGTCGGGATGATTAAGATGATGAAAATGGAATTTGTAGCCAGAAATATCAGACTTAAGTTGAGTTTATATGTTTTAAAGAGAAGAAAGAATACCAAGGTGTCATATTTTTGACCTGTTTAACTATAATTTGACTTTTTAGCATCTGATCCATTCCGACATAATACCGTTTTGAGTGGTTGGGTCACATTTGTTATCCAACTTCCTCTATATCCTCTTTCCCCTCCTTTTGTTCTCTTTATTTCGTTATATACATATTTTCTTTCAACTTATAAAGTTTGAATATAATTTTAATGGTATGTACTTATTTACAAGTCCGATAACACTATTTGTTGTGATTTTATTGTGTTAATGGTGATCGTGCAGCTATGTGGTCTAGTGGTATGGCACTCGCTTTCGAGTCGGAAGTTCCTGGGTTCGAGTCTCGCGCTCAGGGCATAGTTGAGTCTTAGGAAAAGGCTCTTTACTCACATTCTCTCACCGTACTCAGGTGTAAAATGAGTACATGGCCGTTAACAGCGTTGTCTTTGTCCGAAAAATGGTAATATCGCCTAACAGGTCCCGTCCTACATGTTAAATGTTGCTGTTGACCAGGGACCCCTTGTAAAGTGCTTTGAGCACATTTAGTGGATATTGCGCTATATAAAGCTCAATTTTTTAATGGAAATACTCTCAAACCTAGGCAAAATATGCTCCATTAGAACAAATGTTAAGACAAGCCAACGTGAACATATTTGCAGGTCTGATAACTGCATACAATTATGGGCTCTTTTTAACATTGTTGTGATCGA
>NC_088365.1:17068813-17078813 GCF_034508935.2 Berghia stephanieae | reverse complement strand
CAGGTGTAAAATGATACCTGGCAGTAAAAAGCGTTGTCTCTGTCGAAAAAATAATGTAATATCGCCTAACAGGTGGTTTGCCTCTTTCTACATATTACATTATTATGTTGCTGTTGGGCAGGGCGTAGCCATTGTTATGTTAAGCCTGACACTGAAACCCAAAAGGACCGGCAGTTTGACGTCATTTTTTAGGTTTGTGTAGCGTCTAGTGAGTTGTCGTTAGTAGAGCGCAAGGAAACAAGTTATTTCATTGGTTGAACCATTGAATACAACTCACGATTTGTTTTCATTTGTGGCAAAAGACTGGCATTTTGACGTCATTTTTTGGTCAGTGTCAGGCCATAACTTTACGAAGGCCATGATATCACACTAATAAAAGCTCAAGTATTTTTGTTTCTAATAAAATAAGGTGACCCGTGTCTAATAAATATGACAGAGAATACTTTGCGATAGACTAGCCTCCTATCACAAGTGGTAGCAAGAATTTGCTGCTGCTTTAAAAAACTGGAATTATCTCCAGCTCCATGGAATTCATGGCCTTTGAGGACTATTAAAAAAGACAACATCTAAAATACAAAAATCTCAATTCAAATCATTAATTGTGAGAGGATCACACAATAATCAATACCTTCAGGATAAAATGATTTATAACCTTAATTATGGCTTTTACGCGTCGATGCATATTTTTCCCAGGCAAATCCGATAAACTTAAATAATGATAATAATAATGTCACGTAAAGATCTGAACCAATCTTTATTTAAAGATAGTTCGAAGATAAAAAAAATTAAAATTAAAGTTAAAGTGAGCTTTATATTGCGCAGTATCCAGTGAATGTGCTCAAAGCGCTTTACAAGTGTCCCTGGTCAACAGCAACATTTAACATGTAGGACGGGACATGACGCCTGTTAGGCGATATTACAATTTTTTGGACAAAGACAACGCTGTTAACGGCCAGGTACTCGTTTTACACCTGAGTACGGTGAGAGAATGTGAGTAAAGAGCATTTTCCAAGGACTCAACTATGACGTCACTCAGGTCTTTGTTATTGTTTTTTTTTGCCATCCGCGTTTATGAGTAATGCTCACTGAACTGTTTTAACCAGACTCTAAACGTTCACGATACACATAGTTTTGTGTGTTGGCCCGTTATACTTCTGGATGGCAATGTTGTGAGCTTCTAAGCCAAGCGCATACTGTCTATACCTTGTCCTAACTTGGTGGCCAAGAGCTGTTAATGAAAATGGGCTGACCCAAACAGGCCAATACAAAAGATTTAATATGGTGTTTATCTAATCAAGAAGAGACATAACGCCTGTATGGCGATATTACATCCCCCCCCCCCCAAAGAGACAACGCTGTTAACAGCCAGGTACTCATTTTACACATGAGTACAGTGAGAATATATATGTATAGATAGATAGATAGATAGATAGATAGATAGATAGATAGATAGATAGAGATAGAGGGACAAAGATAGATAGATAGATAGAGAGAGAGAGAGGGACAAAGATAGATAGATAGATAGATAGATAGATAGATAGATAGATAGATAGATAGAGAGAGAGAGAGAGAGAGAGAGGGTGAGAGAGATAGATAGATAGATAGATAGATAGATAGATAGATAGATAGAGAGAGAGAGAGGGGACAAAGATAGATAGATGGATAGATAGATAGAGAGAGAGAAAGAGAGAAAGAGAGAGAGAGAGAGGTCGATAGATAGATAGATAGATAGAGAGAGGGAGAGAGAGAGAGGGACAAAGATAGATAGATAGATAGAGAGAAATAGAGAAAGAGAGAGAGCTAGATAGATAGATAGATAGATTGATAGATAGATAGATAGATAGATAGAGAATGAGAGAGATAGATAGATAGATATATAGATTGAGAGAGAGAGAGAGAGAGGGTGAGAGAGAAAGAAAGAGAGAGAGAGGGTGAGAGAGAAAGAGAGAGAGAGAAAGAGAGAGAGAGAAAGAGAGAGAGAGAAAGAGAGAGAAAAAGAAAGATACAGAGAGAAAGAAAGAAAGAAAGAAAAGAAAGAAAGAAAGAGAGAGAGAGAGAGAGAGAGAGAGAGAGAGAGAGAGAGAGGAGAGAGAGAGAGAGAGAGAGAGAACGAAAGGTCAACGTGAAATTCACATTTGCAGCAAAGTGCACTAAAATCATTTCAGAAATTCTCTTCAATAGCCACACACACACACACACACACACAACCCCCCACACACATACTCCCACACACACACGCACACACACAACCACACACACACACACAACCACACACATACATACACGCACACACATATATACACACACAAACACAACCACACACACATATTCGCCCACACACACACACACACATACACACACACATATACACATATACGCGCGCGCTCACACACAAACACGCACGTTCACACAAAATACACACACATACATACACACGCAACAAACGCACGAAGAAAGCAAATTTGATGAGGGTAATTATTAAGAAAACACTCCCTTCCAATCAATACTTGCATAATTATCAAAGAGTACATTCGACGACCGACAAAAGACAAGCCCCAGGTTTTGTTGTTGTTTTTTTTTTTTATCTAACGTTGATTTTCATTTTCACTTTTTTTTGCATGAATAAAGTATATATTATTATTATTATTATTATTATTATTATTATTATTATTATTATTATTATTATTATTATTATTATTATTATATTATTATTATTATCATCATTTTGTGCGGCTACGTGATCTAGTGGTATGACACTCGCGTTTGGATTGGAATGTCCAGGGTTTGAGTCCCGCTCTGAACGGTGCACAGTTGAATCCTCGGGAAAAGTTCTTTACTCATATTATCTCACCGTACTCAGGTGTAAAATGTTCAATGTTTGAAGGTATTGATATTCAATGTATTTATAGTCAATCTTATACTTGTCCTGTGCATATCATTATCTATGTCTCATTATATTTGGTTCATATTGATCACTGTACCTGCCTGCCAAGCATATGGCGGAATAGGGCATTGTTTCTTTATTTCAATAAACATTTGTTCAGGATATCAAAATGACTTAGATTTATTTGTAAATTATGTTTTATTGGGTTTTTTTTCTGTTTGTTGTTGACTGAAGAAGGGTTTCAATCCCGAAGCTTTCGTGTTTGGTATCCTTTATCTTATTTTTTTTTCTTTTTGTTTGAAGCTATTATATTATTCATTTTTGTTTGTTACTTTTTACAGTTCACAGCTTCTAGCAGCTTGTTGGTATCACTTTGATATTTGAAGGATGAGTATTCTGGCTAAAATTTTTAAAAACTTTTCGCTTCTTGTTTTTTTCAGAGTACGGCGGCAAGGAATATATATATATATATATATATATATATATATATATATTATATATATAATATATATATATATATTATATATATATATATATATACTTCAAACGGAAAAGACAGAAGCAACTTCTTGTTACTCTTTGGATAGGACACTAGTCTATCGTAAAGTACTTCCCCTACCAGGTCTAAAAGATCCAGCTACCCAATCACCGCTGGGTGGGCGGGGAAGGTGGTGGGGGGGGGGGATGGGGGGTGGCAGAGTCTGAAGCGAGTGCTCTACCATCTTAAACTATCCAGACCCCATCCTTTTCTTGTCCTGCATGTTGATTATTGATGTTAGCTTTGGTTGAATTTAATGGGTTTTTCCCCAAGTCCTCGAGATGTAAACAAACTCGGCAACAAACAAATTTACAATTGTGTAAAACCAAAAGAAATAAAATCGCTCGAACCAGGGAACCAATATCGGCCCCGTTGCCTGTAAGGTGAATAAACTTTCAGTTGAATTATCGTGATCCCCACCCCACCTCCCTAGCCTTCTCCCCCCCCCCCCTCCCTCCACCCACATCTTATTATTATTATTATTATTATTATTATTATTATTATTATTATTATTATTATTATTATTATTATTATTATTATATTATTATTATTATTATAAATATTTTATTATTATTATTATTTATTATTATTATTATTATTATTATTATTATTATTATTATTATTATTATTATTATTATTATTATTATTATTATTATCATCATCATCATCACTTCTTCTTCTTCTTCTTCTTTTCTTCTTCTTCTTCTTCTTCTTCTTCTTCTTCTTCTTCTTCTTTTATTATATTATTATATTATTATTATTATTATTATTACTATTATTATTATTATTATTATTTATTATTATTATTATTATTATTATTATTATTATTATTATTATCATCATTAATATCTCATCATCATTATTATATTATTATTATTATTATTATTATTATTATTATTATTATTTATTATTATTATTATTATTATTATTATATTAATATTATTTATTATTATTATTATTATTATTATTATTATTTATATTATTATTATTATTATTATTATTATTATTATTATTATTATTTATTATTTATTATTATTATTATTATTATTATTATTTTATTATTATTATTATTATTATTATTATTATAATTATTATTATTATTATTATTATTATTAATATTATTTATTTATTTATTTATTTTTATTTATATTTTTAAATATTTATTGAGTGAGAGGAGGTTTTTTTTTGTCTTCTTGTGTGTTTTTTGGGGGTTTTTTTGTGTACTTTTTTTTAGTTGTTCATTTTAAAATACTCTAATCGCAAAAACATCAATAATATCATTCTAAATTTAGACTACTATATTTCACTTAATGACGTAATAGAAACCAAAGGGGCGTTTATCTCGCTATTTAAAGTTGCCCCTCCGTCCGTTATCTTTGGTGACCAGGGTTTTATTGAAAAGGATTGAAACGTTCTTATCGCATCGGGAAATCCCGGAAAGTGCCACTTGTTTCACAAGGGTTCTTTTATCAACATAATAATAATAATAATGAGTCTTATCACCGATCTAGTAAATGTTATTGTTTTGGGCTATTTTTTTTTATTATTTAGAGTTTTGGATGGAGCGCTGTCGACACTTTAAGGTCATTAAAAAAATTGTGAAAAAAATAATTTGTAAACTAAAAAATAATTGATCCGGATTGAGCTCATCCCATATGGAAAAATTGAGAACTTTGACAAAGTCCAGTATTTACTCAAAGTGGTCAAAGTGCTTTATAAGGAGTCCCAATCAAAGAACAACACTTACGAACGTGTTGCATTTAGGACGAATCATCACGTTTGTATGGTTACAAAAAAAATTGATGGATAAAATAGCCAGGTTCTCCTTTTTCAACTAAGTTCGGTGAGAGAATAAGACTTCAGATCTTTTCCCAAGGACTCAAATTTTGCGTTGCCCACAACTAGGTTCAAACCTGGGACTTACAAGTCCGAAGACTAGTGTCATACCACAAAGCCTCATCGCCTAACAAATTATACCTATAGTAACCTCGACATGGAACAAGCTTAAGACCATCTATACGTCCCATGCAGATATATTTTGTGTCGGTGCATGACATAATCAGTCGGAAGGTGAAAATTTTGGATTTGCTATGCTGTTTTGCATTTTCTGAAAGAATATGGTCCCCAGAGCATTTCAATCTTTATTAGGAGTAAATCGGGTGATTTTTCATGAAGTTATGGTCAGATGTATGGGAAAGGTATCCAGCAACTTTTCTAAAATTTCAACTTCACTAGCTGTTAAAAAAAACATTTAGAAATGAAATTAAGCTTTGATATCTCCGAAAGATGTACATAAAGGATTGACTTAATCATTTATGACAAGAACTCATTTTTTATAAACATTGACCTTCTAACTAAACTTGGCAATATCTCAGTTCAAACCTTTTCACCACCCGACTGATTATGTCATTCACTGTATAGTATCCCTATCGAAGGGCCGCACTCAAATCAGCTTAAAGATCCGAAAAGTGTGTTTAAAACAGTACCAGACAAAAGCAAGAAAGATAAAGAAACCATTTATTAAACAACAAATTCTTTCTCGACTGTCGAGGCGGGCTGTTTTGGGATGTTTTATTTTCTTGTATTTTAGATCTTCAAAATAGTTTTAAGAAATAGATAATCAAAATTTTACAAATGAAGACAGATACTTATTTGCAAGGTGAGAAATATGTTACTCCCAACCACAAATTATGTCAAGATTGTGTAGCTGTGATATGACCGTCGGTTCGTTATAACAGAGGGCCGTATGGATAGATGGATAAATTGATAAATAGATAGGTAGGGGAAGAGATAGGTGGAGAGAGGGAGAGAGAGAGAGAGAGAGAGAGAGAGAGAGAGAGAGAGAGAGAGAGAGAGAGGGGAGAGAACTGCGAGAGGACAGCGTGGCTCAGCGGTATGGTCTTTGCTTCGTACCCGAAAGGTACAGAGTTCGACTACCCGCCGCGTTGTGTGGCCTTGAGCAAGTCACCTAGCCTTAGCTCACTTTGCGGGGCTGCACTGCGGCTGACGCCTGGGTTATTCCAGTCTTCCCTTGGAATAGATCCTTAAGACAAATGTCCCTTAGGGATGAATAAAGGGAATTTATTATTTTATTTTTTATTAGTTGCGATAGGTTTCCCCATCTTGCCAGGAGGTTTCTCGCATACCAAACCGATTTAATATTTCAAAACACATCTTCTATCCGATACGAGTAACGAGCCGTACCCAGTCTTTCACGCCAATAACTATCCATATTTTATAACAATAACATTAGTGGTACACAGTAGAACCAGAATCGTTTGCTTTTCTCGGGTCAGATAATGTTCCACCATTACAGATATTCTAGTGGAATATTAATAGGAAAACCACGTAACTCTAGCAGATGACTTTCTGAAATGAGTATCTTTATGTGAGTCGGCGATCAATTTTACCATAGACAACAACAGCCAGCGATATCATTACTATGGATTAATCGATGTTATGTGATTTGCTAAAATATTCATTTCAACTGCCTGACAATGTGTTTGTACGTACGATTCATTCCTTCGATAGTATGTCCTTGGCTAAGAAACTCACAACATGGCCATCCGGAAGTATAACGGACTAACATACAAAACTATGTGTAACCTTATTGTCTGGTTAATACAGTTTAGTAAGAATTACTCATAAACGGGGATGGCAAAAAAAAACAATAACAAAGAATTGAGTGACGTCAAATTCATACTATCTACAGATAAATCACCACCACAACCACCACCATCATCATCATTATCATCATCATCATCAACAACAACAACAACAACAACAATAACAACAGCAGCAGCATCAGTAGCTACAACATCACTATTTCCAGCCTTTTGTCACAAACACCCATCTCCTTACATGATAAAAATTAAGAAGCTGATGAGAAACAAACAAACATCATCAAAGCTTTAAAAAAAACCAATGAGAACCAATTTGTGTTAACCGCGTTCTTCATTCCCCAAGCTATTTTTATCCACGGTCATGCGCAACACAATAGAATCTTTTCATATTCTGGTTTATTTATATTAGACTATACACAATCAGGTACACTCCTCACATCAAAAAGTTCACAATAAACAAAACTATTTCCAAACAGGGGCCAATTACATTCATTTATTTATCTATATTATTAATTTTTGAGTGGTCGCCCTTTTCCAATGGAAAATCTGGCATGCCTTGTGTATCCAGATAAGCATCGGAGAGAGGAAAGATTATTTATACAAGAAGCGTTATCTCCCTTGAATGGCAGACGTGCGCCGTTCATTGGTTTTTGATTATTTCACTTCCTGTCTAATAAGACATGAATGATACCTTTGTACAGTCGCATCTCGATAATCAGAACCTCTGAGCCTGAAACTCTCAATGAACAGAAATATTATAAGAGCGAAAGTAGAGATCGGCAAAACAAAGACAACAAACAGATTTAACCATAATCTAAAAAGATTAACCAGTAGACTTTTGACCAATAAAAACATGGAATTTGTGACACACCTTCACACTTGCACGGATAAACATATTTAGTGATTTATAAACTATAACGTGAATGAAATCGACCTCTCTCTGGTCATTGTTATTGTTTTTATACTGCCAGATAGGTGACTAGAAATCACACGATTTCCTTCATCATATGGTAAATGTTTGTTTGCACATAGTTTTCTGTGTTGGTTCTATTGATCAAGCGATAGAACAGTGGGTATTTTACTTATTCACATGCAATCGATGGTAAAACCCGTGCAGTTTGATATGTTTACCAATCACTGCCATTGTTTACATCATGACGACTGTCGAGAGGCGTGGTTATCTAAGTGTCTATTGCCTTTTTTCACCCTGAAAGATGAGGTTTTGTGATCAAGTGATCATCGGATCGGTAGGTACTAAGTTCGAGTCTCGCTCTGAGCGGCGCAAAGTTGACTCCTTGGAAAATTTAGTCTCTTCACCCACATTCTCTCATCGTACTCAGGTGGAAAATGAGTACCTAGCTGGTCGTAAACAAAAACTGTCTCTGTGAGAAAAAAAATTTACTATCGGCTTACAATAGTTAACAATAGTCATGTCTCCTCGTACAAGAATAGGTGTGATTAGGGACCCATTGTAAAGAGCTCGAGACGGGTTAATTTTTTTTCCTTGTATTTTTCTTTCTTGCTTTGTCTGCCAATGTTTCATACACACCTTTTCAGATGTTTATCTTATACCAGTAATAGAGACGGAATAGAAAAGTTGGTTAAATCTGGGATGATCGAAGGAAAGAGAGCTAGAAGAAGACAAAGAATGACATTTCTAAATAACCTAAAGAACGGCCAAATGTGACTTAAAAAGCAACCCAGATTTCATGCGCACGGCAGAGGATCGTGATTCGTGGAGACAGCTGACCGGCAACGTGCTCAAGATGGATGATGATCTTACACCAGTGCCTGATCCCCCTAATTTGTCACTATGATATTTCTGTTTTTTTTTTTTAAATTTAAAAAAGCTTTTATCTTCTCTACGATGGCATCCTTAAAGAATAGTTAGCAAGCTTAAAATTCTTATAAAATCATCAGGATCATCCTGACATAATTACGTTTTCAAACAATGTGTCACATATCATGAAAGGTAAAATACTCACACATCCGCCAGTCAAAAACTGTCTGTAACCTTTAACATGATTTAAAGTCTGATTGATATATTTTAGTGAGATCTAATCACAAACAGGTTGTTTAAAATAATAACAAAGAGCTGTGTGACGTCCACTTCGTTCCTTCTATAACAAATCTTCTCATAAACTCATATCTATATATAAGTGATTGTATGTCTGTGCGAATAAATGTATAAATTGGATTCAATAGTCTGATATCACGTCGCCCAGCAATGGCGGCCATCGTGGTTCTAAACAAAGAAAATCTGTACTTTTTATTCTTCATGCTGGCTAGAACTTTTCATATGTCTTGTGATCATAATGTGTAAAAGTCAACACATGATCAGATTTTTAATGTTTTTTTCCTGTGGATACGCTTTTATGCTCGTCGGAGAAATATTTCATAAGGGAGTCCGCCATTGTTCCGATAGTTTAGAGCCAGTTACTATGTTACTCTTCGTCATTACGAGGGAAGTGACGTCACGACTGTTGAAGCGTATTGAAGTTAATTTGGATTTAATCGATAATTTCTTGTTTATTTATCTTTAACTAAAAAATTATTAAATATAATCAAGTTTTTTCCCATTTTCTTAGTGGAAACAGTAACAGAATACGACTCGTGTGATTCAAGGAACCTCTGTGGGGTATGCCTGTTACAGCTGTCTTAGTGAAAAACGATTGACGCTAAGGTCATACATAGTCAGATAAATTATTATAATGGTATGTGTTACGAGTAGAATTGAATTTGTTTTAGCCGTTAAAGGGTTAATCGATCCATTTCAAACTTACATACACTGACAAATTACTTTTTTCCCATTCTGGCAAGAAAGACATTACTTTAACCCCCTCCTTACCAACTATAGGAAAATCGTCACATCCGTTACGATACAACCAACATTTTTCTTATTCAAATATCTCTTGTTAATCATAAAATTTAAAGAAAATAAACAGTGTGTTGTAG
>NC_088365.1:17061313-17066313 GCF_034508935.2 Berghia stephanieae | reverse complement strand
TAAATAGATAGATAGATAGATAAATAGATGGATAAATAAATAGATAGATAGATAAATAGATGGATAAATAGATAGATAGATAGATAGATAGATAATAGATAGATAATGATGATAATATAGATAGATAGATAAATAGATAGAGATAAAAAATAATAATAATGATAGATAGATAGATAGATAGTAGATAGATAGATAGATAGATAGATAGATAGATGATGATAAATGATGATAGATAGATAATAATAGATAGATAATAATAGATAGATAGATAGAGGGATAAATAGATAAATAGATAGATAGATAGATGATAATAGATAGATAGATAGATAGATACAGATAGATAAGATAGATAGATAGATAGATAGATAGATAGATAGATAGATAGATAGATAGATAGATAGAATAGATAGATAGAAAGATAGATAGAAGATAAATAAAATAGATAGATAGATAGATAGATAGATAGATAGATAGATAGATAGATAGATAAATAGATAGACAGATAGATAGATAGATTGATAGACAGATAGATGAGTTTATGTAGTACAGGGATTTCTTCTCAAATTAACAACACTTTAAAGTATCAAACACTTACCTACAACTTGTACTCGGTGTGAGCTCTCCTGGGGAGAAAGAAATAAAAGGACGCTTATTCAATATTACGATTACGGTGTTAAACTTTATTCTAACCCGACGTGCACGTATTTATAGGTCTGATAACCCAAATTGGTATGGGCTCTTTGTAATGGAAACCAACGCAAATTTATTGTCCATTACAACAATGTTAAAAATTAAGCCCATAATTAACCAGTGGATTTTTGACCAATCAAAGCACGGAATTTGTGACCCATCTTCACACGTGCTCGGACAAATATGGTTGTTTTTTTTTTGTTTGTTTTGTGTTTTTTTTTATTTTTTTTTTTTGTTTTTTTTTTAACTCAGTAAATGGATGAGCACCCATATGTTTGTGTTGTTCCACTTTACCAGTTATAAATTCATTTCACATTTGTGTTAATCGGATGGCAATTGAAACAGGGTTACTAGATAGTATGCAGATGACGTATCCAGGCCTTTGTTATTGTTTTTGCCATCCGCGTTTGTGAGTTGTTCTCACTAAACTGTATTAACCAGACTATAAAAGTTCATGGTTACACAGAGTTTGTGTGTTGGTCCGTTATACTTCCGGATGGCAATGTTGTGAACTCCTTGGCCAAGCGCATTCTATCTATAGGGATATTGACCTTTAAAAATGGTTGGTTGTTTATAAAAGATAACGTGAATGAAATTGACCTCTCTTTGATCATTATTATTGTTTTTATACTACCAAATAATTGACTAGTTGTCACACGATTTTCTTGATCATATTATAAATATTTAGATCTACACATATATAGTTTTCTGTGTTGATTCCATTGATCACCAGACAGTACAGTGGGCATTTTACTTAGACACATATACCATTGACAGTAAAACACCTGAAGTACGCTGTGTTTACCAATCACTACCATTGTTTACATCATGACGACTGTCCGAGAGGCGTGGTTATCTAAGTGTCTATTGAGTTGGATTATCAAACCTGTTACTACATACATTTCGTTTTACCCATTATACCAATAAATATCTAGAGACAATGCTTTTAACGGCCAGGTACTCATTTTACACCTGAGTACGGCGAGAGAATCTTAGTAAAGAGCCTTTTCCAAGGCTCGACCCCGGACCTTCCGACCCAAAAGCGAGAGTCTCAAGAAAACAAGTCTTTCCATTGGTTGAACTATTGAATACAACTCACGAATTGTTTTCTTTTGTGGCCAAAGTCTTGCATTTTGACGTCATTTTTTTGGTCAGTGTCAGGCTATATGTTAACGAAGGTTACGGTTTTACTAGTATTTGCACGGATTAAACAATGTAGACCGTCAGATGCGACGTGTACATTGAAGCAGGTCTAACATCCGAACGCAATTGGATTCAATAGTCTGATGTCACGTCGCCCAGCAACGGCGGCCATCGTGGTTCTAAACAAAGAAAATCGGTACTTTTTATTCTTCATGCTGGCTAGAACTTTTCATATGTCTTGTGATCAGAATGTGTAAAAGTCAAAACATGATCAGATTTATATTGTTCCCCCCCCCCCCTGGATACGCTTTCATGCTCGTCGGTGAAATATTTCATAAGGGTGTCCGCCATTGTTCCGATAGTTTAGAGCCAGTAACTAAGTTACCGTGCGTCACTACGAGGGAAGTGACGTCATGACTGTTGAGGCGTATTATCGGCCTAGTCAAACATGGTTGTAATGGAAAATATTTTGCCTCATTTTTTGAGATTTCCATTGCGTCAATGAGCCTATTGTGAATTGGATTATCAGACCTGCACATAAGTGCCCCTCGTTCAGACCCATAAGGCCTTAGAGACGGAGTTTTTCCCCTGTCTTTGAAGAATTAAACGTATGCTAACTACTGCTTGCCACCCTTTGGAAAAGACGAAAGTCTATAACATGAACTTCTAACCTGATCTAACAGCCTCGGCTACTCCACATTTTCTAAGAAAGAGGGTTTAGTAAAACAACTCTCTTTTACCTGAATGAAAGCCGATTATAGATAGTGAGGCAAGTTAATGCCTTAACAATTGAGTTATCGGAACTCATTTTATGCCAATAGAGTAATCAATCACTTTTTTGAAGTCTCAGGTTTGTGATTGTTTTGACAAATCATCGGTTATCTCAATCGATCAATTTTTGTGTCAAAGCAAAACATTCTGGTGTTGTATGGGGATACACTAAGATAATTGAGTTTTACCTCAAATTAATTAGAATTGGGTTTCTTTTTCTTCTTCTTCTTCTTCTTCTTCTTCTTCTTCTTCTTCTTCTTCTTCTTCTTCTTCTTCTTCTTCTTCTTCTTCTTCTTCTTCTTCTTCTTCTTCTTCTTCTTCTTCTTCTTCTTCTTCTTCTTCTTCTCTTCTTCTTCTTCTTCTTTCTTCTTCTTTCTTCTTCTTCTTCTCTTCTTCTTCTTCTTCTCTTCTTCTTCTTTCTCTCTTCTTCTTCTTCTTTTCTTCTTCTTCTTCTTCTTCTTCTTCTTCTCTTCTTCTTCTTCTTCTTCTTCTTCTCTCTTCTTCTCTCTTCTTCTCTTACTACTACTACTATACTACTATACTATACTACTACTACTACTATATCTACTACTACTACTACTACTACTTACTATACTACTACTATACTACTACTACTATACTACTACTACTACTACTACTACTACTACTATACTACTACTACTACTACTCTTCTTACTTACTTCTCTACTTATTACTTACTACTTCTTCTCTTCTTCTTCTTCTTCTTCTTCTTCTTCTTCTTCTTCTTCTTCTTCTTCTTCTTCTTCTTCTTCTTCTTCTTTTTGTATTTGTTTGTTTTGGAGGTGTAAATACCTTAAATCTCTTTCCTCAATGAAATAAAGAGCTTTATCCACTAAAATTGCTCAAAGCGGTTTACAAGGGTCCCTGACCAACAGCAAGCCGTGAAACGTAGAACGAGACATGACGCCTGTTAGGGGATATTACATTTTTTCCGACAGAAAAATCGCTTTTAACGGCCAGGTACTCATTTTACACCTGGGTAAGGTAGGTGAGAGAATATGAGTAAAGAGCCTTTTCCTATGACTCAACTATGCGAGGCTATCAGAACAAGGCTCAAACCCAGGACCTTCCGATCCGAAAGCGAGTGTCACACCACAATACTACATAGCCGCACAACAAATGAAGCCACTCATTTCACAGCAGAGATGAAGATTTCTGACCAAAATGTTAAAAAAGGTGTTTTGTCGTTGTAGGGAAACATTAGATTAAATCGTTAGTAGATCAACATGGCGTCTAACTGCTCACGAGCGTTAACAATTATGGTTTTCTCCTCCGACCGATTATTCCTGCTCTAACTCAAGTGGGCTGTTGTTGAGTCTCCCATAGCCACTGTTTGTCAATGCCCTCCTGGTACATCGCATGTTTTGTTTCCGTAGAAAACAAAGTCAGATCTAGATATGGGTGCATAATAAACGAAACTGTAACAAAAGGACTCTATTGTAAAAGAATTTCTGAAAAAGGTCACAGTGTGAAATGAACACATTTACTGTCTGATTCAGTCCCTTGATTGGTGACAAAATAATAATTACAAGGACCGACACACACCAGACTGTCACTTGTTCCTTGTGCCATTGAGCCGGCGTGAATAGGCTTCAACAATCGTGACGTCACTTCCCTCGTAATGACGCATAGTAACTTAGTAACTGGTTCTAAACTATCGGAACAATGGCGGACGCCCTAAAGAAATACTTCTCCGACGAGCATAAAAGTGTATCCAGTTGAGAAATATATCAATTTGATCATGTTTTGACTTTAAAACATTCTGATGACATGACATGTGAAAAAGTTCTAGCAAACATGAAGAATAACAAGTACCGATTTTCTTTGGTTAGAACCAAGCTGCTCGTTGCTGGGCGACGTGACATCATACTATTGAATCCTATTACAAGAACCAAAACATAAACACTCTCGGACTGTAACTAAGTCGTTGTTGCCTGTGCCATTGAGCTGGCTTGAATTGGATTCAATAGTCTGATGTCACGTCGCCCAGTAACGGCAGACATCGTGGTTCTAAACAAAGAAAATCGGTACTTTTTATTCTTTATGCTGGCTAGAACTTTTCATATGTCTTGTGATCAGAATGTGTAAAAGTCAAAACAAGATCAGATTTATAAAGTTTTTTTCCCATCAGGATATGCTTTTATGCTCATCGGAGAAATATTTCATAAGGGCGTCAGCCATTGTTCCGATAGTTTAGAGCCAGTTACTAAGTAACCATACGTCATTACGAGAGAAGTGACTTAACGACTATTGAAACCTATTCACGCCAGCTCAATGGAGTCCTTGTAATTATTATTCTGTCACCAATCAAGGGACTGAATTAGACAGTAAATGCGTTCACTTCACATTGTGATCCTTTTCAGAAATTACGGGGG
>NC_088365.1:17053132-17058132 GCF_034508935.2 Berghia stephanieae | reverse complement strand
AACTATCGGAACAATGGCGGAGGCCCTTATGAAATATTTCTCCGACGAGCATAAAAGCGTATCCAGAGGAAAAAAACATTAAAAATCTGATCATGTGTTGACTTTTACACATTCTGATCACCAGACATATGAAAAGTTCTAGACAGCATGAAGAATAAAAAGTACAGATTTTCTTTGTTTAGAACCACGATGGCCGCCGTTGCTGGGCGACGTGATATCAGACTATTGAATCCAATTTATACATTTATTCGGACAGACATACAATCACTTATATATAGATATGAGATTATGAGAAGATTTGTTATAGAGGGAACGAAGTGGACGTCACACAGCTCTTTGTTATTATTTTAAACAACCTGTTTGTGATTAGATCTCACTAAAATATATCAATCAGACTTTAAATCATGTTAAAGGTTACACACAGTTTTTGACTGGCGGATGTGTGAGTATTTTACCTTTCATGATATGTGACACATTTTTTGAAAAGGTAATTATGTCTGGATGATCCTGATGATTTCATAAGAATTTTAAACTTGCTAACTATTGTTTAAGGATGCCATCGTAGAGAAGATAAAAGCTTTTTTAAATGAAAAAAAACCCAGAAATATCATAGTGACAAATTAGGGGGATCAGGCACTGGTGTAAGATCATCATCCATCTTGAGCACGTTGCCGGTCAGCTGTCTCCACGAATCACGATCCTCTGCGGTGCGCATGAAATCTGTGTTGCTTTTTAAGTCACATTTGGCCATTCTTTAGGTTATTTAGACATGTCATTCTTTGTCTTCCTCTAGCTCTCTTTCCTTCGATCATCCCAGATGTTACCAACTTTTCTATTCCGTCTCTATTACTGGTGTAAGATAAACATCAGAAAAGGTGTGTATGAAACAGTGCCAGACAAAGCAAGAAAGAAAAATACAAGGAAAAAAATTAAACCTGTCTCGACCTCTTTACAATGGGTCCCTCATCAACACCTATTCTTGTTACGAGGAGACATGACTCTTGTAAGCCGATAGTAATTTTTTTTTCTCACAGAGAATGTTTTGTTTACGACCAGCTAGGTACTCATTTTCCACCTGAGTACGATGAATGTGGGTGAAGAGACTTAATTTTCCAAGGAGTCAACTTTGCGCCGCTCAGAGCGAGATTCGAACTTAGTACCTACCGATCCGATGGTCACTTGATCACAAAACCTCATCTTTCAGGGTGAAAAAAGGACAATAGACACTTAGATAACCACGCCTCTCGGACAGTCGTCATGATGTAAACAATGGCAGCGATTGGTAAACAGAGCGAACTACACAGGTTTTACCATCGATGGCATGTGTATAAGTAAAATACCCACTGTTCTACCGCTTGATCAATAGAACCAACACAGAAAACTATGTGAAAACTTAAACATTTACCATATGATGAAGGAAATCGTGTGATTTCTAGTCACCTATCTGGCGGTATAAAAACAATAACAATGACCAGAGAGAGGTCCATTTCATTCACGTTATTGTTTATAAACAACTTAATATGTTTGTCCGAGCAAGTGTGAAGGTGTGTCACAAATTCCATGTTTTGATTGGTCAAAAGTCTGCTGGTTAATTTCTTTTTACATTATGATTAAATCTGTTTGTTGTCTTTGTTTTGCCGATCTCTACTGTCGCTCTTATATTTCTTTCTATTCATTGAGAGTTTCAGACTTAGAGGTTCTGATTATCGAGATGCGACTGTACAAAGGTATCATTCATGTCTTATTAGACAGGAAGTGAAATAATCAAAAACCATTGAACGGCGCACGTCTGCCATTCAAGGGAGATAACGCTTCTTGTATAAATAATCTTTCCTCTCTCCGATGCTTATCTGGATACACAAGGCATGCCAGATTTTCCATTGGAAAAGGGCGACCACTCAAAAATTAATAATATAGATAAATAAATGAATGTAATTGACCCCTGTTTGGAAATAGTTTTGTTTATTGTGAACTTTTGATGTGAGGAGTGTACCTGATTGTGTATAGTCTTATATAAATAAACCAGAATATGAAAAGATTCTATTGTGTTGCGCACGACCGTGGATAAAAATAGATTGGGGAATGAGGATCGCGGTTACAGAATTGGTTCTCATTGTTTTTAAAACTTTGATGATGCATGTTTTTTCTCATCCACTTCTTTATTTTTATTGTGTAAGGAGATGGGGTGTTTGTGACACAACAAGGATGGAAATTGTGATGTAGCAACTGCTGGGGCTGCTATTGTTGTTGTTGATGATGATGATGATGATGATGATGATGATGATGGTGGTGGTGGTGGTGGTGGTGGTGGTGGTGGTGGTGGTGGTGGTGATGGTGGTGGTAGTCGTCGTAGTGATGATGGTGGTGGTGATGGTGTTGGTGGTGGTAGTTGTGGTCCTGGTGGTGGTGGTTGTAGATAGTATGAACTTGACGTCACTCAGGTCTTTGTTATTGTTTTGTGCCATCCGCGTTTATGAGTAATTCTCACTAAACTGTACTAACCAGACTATAAACGTTCAAGGTTACATAAAGTTTTGTATGTTTCCGTTATACTTCCGAATGGCCATGTTATGAGTTTCTTAGCCAAGGACATACTATCGAAGGAATGAATCGTACGAACACATTGTCAGGCAGTTGAAATGAATATTTTAGCAAATCACATAACATCGATTAATCCAAGGTAATGATATCGCTGGCTGTTGTTGTCTATGGTAAAATTGATCGCCGACTCACATAAAGATACTCATTTCAGAAAGTCATCTGCTTGAGTTACGCGGTTTTCCTATTAATATTCCACTAGAATATCTGTAATGGTGGAACATTATCTGAACCGAGAAAAGCAAATGATTTTGGATCTACTGTGTACCACTAATGTTATTGTTATGAAATATGGATAGTTATTGGCGTTAACAACTTGGCATAGCTTGTTACTCGTATCGGATAGATGTGTTTTGAAATATTAAATCAGTTTGGTATCCTTGAGACCGCCTGGTAGGATGGGGAAACCTATCCCAACTATTACTTTTTACTCTCTCTCTCTCTCTCTCTCTCTTTCTCTCTCTCTCTCTCTCTCTCTCTTTCTCTCCATCTATCTCTTCCCCTACCTATCTATTTATCAATTTATCCATCTATCCATACGGCCCTCTGTTATAACGAACCGACGGTCATATCACAGCTACACAATCTTGACATAATTTGTGGTTGGGAGTAACATATTTCTCACCTTGCAAATAATTATCTGTCTTCATTTGTAAAATTTTGATTATCTATTTCTTAAAACTATTTTGAAGATCTAAAATACAAGAAAATAAAACATCCCAAAACAGCCCGCCTCGACAGTCGAGAAAGAATTTGTTGTTTAATAAATGGTTTCTTTATCTTTCTTGCTTTTGTCTGGTACTGTTTTATACACACTTTTCAGATCTTTAAGCTGATTTGAGTGCGGCCCTTCGATAGGGATACTATACAGTGAATGACATAATCAGTCGGGTGGTGAAAAGGTTTGAACTGAGATATTGCCAAGTTTAGTTAGAAGGTCAATGTTTATAAAAAATGAGTTCTTGTCATAAATGATTAAGTCAACCCTTTTTGTGCATCTTTCGGAGATATCAAAGCTTAATTTCATTTCTAAATGTTTTTTTAACAGCTAGTGAAGTTGAAAAAGTATGAAATTTTAGAAAAGTTGCTGGATACCTTTCCCATACATCTGACCATAACTTCATGAAAAATCACCCGATTTACTCCAAATAAAGATTGAAATGCTCTGGGGACCATATTCTTTCAGAAAAAGCAAAACAGCATAGCAAATCCAAAATTTTCACCTTCCGACTGATTATGTCATGTACCGACACAAAATATATCTGCATGGGACGTATAGATGGTCTTAAGCTTGTTCCATGTCGAGGTTACTATAGGTCTAATTTGTTAGGCGATGAAGCTTTGTGGTATGACACTAGTCTTCGGACTTGTAAGGCCCAGGTTTGATCCCAGTTGTGGGCAACGTAAAATTTGAGTCCTTGGGAAAAGATCTTAAGTCTTATTCTCTCACCGAACTTAGTTAAAAAACGAGAACCTGGCTATTTTATCCATCATTTTTTTTTTGTAACCATACAAACGTGATGATTCGTCCTACATGCCACACGTTCGTTAGTGTTGTTCTTAGATTGGGACTCCTTATAAAGCACTTTGACCACTTTTAGTAAATATTGCCTAGTTATTTTACTCCCTGTACAAAATTTCTCAATTCTTTCATTTAGGATGAGCTCAATCCGGATCAATTCTTTTTTAGTTTACAAATTATTTTTTTCACAATATTTTTTAATGACCTAAAAGTGTCGACAGCGCTCCATCCAAAACTCTAAATATAAAAAAAAAAATAGCCCAAAACAATAACATTTACTAGATCGGTGATAAGACTCATTATTATTATTATTATTATGTTGATAAAAGAACCCTTGTGAAACAAGTGGCACTTTCCGGGATTTCCCGATGCGATAAGAACGTTTCAATCCTTTTCAATAAAACCCTGGTCACCAAAGATAACGGACGGAGGGGCAACTTTAAATAGCGAGATAACGGCCCTTTGGTTTCTATTACGTCATTAAGTGAAATATAGTAGTCTAAATTTAGAATGATATTATTGATGTTTTTGCGATTAGAGTATTTAAAATAAACAACTAAAAAATAAGTACACAAAAACCCCCCAAAAAACACACAAGAGGACAAAAGAACCTCCTCTCACTCACCCCTCTCCCCCCCCCCCCCCCCCCCACACACACACCCCATTACAAATCGAAAGAGGAATTTTTATTATCTTATACAATGTTATTTATTTTATCGTGAGTGTTCGTAAGGTGTGAGTTTGTAATTGTGTGTTTATGTCTAGGGGTATGTCTAGGTGCGGCTATGTGGTTTAACACTCGCTTTCGGATCGGAAAGTTCTAGGTTCGAGCCTCGCTCAGCGCATAGTTGAGTCCTCGGAAAAAGGCTCTTTACTCACA
>NC_088365.1:17043132-17048132 GCF_034508935.2 Berghia stephanieae | reverse complement strand
TTAAGAATGTTAAACAAGTTGAGGGATATTTTGAAAATTCCTGAGCATTCATATTGGGCAAAATATCCTCTGATTTTGCTTAACTCGCTTTACAAGGGGCCGCTAGCCAACAGCAACATTTAACACGAATGTAGAATGAGACACAAAAACTCTAAGACGATAGTACAATTTTTCTTTCGACAAATGTGTTAACGACCTGGTACTCATTTTACACCTGAGTTCGGCGAGAGAATTTGAGTAAGTACCCTATTCCCAAGTAAGTACCCCGAGTAACCCAAGACTCAGCTTTGCACCTGCTCTTTGACGGTTGAGTAACAAAATCAGCTCCTCTTTAATAGCGATATATATATATATATATATATATATATATATATATATATATATATATATATATATATATTAACTCACTCAGCCCTAACACCGACTATATCCCTAGTATACCAGAGGATACTTTTACCCCATGCCTATTTATTACTTTTTTCTGAGACAAATTATAGGCGTAGTATCAAAGCTATTGTTCTTGATTTTTACACGTTAATGCTATTTGAATAAAACTAGACCTTTATGTACATGCTCATTTTTAATACATGTTTTTTCTAATTTTGAAAAGTAGCAAAAATCTCTAGGATTGAGTGAGTTAAATCAATATTTAGAATTTAACGTTAAAATGCCCTTATTATCATTAAATTCGCCTAGACATGATACCGTTTCGAGTCGATTGGCCACTTTTTATGATCAAATCCGTTCGTTATTATGTGATCTCAATGTTTATCTTTCCTCTCTGGACCTTTTCTATTGTGTTATAAAAGAATGAAAAACCCATTATACCATTATGCTCTTTCCTAGTCTCTTCTTTCCTATAGTGAGACAAGGTGTGTGAATATAATAATAATATATAATGTTATATACAAATATAAAGGAGGACAACACGGCATCAGAGAATGGACAAGGGATATAACTCCCTTTATGTTATCGTCGTTAGAGAATGAATGATAATGGAGCCTAGCTTACAAATTAGAAGATGTCTCTTGATTGGACAATGTGATGAAATAGCCTTTTCTGCTTTGCAAATAATCAGAAATTTATACTGATGTTTGATAGAATATGTATCTTTTTTAATAAGCGAATGATGATGATGATGATGATGATGATGGTGATGATGATGATGATGATGATGATGATGATGATGATGAATGATAATTATGATGATGATAATAATAAGAATAATAATAATAATAATAATAATAATAATAATAATAATAATAATAATATAATAATAATAATAATAATAATAATAATAATAATAATAATAATAAATAACAGATTCTCATATTTATTTCATTTTATTCAAAAGTGACATTGGTTGTAACCGAAGTGTAGGCTACATATAGTACAAATAAGTGCACGTCGGTTGTGGCCCGTCTCAAATAAAACAAACAAACATTTTGTAATGAACTGGCTTTACCGTCACGGTGGCTTGTATTATAACATATACCGAGGTGTACATATATGCAGGTCTGACATCCGAACCCGCTTATGGGCCAAGTTTAACATTGTCGTAATGGATAATATTTTGTGTCATTTTTTGAGATATCCATTACAACAATGAGCCCACTCTATGAACTGGGTTATCAGACCTGCAAATAAGTGCACATCGATATGTACCAAACTTTGTTCGTTTTTAAAAATTATCAGTAAAAAGAAAAAAAGACCTGCATTATCCAAGGAGCCATTTTAACATTTTCCATTTCCGGTCTACGCCAATTATTTTTAATCACAAGAAAATGCAAACAACCCGTGAAATTTGATAGAACAATCGAGAACGATTTGATTGATTTCTTTGACTATTGGTTGCACGACTTTCAACATGAATTGTTTACGGAGGGCTGGGAAGAGGGCAAGCTGAGGAGGGTGGTGGAGATAGTGTGTTTGTGTGTGTGTGTGTGTGTGTGTGTGTGTGTGTGTTGGGGGGTGGGGGTGGGAGGAGTGAAAGAGAAGATTAAAGGGTGAAATTAGATGTCAACAAGGATGTAAGAAAATATTTGGAGGATGGAGGGGGTGGGGGGAGAGATGCTCCTGGCCATCTCATCCTTATGTTGGGCAGTTAGAGCCGTAAAATTACATTCTTATCCATAATAGAATAAAAATAGTTGTGTGATTTGCAGTTATCCCCCATAGTATTTGTAACGTGAATAATGGGAAAAGTCATAATCCAAAATGTAAGAGGCATAAACAAGTCTTTATATATATGAATAAGATCACCTCTTATTCTACGATATTTCATTACAGGCACATTTTAGATACTTTAATCTTTCTAATTAAGACAGGTGGCGATGTCAGGCAAAAGTATTTAAAATTTATTTTTAATTGAGCTTTTATATAGGGCAATATCCACTAATCGTGCTCAAAGCCCTTTACAAAGAGTCCCTGACCAACAGCAACACGTAACATGCAGAACGGAAAATGACGATTGTTAGGCGATATTACAATATTTTCAAACAAAGACAACGCTGTTAACGACCAAAGAAGAAGAGGAAGAAGAAGAAGAAGACAATGTTTCAGCGAATTGTTTGTCCCAACACGATACGAGATTGAGGCGATGGTTCAGACATGATAAAGAAGAAACGGAACTTACGTCACTTCATTCTTTGCTATTGTTCTACGACAGTCATTTTGATTATTAGTTCTCACTAAATTATATCAATCAGAATATAAACGTTCAAATTTACACATTTTGTTGGTACGTCATATCCGGGTAGTGGATTGAGCTCTTTTTATTGAGCTTTATATAGGGCAATATCCACTAAATGTGCTCAAAGCGCTTTACAAGGGGACTCTGGTCAACAGCAACATTTAACATGTAGGACGGGACATGACGCCTGTTAGGCGATATTACAATTTTTCGGACAAAGACAACGCTGTTAACGGCCAGGTACTCATTTTACACCTGACTACGGTGAGAGAGTGTGAATAAAGAGCCTTTTCCAAGGACTCAACTGAGAGAGTGTGAGTAAAGAGCCTTTTCCAAGGACTCAACTATGCGTTGAGCGCGAGGCTCGAACCCAGGACCTTCCGATCCGAAAGCGAGTGTCATACCATTAGACCACATAGCCGCTAGTGGATGTTGTGTGTATTTTACATAAACGCATAGCATCAAAGGTCTCTTTCCCTGGTTTGTTCCTCTCAATTACTCGGACACCGCGGTTATATTGTTATAGATTCAATTTAAAAATTCAATTAAAAATAATGAGTGAACAAGTCTAAATCAGCATATTTCATTAATTTAAATAGGACAGCGAAATGCAGGATCAATGTGACATTTCTCGATATTATTAATGTAAAATTTCATTTCTGTCTACAAGCTGCACAAGGAATGATATTATCTAATTATTGTTTTCATCATTAGTGTTTCTTTTCTCGGGCATGTTTACTTCTTTGGTTTATTTTGAAGTCAATTTATATTGTTGAACTGAAATGATTTTGAGAAATGGGGGGGGGGGGGGGGTGTCGGTAAAGGAGGGAGATGGTGAAGATGGTGGTGGTGTTGATTGGTACTGTTGGTGATGGTTGTTATGTTGGTAGTGATTGTAATAGTAGTGGCGGTGATGATGATGATGATGATGATGATGATGATGATGATGATGATGATGATGATGATGATGATGATGATGGTGATGCTGATGGTGGTGGTGGTGGCGCTGGTGCTGGTGGTGGTGATGTTGATAATAATGAATGTGGTAGTGGTAGTAATGGAGGTAATGGTGGTGTCCCGAGTTTTAGAGTTTTTTGTTTTTATTTTGCCAAGATGAAGGTCGTTTAAATCAATCGATATTTGAAGGACGAGTTTCTGGCCAAATTTTATAACACGCGTATTTCCAGAGTACGACAGTTAACTGGAAAAAGAAACGAAACGGACTCTGCTCAACGAAGCACGGATTTTAACTCAATTTTTATAAGTTAAGCGTCAAATTCAAGTTTGATCATTTGCCTTATACAGGCATCATACAGACCCTTTCAACTTTCAAGACACAAATGAGCTCCTAGTTAAATCATCAATCTCACGTTATTTCCCCTGTTCATTATTTCATCCTGCCTCCATCAAATCAACCAATCAAATCCCTGATTTCGGAAATATTCTGAGATTTCTCCATTTTAATTGGTTGACAAACGAAAATGGACAAAAGCGCCCCCTTGAGGTTTGCTGATAGGAATGCATTGAATGCTCGTGCAACCCCCCCCCCCCCCCTCCCCCACCCTCCCTGCCCTCCCCCGCCTCCCCCAACAATCCTATCCTCGTCTTTCAATTTTTTGATTTGTTTATGTATTTATATATTTATTTATTATGATATTTATTGTTGTCTCTCCGGGTTATGATTATAAATAATTATGATCCCGCTAGTCAAATGATAATTAATTTTGAATCAAAATTATCCGTCCGGTCCAAATTTTCATCAAAATATCACGGAAAGCAACCACTCCGCCTTGGCTTCAATTAAAGTAAATAAGTCGTTAAACATGGATGCTCATTCTATTTAAAAGTTTTGCTCGTCTTGTCTGCATGTTTTTGTATTATGTTTTGTTGGGGGATTTTTCGTTGGTTTTTCTTTGGTTTGTTTGTTTGTTTTTGTTTTGTTTGTTTGTTATTTTTTGCTTTCGAATTATTTTTTGATTGTTTTTGTTTCTTTTTTAAAATCATTTTTTTGTTACCGTTGTTTTATTTTGTTTTGTGGTTATTCTTTTGCTTTTTCTCTTGTTTGTGTGTGTGGGGGGGGGGGGGGGGGTTAAAAAAGTTACATAAAGATTATGATACTCGACAATCTTATGAAAATCCAACTCAAAGACCTGCTATAATGGGAGCGACTAGATATTCTATATCACAAAATCCAGGCCATGTTAGAGATTTAATAAAATATGTTTTTTTCCTTTCCATAATTCATTCACAGACAACGATCCAGAATTCCTGGCAGGTGCCAAGGGCATGGACAAGCCTTTTTGTTTCC
>NC_088365.1:17015632-17038132 GCF_034508935.2 Berghia stephanieae | reverse complement strand
TTTAATTACGTGTTAACGATTATTGAGACTAACTGACCTTTGAAAACTCAGAGTATTTATCTCAGTGCTAAAAATACAAAAATAAACTCGATCAATTCAAAGGCTAATGAATTTCTAGATTGAAATAAATGCCTCTTTTTCACACAAGGGTCAAGAACAGCTATTTATTATTAAAAAAAATCTTTGCAATGCATCTAATCTCATCATCTTATGAATGCTCCCTCTGGCGTTTTCCACTTTTTGCAAAAATTCGTTCATTTCCCTTTATGGCAATTATTTCCCCTTTTCCCCTTTTGTTTCTCGCCAAATGAGACGTCATTTGCTATTTCTTGCATTTGTGACCTCACGTCTCAAAACGGTATTAAGTCGGGATGATTAAGATGCTGAAAATGGAATTTGTCGCCAGAAATACCATGCTTAAGTTGAGTTTATATGCTTTATAGAGGGGAAGGCATATCATATTATTCAGTCCTAAATTCCAAGGTTTCATATTGTTGACCAGTTTAACTTTAATTTGACTTTTTAGCATCATAATACATAGTACCGTTTTGAGACGAGGGGTCACATTTTAGAAAATACATTTCAGGCTTTTGGTATTTGTAGATCAATAAATCCCAAGTTTAGAACATTGAACTTTAAAAAAAACAATAAAATAAAAGTAGAACAAAAACAAAATAGAACAAAACTCTAAATCTAACAAGGTGTCTCCTGCAGGATTCGAGAACTTGACGTTTGTTTGTGTATCTGTCTGTGTGTATGTGGGGGGGTGGGGGTGTCAGAGGTTTGGAATGTCACCACAATCGAGCAAACGGGAAAATTGGGGAAGCAAAAAGGCGGCTGGGGGGGGGGGGGGGGGGGTATGAATCCAGGGGTTTGAGAGCGTAGAGGGGTGAATTCAGAAATAAAGTGTCCTTTCTGTTTAAAGATAGTTGGATATGACATTAATTATCTGTTTGATTTCTTTTAAAGACGACTTTAAGGGATCAATCCAAACCATAATATTACATTCTTTCATACAGAGTATAAACAAACATCGGTCGCTTGTTCAATTTATTTTTTACCGAACTTCTGCAAAGAAGCTTGCTCTCATAGATATCATAATATAATGCAACTAATGTACTATTTGACTAACATCCTATCTAAAGGGCTGCAAACAATTGTTACTTAGCATTAGCACCACACACAAAAAATAATTCAGGATTATTATGGGTTCTGTGATACCGAAGGACTACATAACAGATTAAGGAAGATACCAATTGGAATTCACCTTGATTGAATAATATGCCAGGCATTTTAGTGTGTTATTACAGTGTTTCGTTTCTTTGTTTCTGGATTAGTTTGTGTTTTGTTTTGTTCTGTTTTTTTTTTTTAATATAAAAATTCAAGCAATGATAAGCATTATGAAAACCGTGGAACTCGGAGTGATAATCATGTCACCATGCCCCTTTATTCTAACATTCTTGAATTCTGAATTGCACTCTATCCAAAACACAAAGGCATTATTAATGTAGCGATCTCTCACAACTCTAACTTGGGTTTTAAAATAAACCAACCTCCTTCCCCCCCCCCCCCCCCCGCCTCCCCTCCCTTCCACACAAAAAAACCCCCAAAAACAAAGCAACATGTAAATACCTTTCTCGGATAAGCAACTCTCTTCAATGACGACACGTTGCGGCCATAATGTCCGTCAAACCTCTGTAAAAATGAAAAAAGACCGAAAAAATGAGTCGTGAATTTAGCAAAACATTCTTTTCTCAATCTGGTACTAAAGAGATAATCAAAAATACACGTTATGTAAATAAGTTGATGTTGTGAGCTGTTATTGAGGGGGACGGGTCTAAAATCCACAAACCCTTCAAGTTGTTTTCAAATAAATGTTTTTCAGTTGGTTATAATATAATATTTTATGATTACTTTGACGGGTGGATTTGATGAGCATATTTGTGATAATACCATTTAGTGACTTATTCATTTTCATTGGAGAATAAATAAAGACAAGAATATTCATATAGAGTATTTTCTTAGAATTCCAATGCTTTGTTATGACAACCATTTTTCATCTATTTTCTCAACAGCCAATTGGGATCTTCCCTTCTATTGTGTCCGTACTCTATCTACTTCATATCCCCCCCGCCCCCCCCCCCCCCCCCCAAAAAAAAAAAAAAAAAAGAAAAACCCCACAAAACTAAACCAAAAAAAAAACAACTCAAAATGAAAATTGACTACTGAGACACGAGTCCCTTTCAATTTTTCAATGATTTTATACGAATTGAGCAAACAAAAATGATTGTATAATATCCTTATTATAGGATTTTAGGTTTTAGGTTTTATAACAATTAAATAAAAAACAGAAACGATTTTAGTCTAGATAGCAGAAAATACGTCCAAGATAAGCAAATATTGTTGAAGTGCAAAAGGGTCAACAAAACAAAGCAAAAAGAAATAGATTATAATAAGATAATGATATAGAGGCCTGTTGATAATAAGCATTGGAAATAAAATGTATATCTTGGAGGAGGAATATCCACACCAAGGTTTGCATACAAGGACCCACTAATTATTATATATATTATATATATATATATATATATTAATATAAATATAATATATATATATTATATATAATATATATATATATATATATATATATATATATATATATATATATATATATCAATGAATAATTCCAGGAGAGCAAAAATCGATTGGTTTTCATATTGTAATAGATTTTACATTACACTGGATGTCCGGATGGCTTGTTTGTGACCGACCGTGACGATCCGGTATTATGGTGAGGTGAAATGGAAGCAGATGAAACCTGAATTACAATATATAACATAAAATCATTCTCACACTTCTCATTCGTTCTGTAGTGTTTCATCCATCGTGTTATGTTGATTAAGTAGTACTTGTGTGGCTATGTGGTCTTGTCGTACGACACTCGTTTTGTATTGGAAGGTCCTGTGTTAGAGCCTCGCTTGGCGCATAAATGAGTCCTTGGAAAAGGCTCTTTACTCACAATCTCTCACAGTACTCAGGTGTAAAATGAGTTCCTGGCCGTTAACAGCGGTGTCTCTGTCCGATAAAAGATTGTAATATTGCCTAACAGGCGTCATGTCTCGTCCTTCATATTAAGTATTGCTGCTGGCCAGGGACCCCATTAAAAGCGCTTTGAGCACGATTAGTGGATAATGCGCTATATAAAAAAGCTCATTTAGTTCTTTCCAACATAATACAGGATTGGCGTGTTGTTTCATATTTTGAAAATAATAATTTAAAATCTATTTTCTATTTATGTTCCTCAGGCATCGTTGTGAATGCCCGAGTCTTTCATGACAGATACACCAACAAGACTTATCTGGGTACCATCCTTGTCAGCGGAGTAGACATTCGGGTCCTAGCCAGGCAGAACGACCTCCTCATCAACGACCGGAAGTTCCAATGGTTGAGCAAAGGAGTGAAAGGCATGTATGACAGAGGTCTCCGAGTTGTCACCGGAGCCAATATGGTGGCCGTGACCTTCAGAAAGAAAAAGATAACACTTGTTGTTAGACGCCATTTTGTTACTAAGGACTCCGAGGATGACGTCATTGAGAACGAGACGTCGAGTCACAAGGATGGTGAAAAGGAGGCCAGCGAGACTCAAAAGTCTAACGGTGCTGAAGATTACAACAGTAGTCGCGGAGATTCGCCTCCTGGAGAAACGATCAGAAGAAAAAGAAAAGCAGTAGATGATAACATATTGCATCACGATTCACTCCTGAAACAAAACAAACTTGATGTAAAAGACTCGCCATCTTACATTTCAGACACAATTCGAAAATTATCTTCAACTAGATATGCCGAGAAAAACATTACAGACTTCATGACGAAACATCATCGCAGGCACAGCAAGAGACATACCGGCCAACACCGCCGACGGCACAGAAGACTGCGTGGCAAGAGATTCGAGAGCAAGAATCATGTCCGGCCCGATGGTGACAGACTTCGCCGAGTGCCCTCGTACAATGACGTCATACAAAGCAGCCATGACGCATTCGTTCAATCATCGGTGGGGAAAACGGTATATCTTGGTTTCTACATCTCGGACTCTCGAGATTTTTCAAACAAAACTCACGGATTGTTAGGTAAGAAGAAAGAGATAAGATAATTCTCTGTTTGGTGTAAAATTGTTGTTGTTTTGTTTTTTTTTTTGTTTTTTGTTTTTTTTTTAATGAAATTTTTTATTGATGCCAATGAGCTAATTGTCTATGCTAAACATCAGATTAACGATTTTCTTTGGTCAAGTAAAAATATAACATCTGCTTCAGGAAAACTACGTAAAATTCGCATTCCTTAACTCTCTCCTTACCAGCCATTTTCATTTTACACCCAACTAACACAAAAATAAATGTTTTATCACTCAAACACAATAGCAGTATCTAAGTTCTTGCGATACATAATTTCTTTAGAAAATATGCTCTACAACACATTGTTCATTTTCTTTAAATCTTATGATGTGCAAGAGAAATTTGAATAAGAAAAAATATTGGCTTTATCGTAACAAATGTGACGATTTTCCTATGGGTGGTAACGAGAGGGTTAAAGCGCATTGATTTGAGTGTGTCACAAGCCGTGTGTAGTTATTTGCTAGTCTGGTGACCTAAGATGTTATGATCTCATTATTGGCAATGACTATGAAAAATGTTTTTTTCTCTTTTTGAGGAAAACTTTTTGATTAAATAATAGCCCTATCTCCACTGAGTAAAAATGTTTTTGAATTTGAAAATCCATTCATAATAAAGTTATGCCGTTTCAAGGTGTCATTTATTGAATGACGCAAGAGGAAAAAACGCGAAAATATGGACGCTTTTTCGGATTTTTCGGGCTTTGGTTGTATCTTGCGTAATAAGTGGATTAAAAGATTGAAACTGAAGAGCAAATTAGGATGGTGTTTGTAAAATACGGAAAAGTGCTGTGATATTCATATGAATTTTACAACAAAGAAGAAAGTTCATGTTTACTTGTCAGCGACAAACTCCACGAGCGGTAGTTTAGTAAAAATTATCCAAAGAGTAAAAATCTATTTTTAACGGTCTTCTGGTAATTGCACGAGTTTTGTCGCTTGAATATCTAAAATGACTTTTTTCTAACTGTGGCCCTTTTCAGTATATTCATCAATAAAAAGCGCGTAATTAATTTTTAAATGGCATTACAAACGGCTTGTCCATATTTTGACTACGAATTCGGGCACTTCGTAAGCGAAAAAGAGGCCAAAGATTTGTGCGTGATAGTCATTGCCATTATTGGCATTAAGATACTCTCAGACCAACACAAACCATTGTCAGTTACAACAGTATTAGATTATTAGATTAAGTCATGAGTTGCGTCGGGTTCTCAGACCTGTGGATATGTGTACGTGGGTCAATAGGAATGTATAAATATTCGCTGTCTCAAATTTTTAAAAAATACTCACTAGAACGCTTAAAGTGATTTCTAACAGACTAAATGCTGTACTCTGAAAAAAACACGTATTCCAAAATTTGACCACAAAGTCGTCCTTCAAATACTGATCGATTTAAATGACCATTGTCTTGGCAAAAATACTCAAACCTGGGACCTCGGCGAGTCTCAATACCAGATATGAAATTGAATATTTTAGTTGGGGGATGGGGGAGGGGGGGGATCAATCATTCTTGCAATATTTGTTAGGCTCAACCAATATGATTGGTATTCACATTTGAATAATATGTATCCTTATATCTTCCTATAGGTCAGTTTCTATTCAAAAACGTGACAATGGAAAAAATAAACTACAAAAATGGCCGTGTGAAAGCCAGATTCATCATTGATCAGGATCCTAAACGAAGAACCATCGCTCTTCTTTCCCTGCGAAAGAACGTAGCTCTCAACGCTACCAGAGCTTGCTGGCGAGTGCGACACCAAGGTCGTGACGTCATAGATGGAAGTTACCATGACTACGTTGTGCCGAGCATGCGCTACACCACGATGATGGAACTTCCGCCAAACATAATTTCAACTCCGAAACCGATCACAAGAAAACCCTGGAAGCCTGTTTTAGCCACGATCTCTTCAACTGAAGAATTTACGACAACTACACCCCCTTCGACCACCACTACTGCTCCACCAACGTACCCAACCTGCGTCTACGAAACACACCACAGGGTGGAGCCCCTTACCAGTAATGTCAATCCGGACTCAAATCCTTACTACATCGCCACAGGCAATGACAACGATAAAAACGATATCAATAATAACCAAAACGGAAACAAGGATCTCGCCAAAGAAAATTTGGCCGGAACTAGTAATAACAATAATATCCCTAATACCAATAACAATAATAGGAATAATAACAACGGAAATGGTTGGATAGCAGGAATTTCTCAGGGCAACAGTAAATTAGTTGGGGCTGGGTCTAACACCTGACATGAGCAATCCACGCCGGATTTCTGGGAAGGGTGGGGAGGGATGGGACAAGGGAATGGGGATAGAGGCATCACTGTAAAACGCACAATTTCAACCACAAGAACAATTAACAAATCAACAACATCTACAACAGCAACGCCATTTATTCACACAACTACAAGTTGGAAACAAAAGAAAGAGAGTGTAAGCAGTCGAAAATACGATTACAGAAGCACAACGTCAACCATGACAACAACTACGAAAGAGACAAGTATTCATACGTCAGTCAGAGAGCAAGCATCGGAGAGTCGAAGCGTGGGTGTTTCCATTTATACCAGCTATTCATTCCAAAGGCGACATTACCTATTCTTTTTCACCGCCGTTTCATTTCAAATTGCTTACAACTGCCATACTGCCTTCAGTTTTTTGTCATAAATATGATATTTCTTTGGGATTAACAAAAAAAAATCAAACTAAGTTTGTAAGTAATCATTTAGGCCATACGTTTTAGTGGTGGATGTTTGAACTAAATTGAGTAAGCATAATATAAATTCATACTCTCGACTCAGGTCTGAATGAGTACCTATCTAGAGGCAATAATGGATATTTTTAAAAACTAGTGTTGATGCAAAAAAGGATACCTTACTGATTATTGTTAAGTATATGAAAATGAAAAATTATGGAAAAGCTCAACATAAATAAACACTTTTAAAATCCATGTTACAGCAGGAAAACACGTACTTTCATTTTAAAATTTTGGACTCAGATAATTTATTTTAATACCTTGATTTGTACAATATACGGATTTCAGTGAGTCATTGTGTTAGGACATCGTGACAAATATTCACAAACTGGAATTCTAACTGATTAAGATGGTAGGGATGGAAAACCAATTGATGCTTTAGGTAAAATGCTCACTTGTTCTACCAGCTAGATGAATCGTCTCAACATTCTTTTCGAGAAACTTTTAACGTTTATACCCAAGACTAACAATATGATATCGAGACAAGAAACTCAGGAGCTACATACTTAAGCAATATGAAGTCGATAAAAATAGCATTTGAGATTTGATAGTTTGTGTATCCTTCAAAGTCTGACGATAGAAATTTAATCAAAAGTAATCAACCAGCTGAAGTTAGAAGCTACGAAAATCCGTTCCAAACTTGAGTTATATAATAAATAAACGTTACGAGTGAAAGGGTGCTTACCGACATGACATAGCCTGATCTAGATACACATCGTCTCCTATTAAAACCCTTTTACCACTCTTGAAGTTTCCTGTCTCGGCGTATAGATAGTATGCGTTTGGCTATGAAGTCATAACCTTGCCTCCCGGAAGTATAGCGGACGAACACAAAAACTATGTTTAACATCACCTTTTATAGTCTGGATAATACAGTTCAGTGAGAATTACTCATAAACGCGGATGAAAAAAGCAATAACAAAGACTGAGTGACGTCATCTTCATCTTATTATACTCTGTTAGAGAGCGATGGGGACCGCCTGAAACATGGGATCGTGAAAATACTAACTAAAAGGTGAAAATAGAAAGGAAAATGGATGGGAACGGTACAGAAAATGGACGTTTAAGAGTACAGACGCAACAATTCATACTCCATTTTGTTTTATGTGTTTTCAACGTTCCTCTGTTTATCATTTTTGTGCTGACAAAGGGTTTGTACCTGAAACTGCCATTGTATGTACACTTCCCATCCGAAGCCTTTCCATTTTTACCTCTTCGTTAGCATTTTACTCTGTTAGAGCGGTGGTTTTAGTGAGAACCAATCACCCTACTGGCGCCCAAAACACAACGACGAAGAGCCAAGTGACGTCAACTTCATTTCATAATATATATATAGTCGTACTTCCAGAATCTTTCTTTACATAGTCTATGACACTTTTCGATATAACTTTGAAATTCATTGAGTCTGTGTGTAAAACATTGTGATAGATACTCTCAAACTGGACTTCTATCTGTTTTTGCTGGTAGGCATGTTCTGAGGATGGCTATGGCGTAAACCCTAAACATTCAACAAATTTGGCCAAAAAAAAAAAAAAGAAAAAAAAGAGCGCTAACAAATCCCTGATTCCAACATTTTCTGTACACTATGGCGAGAGTCCTCTGCTGTGGCAACGTAATGTTTCTAAAAATAGATTCTTTGACCCTTGTCTACAAGATACAAACTGACATGAAACTAGTTTGCGCAGAAAAACAGACAGAGTTGCGTTTAATTATATTCAGAAATTGCTCCAATGCAATTTTTTTTTCTTATTCGGGTTAACTTTGATTAACACTAAATTGCTTTTGCCTGCGTCATAGTCTCGAGAAACAATGACTTAAAAGGACAGAGAGCAACACGGCGAATGATTGACTCTGAAAACAATAATGCCGGCATTCTGTCCACCGTGTGATTTGGTGCGGCTATTCCATTAATCATGCTCACTCCCATCAAAAAGCCTGGTCGATCATTTCACCCCGATTAGCTTTCACATAATGCGTTTTACACTACGATGCCTCTTTAATATTATTATTATTATTATTGATTTCCTGTGGTTAAGGGCGAATGTATTAAAGCGGGGAGAGAAGGGGGGGGGGCGGAGGGAAGGGGGGGGGTACGAGGTTTGGGGTAAGAATGGGATAGGAGGGAAGGGGGGGGGGGGGGGGGGGGTATATTATATGCGTGATGAGATTTTTCGGATGGGGTTGCTTATTATATCTGTTTACGTCACAAATAGTATGCATAATAGCGGCCTTTAAATCCGATGTTAATTATGTACATTGGTTCTGGCGACGGGATCCGGCGTGGGGTAGAGATATATTTGATATAATAAATATTAGATGACTTCATACTACTTGGTGTATTTTATTCACTTTTCATCATCAATGTATTGTAACGTTCCATTTTGATTATATAATAGGTTAAACATCCCTTGTAAAAGATAAGATAAGAGAGCTAGAAATTAGATGTACATACAAGGAATCATGTCTTGATATCATACTCACTTTTTTTCAAAACTAATTAAAAGAATGCCATTAACAACAACTTAAAGCAAAACCGCTTTAAAGTATTTTATTTTTTTCATCTTTAACTTTTATATTGTTCAATTTGATGGGAGTCCTTCCGAAAGCTCCTACATCCCCAGTATTCTTGTTTTTTATAATGTTCTAGTAGGGAGTTTGGGAGGGTGGGGGGACTTTTTTTTATTAGAACATTATAAAAAAAAAGAAAAACAGTTTTTCCCCTCCCAAATCCCCTACTAGAACAAGAATACTGGGGATGTTGGAGCTTTCGGAAGGCCTCCCAATTTGATTGTTTGTTTGTGTAGGTCTTTTGCATTTTATTTCAATGTATTGGGGAGGGGGGGGGGGGGGGGGGGGGGGGGATGTATTACTTGCTTGTTTTGTTGATGATGATTTCTTTCGGCAATATTAAATATTGTTGTTGATTCATAATTTCCAATTGGCCCTTTAAACGAAAAAAGTTGTCTTTCTGAGCCATTAAATGGAGTCGGAATTCATCACGGTTTCTAAGGAGTGAAACCGACAATAGCGATTGCTTGCTACCTTTAGGACGCTAGTCTATCGTAAAGTACTTTCTCGCTCCCTTTGAATGTGAGGCGAGTGCTCTAACCAACTGAGCTATCGGGACCCGCAATTGACGCTTATGCTTGTTTTAACTGCCACGCATGTTTAATCACTAAACTGCCGCACTTTGGAAAGCAAGACGCGTATTTATGATTTTAATTTGGCCAGAAAACTCGTCCTTCAAATATCGATCTATTTAAATGACTCCTCATCTTGGGAAAAACACTCAAACCTGGGAGTTCGCAAAATCTTAGATTTGAGAGTTTTTGCCGAGACGAGGGTCATTTATATTGATTGATGTTTGAAGGACAAGTTTTCTGGCCAAATTTTTAAATACATGTCTTTCCAGAGTAGTTAAACAATCTCATTTAATTTTTGACAATTCATCGTGTTTTCACGAAATGTCAGTGATGTTTCTGTAATATTTTTTGTTTTCTTAGCGCTGTACTCTGAAACTTACTTCTCAAAGAAGCAGAAAAGTTATAGAGATATAAAAAATTTTAACGCGGGCCTTTTTTTTCTTCTTGTTTTTTATTTTTTTTAAATCATGAAATGTGGTGATTTACACATCATCGTTTTATGTTGGATAATTTTGGGACACCTTGCAATGTTGTTGTTTATCCGGAGCTATTGAAATAAACATGTTTCCGTATTTTGTTTAGTTTCGTTAACACATGTTGTTGTTGTTGTAGTTGTTGTTGTTGTTGTTGTTGTTGTTGTTGTTGTTGTTGTTGCTTTTCCTTTAACCCATGTTTTGTTGTTGTAGTTGTCGCTCTTGTTGTTGTTGTTGTTGTTGTTGTCGTTGTTGTTGTTTTTGTTGTTGTTGCTTTTCTTGTTGTTCATTTATATATGTATTCCTTGTTATTTATATTCTTTTTTGTTTTTTTTTATGTCTGTTTTGAAAAATGATAATAATGATAATAAAATTAACGCTGTTATTCTATTATTATTCAATTTTAATTTGCGAGTAGTACCATGAACTAAATGCATTGACTGTACTTGTCATTATAAATAACATTGACGTATGTAAAAGTATCATAAAAATAAACAATAAACCCATCTGGTCAGAAATGAAAAATAATGATTAATATGTGACCAAGGCGCTCAATCTGGTATTTTGTCGGAATGAAATTCTGACGTTTTATTAACCCTCTCCTTACCATCCACAGGAAAATCGTCACATTTGTTACGATGCAACAAACAGTTTTCTCATTCTAATTTTTTTGTACATCACAAATTATAAAGAAAATATCTTGTTCTAGCGATAAAACTTAGAAACGGGTCAATATTATGTATAGGACGTAGATACTTGTTCCTTTTCTGTTTGAGTAGAAAAAAATTATTTTTGTGTTGGGTGGGTGTGAAGTTTCAGGAAAGTTTCTGAAAATGGCTGGTAAGGAGAGAGTTAAAGAACACAGTATGTGCTATTTGGTTAACATTGCATATAGATACTGTGTTTTTTTCAAACAACGGCAGAATAGGTGTTGAATATTGTCTTTGAAATCGGAAAAAATCGGAATAAGCCTTAATGAATGACAAATTAGCGAAAAGGTAAAAAAAAAAGTTAGCTTTATAAAGCGCAATATCCACTAAATGTGCTCAAAGCGCTTTACAAGGGGTCCCTGGTCAACAGCAACATTTAACATGAAGGACGGGACAAGACGCCTGATAGGCGATATTACAATTTTTCGGACAAAGACAACGCTGTTAACGATCAGGTATTCATTTTACACCTGAGTACGGTGAGAGAATGTGAGTAAAGAGTCTTTTCCAAGGACTCAACTCTGCGCCGAGCGCGAGGCTCTATCCCAGGACCTTCCGATCCGAAAGTGAGTGTCATACCACTAGACTACATAGCCACACATAGGTATTGATGTAACATAAAGATCTGACAAACAATGCCAGACAAAGGAAGAAAGAAAAATACAAGAAAAAAAAAATCCCAAAAATCAGCCGGCAAAATACAAGATAGAAAAAAAAAACATCCTAAAAAATCAAAAAATTTTGGGCTCGTTTTTATCTTGTATTTTTTTTTTGTCTTGCTTTGTCTGGCACTGTTTTATACACACTTTCCTCAATAGGGACATTTATTTTTACCCTCAATCATCACCTCACCTTACTTCACCTCATACTCCCTATCAAAGTGGTCGCAAAGGCATGAGAGATGATTTTGCAGTAAGGGCCTTCTATTCAGATCTGTCCTCACCTTTCCTCATTAGTGTTGGACCGTAAACCCTCGCCCAATCCTTTACATTGTCCATCCAGCACTTTGCCGTCCTCTCATTCTGCCTCCTTCTATGATCCCTGGCAGAATTGTTTCGGCCAATGTTTCTTTTGGCAAAGAACCCGAAACCGCTAAGCATCTGGTTGATCGTCGTGTTTGAGACGAGGCTACCAAGTGGGTTCGCAACTGTACACTAATGCGGCAACGAATTTTCCGCCCCCGTTTCGAGCTGAAATAAGTCCCAGCAACCCTTATACGCAGATTCTCTGACTACGGACAGAGATGCATAATATACGAAATGGAAGTCGGCTTGGACGAATTCAATCCCCCGTGGGGGCGGAGACATACACTCCTCGAAACAAGGTGAGAAGTTGCCAGGCTTCTCCACCAGTAAGAGGAGACACTGGGTGGTAGCGTATCGGCTTCATTCGAGAACCTGCCTCACGGCAAAATCGCTTCATCAGTGGGAACTTTCCGCCTGTCCAACATGTACCCGCACAATCATGTCATTTACTGTCCAACCTGAGACTTCAATGAAGTTTGTTTCAGTCCGTCATGATACCAGATTGAGGCGCCATGTCACATTCTTTGTACAATTGGTTATCCAGTTTATCCCCGTACTCTTGGAAAACTCGTATTTAAAAAATCGGCCAGAAATCTCGTCCGCCTTCAAATATCCATCGATTTAAATGACCATCGTCTTTGAAAACAAAACAAAAACACTCAAAAACTTCGCGATGTCCCAGGTTTGAGAGTTTTGCAAATATGAAGGTCATTTAAATTGATCGGTATAATAGGACGAGTTTGCTGGCCAAATTTTAAATAGGATTTTTTCCAGACTACGACAGTTAACTGGCTAAATTTGTATCTTTTGCAAAAGATGATTTCGCAAATATTCTTTTATATGTCTGTCTTATTAATTGTAAAATATCTTTTTGACGGTCGTTGCGAAGATATAATATTTCATTGAACATAAATCATCATTTTTTATAGTTGTTATATAAAATACAATAAATAATATTGATTTAGTGTATGCTGTAAAATTGCAGTGCTTTCCGCATAAAGTACCATTTCATGTTTGTGATAATGTTATATTTTAGAGAATCAATTCTTTTTTCGTTTCTTTTATTTTTTTGAGGCGGGGGGGGGGGGGGGGGTACTTTCGCCAAGATTTGGTGCATTGAATGTAGAGTGTAATTTTCATGTTTGTTACTTTACATTGTAAAGCATCGTTTTATCATTGCATTGTAAAGCATAGCTTTATTATTTCATTGTAACGCATCGTTTTATTTATATTATGTATTTGTAAAGATTTAGTCACGTTTTCATCGATCTATGCTTTAACCCCCTCCTGACCACCCATAGGAAAATCGTCACATTCGTTACGATGCATCCAACCATTGTCTTATTCTGATTTCTTTTCTTATAGTTAAGCTATAAAAACTCGACATTGTGTTGCAGAGCTAAATGTTGTGAACAGGATATAGAATATGGGTCCTACTCTTCACGATATGTTTGAAAACTCTATCTTTGTGTTGCGTGAATATGAAGTTTGGAGTATATTTCTGAAAATAGCTGGTAAGGAGAGAGTGAAACCAAAAGGATGTTAGACAGCACGGGGCGATGTATCATTATACATATCATTGTATGCAGAGAAAGCAAGTTTGATATTTATATAATAGCTGGTTTAGGGTATATAATTCTAATACGCTTCAACAGTCGTAATGTCACTTCCCTCGTAATGACGCATGGTAACTAAGTAACTGGCTCTAAACAATCGGAACAATGGCGGAAGCCCTCATGAAATATTTCTCCGACGAGCATAAAAGCGTATCCAGAGGAGAAAAAAAAACCATTAAAAATCTGATCATGTTTTGACTTTTACACATTCTGATCACAAGACATATGAAAAGTTACAGCCAGCATGAAGAATAAAAAGTACCGATTTTCTTTGTTTAGAACCACTATGGCCGCCGTTTCTGGATTACCTGGCATCAGACTACTGAATCCAATTTACGATTAATGCCATGATATATTTTTTTCACTATTAATGACTTTCATCATTAACTAATACATTATGTCTTATGATACATTATGTACCTACTGCATATCAATTATGTCTTTGTGTTGTTGATGAAATCGTCCAATGAGTTACCATTACTAATCTTTACAAGACAGTTTTTAGATTGTGCAGTATAGGGAATGATATTAGCGGAAGAATAGCGTCCCTTGATTGGACGTCACCGGCGAAGAAGTTATTTGTAAACAAATATTGTTGTCTAAACGTTTCAACTTGTATGTTCCCTTGATTGATTTGCTCAGAATTACGGGGCAACGAGAGTCAAAATTCAAGCTAGGTTAAGCGTGGTCAAACGCCGGATGTGTGACATTGATCGAGGAAAATTCTGGTCCTGACTTTATATCCTTTAGAAAGGCGTTTATTACACATTACCCCACTCGACTGAAACAGTGCCGGGCTATAGGCAATGATGGATACTGTAAGAATGTCAGAACAAAAAAATCGCTCCTAACAGGCGAATTGTACTGTATGGAATCGAATTGTAGTCCCATGTGACCTGCCAGATGAATCGATGAATCATTTTGAAGGTCATTGAGCATGGTAAAAATCCATGCAAATGCGTTATATTAATATTCATATTAAAATATATATATAGATAGATATACCTCTCTTCCCTGCTTGAACTATTTTACTTTGAAAAAAAAACCTTTGGCTTTTTTATAGAGCAATATCCTCTAAACGTGCTCAAAGCGAAATAACAAAATGTCTTTTTATCTATAATATTTTAGCCATAAAACATTCACATCATAGTTCGGTAGATTACGGTGACACTGACTTGTAAGAGAAATCTCATGTATAAAAACTTTCTTTTTTAAAAAAAATTTGTGTATATTTTAATCATTTGATATGCGTGACCTATCGGGCTAAATCAGCTTCTTTAAAATGTGAATTTAACGTTAAAATAATGTCGAAATATGAAATTTTGGGTTCATGTACTGTATGAAACTATATTTATTTTACTCTATAAAGCGCATATACGTCACCTGAGTTCCATATTTTATACTTTTTATTCGATATTCAGGACCTACTTTACTCTGACATAGACCCGTGTTTACAAGACACGGTTGCTGGGTGAGGTCTTTTGACCTCCAACGAAGGACAGGAAATTACTTGATGTATTATCTTCTATCCTCCTATATTATCTGTTTTTTGAGTTGGCCTCTGTCATAATTTGTCTTGGAATGGGATAACTTGATTTTGTCCTGGCCCTTGCCGAAGTCCTGTGCAGAGAGGGAATCAGTCAACTGTATAGTGTTAGTTTCAGGAGATATTTTTTCAGATGATATTTTTTTCATTGTAAATCATCTCTCTCTCTCTCTCTCTCTCTCTCTCTCTCTCTCTCTCTCTCTCTCTCTCTCTCTCTCTCTCTCTTATGTAATGATAGTTCACGTTTTTGTTTTGAACATATAGGGAATGAGATTAGCGGAAGAGTAGCGCCCCTTGATTTGGCGTCACCCATAGTCTGTGACGTCACCGGCGGAAAAGTTATTAGAGAGAGAACGTCATGTTGGTTTTGCGCATGCGTCTCTCGTCCTCGCTTCCGGTAAAAGCGGCTTGAGACACTTCAAAACCAAATTGACGTTCTCTCTGTAAGGTGACGTCCAATCAAGGGACGCTACTCTTCCTAATCTCATTCCCTATCTTGAAGACATTTATTGGGTGGTTCCTCTTATTGGGATCCTGTACTGTTGTCTGGAAGAGACTTTTGGGTGATCTCAAACTAAGTAAACTGATGACATGCTCATGGAATCTACAATTGTTCCCTATTTGAACCATTTGCCCATTGTCTTACTTTTTCTTGGGGGCTTTAATTTCAATTCTATAATTTTTTGACAAATCCCAATACCTTTCTCTTTTTCTTGAACTGATTTCACCTAAATATGCCACACGCGCCGTAAAATTCTTTAAAAAGAAATGAACAAACAACGCGGTAAATCAGATAAGTCCTTGGGAAAGGCTCTTTACTCACAATCATTCTCTCATCGTACTCATGTGTAACAAGTATACCTGGCCGTTAACAGTGTTGTCTCTGTCGGAAATAATTAATTGTAATATCGCCTACATGTTAAATGTTGCTGTTTGGAAGGGACTTTTTGTAAAGTGCTTTGCGCACGTTAAGTGGATATTGCGCTATATAAATACTTAAGTATTTTTTCTTGGGCGCTTGTGTAGTAAATAAATTAAATTTTGATCTTTCGAATATCTTATCTTTCTGTTTAGGGCGCAAAAATAACATTTTAAGACTACAGGCGCTGTAAAACTCATTGAAACAAACTAAAAAGCAAATAAGCAATTATTATCAGATTTTTTAATGAGTTCAGGTCATTTAGGAATCATTTTTAAAATGCAATGTGTTATGTTTGATACAGTGATTTCTCAACAAACCAGATCTGTGTAATTCGAATGTCTTGATAGCTCGAATAAATGAGCTGTGATTTATTTATTGATTTATTGTCTTCATCAAATAAAATGGTTCTAGCCTCTTTTAAAAAATATTGCTTAGTTTGTAATCAATATTTTTTAACTCAGCGTCTCAATACGTTTGTTTTTTTTTCTCCGGGATTTGTCAATGATGAAAATTGGATTGTTTGTTTCTTAAAGGGAGAAAAACTAGAATTTCATAATTGGAAGTTTGACTCAGTCGTACGTTACAAAAGGTGGATGCGGTGAATCACACCTACATTTTGTCAAGAAAAAGCCATTGATTCAGCCATACAATATAAGACAATGGAATCCCCACAATTTGCACCTGGTATTGATGTCAAGATAAACAACGTTTATTTTGTCGTTTTAACCAGTTAAGTGCCGTATTGCGACCATTTGATAGGTTTCTACTCTAACGCAAAGTAGTTTCCACCAGATATAACACACCCAGATATCTAATCTGGACAAGGGAAGGAGGGGTTCAAAATAAAATCTCGACTGCACCAGGGATCGATCTCGGTCCCTTTCCGTGTGTGAATGAGTGCTCTAACAACTAGCTACCGGAACCCCCCCCCCCCCCCCCCCCGCCCCCTTGTTTTGAGAGGGTAGGCTACATTGACATTCTAGAGACATGATTTGATAATCCCAATATCTGGTCGACCCAAGAAAACTTCTAAGAACAGAGCTTTGGGGAACAAAAGTATGATGCCAAAACACAGGTTCCAATCTCCTCGGAAGCATGAAACCAGTCCACCGGGGAACTGGATACATAAATTGCTCCACCAATCGACTTGTTTCAGATTAATGACATCTTATTTTCCAGCCTAAACAAATGCTGGTCGTCAATAAAGACTATCTGTCAACGCTCGCTCTATTACGTCCCATAACCAAAAGAATCTGCTTATAGATAATAGTATGCGCTTGGCTAAGAAGCTCATAACATTGCCATCCGGAAGATTAACGGACCAACACACAAAACTATGTGTAACCTTGAACGTTTATAGTCTGGTTAATACAGTTGGGTGAGAATAGGATTCAATAGTCTGATGTCACGTCGCCTAGCAACGAGCAGATTGGTTCTAACTAAACAAAGAAAATCGGTACTTTGTATTCTTCAAGCTGGCTAGAACTTTTTTACATGCCATGTGATCAGAATGTATAAAATTCAAAACATAATCGGATTTATAATGTTTTTCTCCTCTGGATAAACTTTTATGCTCGCCGGAGAAGTATTTCATAAGGGCGCCCGCCATTGTTCCGATAGTTTTGAGTTACCCTGCGTCATTCCGGGGGAAGTGACGTCACGACTGTTGAAGCCTATTACTCATAAACTCGGATGGCAAAAATCAATAACAAAGGCTGAGTGACATCAACTTCATACTATCTTTACATCCTGCTACAAGAATTATAGTTTTACCACCGTATGATTCAATAATAGGTAACCTATTCACTGTATATTCATTGTCCAGAGAAATTAATACACACTTCCAGGAGTTTGGAACCGGGAGATAGAAAGGTGTGACATGACGAGACTTCTGCTTTATATTGTATTAACCAGCTGTGACTGTATATATTATATGATCTGTATACCATTCTTATGTTTTGTTTATACTCCATGTATATAACTGCAAGTAGACCAAGTCTGTGATTGTATTTTTCCTCCTCAGGTAGACTATACCAGACGGAAATGATACTTGACTATCAATGTGAGCATCTAAACAAAGGGAAAAAAATGAAAGTTTAAAAAAATATACTTTTTTGCCGGAATAAATAAAGATAAAAATTGCATTTTATGGTCTTTAGCCATGATTCACTAGAACCGTGTTGTAAGTTATTCACAATATGTGATCAAAAACATCAATCAGGTACTTTGCTGGGAGAAGTTGGAGCCCGGAAAGTGAACCGGCGGTATATTGTCGGGATGAACCATATACTTCTAATTGAATTTGAAACGTAACCTCTAACTTCTTCTTTTCTTCTTCTTCTTCTTCTTCTTCTTCTTCTTCTTCTTCTTCTTCTTCTTCTTCTTCTTCTTCTTCTTCTTCTTCTTCTTCTTCTTCTTCTTCTTCTTCTCTTTCGTCTCTTCACGTCAAGCCATCTCAATCTATCTTCTCTCATCTTCATCGATACATTCTTTACTTCATTCAACCTTCGAATCAGTTCATTTCTCACTTTATCCTTTCTTGTCCAGCCAAGTGACCATCTTAACATTCCCATTTCTCCCAACCAAACTTCTTTATCTTGTTTCTTTGTCACAGCTGCTGTCTCTAAACCATACAACACATAACTCCTGACAGTTGAGCTAAAACAATTCAATAATGGCTTCACTTGGGAAAGTGAGTTTTGTTTTTAAAATTTCAAACAGTTAACTTTCCTAACTCTGATTATTTTGACATTAAAACCCAATATTATGTTTAATCGTGTTCATTCCGAATTAAACGCGTTTTTCAGACGGAGAGTCAAATATAAACAGTCGGTCTTCACGCATAATGATAAATACAGAAACAGATTTTGATTAACATTTACGCACTGGCAGGTTGAATGTCATTTCCGTGTGGGATGGTTAGCTGTTATCGATAGACTGAATATATAGGGAATGAGATAAGCGGAAGAGTAGCGTTCCTTGATTGGACGTCACCTTACATAGAGAACGTCAATTTGGTTTTGAAGTGTCTCAAGCCGCTTTCACCGGAAGCGAGGACGAGAGACGAATGCGCACAACCAACATGACGTTCTCTCTCTAATAACTTTTCCGCCGGTGACGTCACAGACTATGGGTGACGTCCAATCAAGGGACGCTACTCTTCCGCTAATCTCATTCCCTATTAAGAACGTCAAATTTGACGTGATTCGTTTTATGCTTGTTCGTTTGTTGGTTTGATTTTTTTTCCGTTTGTTTGTTTTTTTAGATGATTAAATTTCAATGAATTTTGAAATAATCAATATTGTCTTTAGTTGATTTTTTTTTGTCGTCGTGAATAATATGTGTTAATAACAAGAAATTAAAAAAATGATAAATAAGCAATTCAATATAGCGTACTCCCACGTGCATGGCATGGTCTAAGAGCTCTGCAGCTTGTGCGGCTATGTTGTCTAGTGGTATGACACTCGCTTTCGGATCGGAAGGTCTTGGGTTCTAGCCTCCCGCTAGGCGCATAGTTGAGTCATTGGAATAGGGTCTTTACTCACATTCTCTCAACGTACTTAGGTGTAAAATGTTAACAGCGTTGTCTTTGTCCGAAAAATTGTAATATCGCCTAACAGGCGCCATGTCTCGTCCTACATGTTAAATATTGCTGTTGACCAGGGACCCCTTGTAAAACGCTTTGAGCACATTTAGTGGATATTGCGGTATATAAAGCTCAATTTTTTAAAAGAGCTCCACAGCTAGAGGCAAGATGGTCGTGGGATTAAGACCTCTCACATCCACCTGAAATATTCAAGCTTGGTACACCCTTCATCATCTTGTTTTGTTGTTTTTTTTCATCTTGTGCGGCTATATGGTCCTGTGGTATGACACTCCCTTTCGGATTGGAAGATCCTGAGTTCGAGCCTCTCTCGGAGAATTGTTGAGTCCTTAGAAAAGGATCTTTATTCACATTCTCTAACTGTACTCAGATATAAAATGAGTACCTGGCCGTTAACAGCATTGTCTCTGTGTGGCCTTGAACAAGTCACCTCGCCCTAGCTCTGTTTGCGGCGCTGCACTCACTGCGGCTGACGCCTGGGTTATTCCAGTCTTCCCTTGGAATAAACCTTGGACAAATTTTCCCTACTGGATGAATAAAGGGAAGTATTATTATTTTTTAAAATCATAAAGTCAATTTATAGCATCGATTTCACCAAGATATAATGTTTGAGAGTCTTCAAAATCGTGACCACAAAGAGTGCTAGTACGTCACAGATTGGCCGACATAAGCTAGTTTCTGGAGTTAACCCTCCACGAAACCCTCTAGAAAAAGGGGGCATTATCCATTCTAAAAATCTTGCCTAATAGATGTATAGCATTGTCTCCCTTGGCCGTTGAATTGTGCTCCATAGTCGTAAAAATGAAAATTAATTAATTAATTAATTAATTAATTACTATTATTCATTGTCGCTATTATTATTTGTTCTATCTTTTTTTGGAAAACCCTGTTTTCAATAAAAGCAATTGTAAACAATGTTAGTTATTAATCCAGCGACGAGACGTTAAAGGATGGATGGAGATCCTTGTAATACAATCGCGTTTTTATTGTGCCTTGAAGTTTGTCTCTTGACGAAGGCAAAGGGCCGAAACGTTTGTTGTTTTATGTTTCCCTTTTCATATGATGAGTCGCATTTACACACTTTATTTTTCTCTCCGTTATATTCTCTGAAATAAGCATCTCTAGTTTTTTATATCTTGGAGATCTAGGATATTTAAGGATGTGTTTATCAGGACCTATCAGAGACATGACCTAAGATGGAGGTAATACGTTTATATATATATATATATATATATATATATATATATATATATATATATATATATATATATGTATATATATATATATATATATATATATATATATATATAATTGAGCTTTATATAGCGCAATATCCACTAAATGTGCTCAAAGCGCTTTACAAGGGGTTCCTGGCTAACAGCAACATTTAACGGGAGACAACGCCTTTTTAGGCGATATTACAATTTTTCGGACAAAGACAACGCTGTTAACCGCCAGGTACTCATTTTACACCTGAGTACGGTGAGAGAATGTGAGTAGAGTGCCTTTTCCAAGGACTCAACTATGCGCCGAACGCGAGGCTCGAACCCAGGACCTTCCGATACGAACGCGAGTGCCATACCACTAGACCACAAAGCCGCACTATTGAACACTGAAGAAAAACTACCATTAATGAGGATATTAACGTTAAAAATTGTACCTGTTAATCACTAACGAAAAGATGACAATGGTAAGATTTTGGCCGGATGGGAACAGTACAGACAATGGACGTTTCGGATACGAACCCTTCGTCAGCACAACAATAAACAGATGAGCGTGGGAAACAAATAGAATAAAATGGGAGTATAAATTGTAACATCTGTACTCTTTGGTGCGGCTATGTGGTCTTGTAGTATGACACTCGCTTTCGGATCGGAAGTTCCTGGGTTCGAACCTCGCTCTCGGCGCATAGTTGAGTCCTTGGAAAAGGCTCTTTACTCACATTCTTTCAAGGTACTCAGGTGTAAAATGAGTACCTGGCCGTTAACTGCGTTGTCTTTGTCCGAAAAATTGTAATATCGCCTAACAGGCGGCATGTCCCGTCCTACATGGTAAATGTTGCTGTTGACCAGGGACCCCTTGTAAAGCGCTTTGAGCACATTTAATGGATATTGCGCTATATAAAGTTCAATTATTTTTTTACTTGTGGTTGGAGTGGGAATGAAGCGCTGACGCTATCCAAATCGTCAATTGTCTCTACTGTTCCAATCCGAATCCTTTCCATTATCACCTTTTCGTTTGAACTGAGCTCCACAGGATTGAATGGGTAACACCGTAGCCATCGTTATGTTATAACCTAACACTTAAATCCAAAAGGACTGGCAGTTTGACGTCATTATATGGTTTTTGCACAGCCTAGTGAGTTGTCGTTAGTACAGCTCATGGAAACAAGTTATTTCGTTGGATGAAGTATTAAATACAACTCATGATTTGTTTTCTTTTATGGCAAAAGACTGGCATTTTGACGTCATTTTTGATCAGTGTCAGGCCATAACTTTACGAAGGCCACGGTAACACTGAACAGAGCAAAACG
>NC_088365.1:16998132-17010632 GCF_034508935.2 Berghia stephanieae | reverse complement strand
TTTATCCATTCATTCTTTCATTCAAATTGAATAGCATTTTATTGATTCATTCCTTCATCCATTTATTCATTTATAAATCATTCATTCATTCATTGTTCATTCATTTATTTATTCATTCATTCATTCATTCATTCATTCATCCATTCATTCGTTTATTCACTCATTTATCCAATCATTCATACATTTATTCCTCCCTTCATTCTTTCATTCATACATTATCCATTCATTCATTCATTTATTCACTCAGTTTTTCATTCATTCATTCATTCCTTGTCCACTTTGTTATTATATCACTCATTTCATTTTGTTGTTTGCCTCATTCATGAATTGTTTTCAATATGTTTACATTCCATAACGATTCATTCACCTATCATCCAATCACTCAGTGTTGTGAACACATTTTGTAACTATTGTAAATCTTACGATATTTTATTGTTTTGTATTTCAGACATCACTGTTAAACACTCTTCAATGCCTAATTACAATTGTTGAACAACCATTGAACAAGAGAGAGGTCCCAGCCACGAACTGAGTTGGTAAATATATCCTTCATTATTCTCTTTTACATGAGTTGGGCATCACATAGTAACTATAGACATCGTGTTTGGTTTTGCATAGTGATTTGTTTTAAATACATTTTTGGCATACTACTGTTACCGAAAACCACTTATATATTATGTTCTGAAAAGTGAGTCTTTAAAAACTAAATAATAATAAAAGGAGTCTACTAGCCGTCGTGTTATATTTAGTGATAGATAACTTGGGATTATTTTGGCATCCTATTATTGTTATCACACTCTAGTATATTAGCGTCATTGCGAATAATTGTACACAAACTAACGACGAGTCACACACATTGGTGATACATTTTTCGTAGTAACATAGTTTAGAGTACACGCGATTGACACATTGTTATGGACTCAAGTCATAACTCCGCATTGTATTGACACATTGCTTTATAAGATATAACGATAAAAGGCATCAAATTCAACATACATAATAAGTTGAAATAAGAGAGAGAGATTTCTAAAAATAGAACAGTTCATTCCAGTAAGTGTAAATAAATAAAACAGTCAGTAACAGTATCCTGTCAATATAATATATATAAAACATCGTAACTAATTTATTGCAAAAATGGAAGCATATAAAAGATACTTAAGTCTCGCAAAGGACTTAGAAATACCCCAGGAAAGAATATTTTCATGGTGCGAAGAGAAAATAAAAGAAGAAAAAGAAGAAAGAATTCGTAGAGAAGAAAATGAAGAAAGAATTCGTAGAGAAGAAAAAGAACACGAAGAAAGAATTCGTAGAGAAGAAAATGAAGAAAGAATTCGTAGAGAAGAAAAAGAACACGAAGAAAGAATACGTAGAGAAGAACGAGAAGAAAGAGTCCAAAAAAGGGAACTAAAAAGACAAATAGCTTTAGCAGAAGAAGAAACCAAAAGGACCCAAATGATGCTGGAAATTGAAAAAACAAAAACCGGGCATGAAAGAAAACATAATAATAGTGATGAATTTTTCGTGAAACTTCCACGCATGCCAACATACGATGAACGCTCAGACTGTCTAGAATCCTTCTTACACCGATTCGAAGTTCAGGCTAAAGGTTATCGTTGGCCAGAAAGCAAATGGGCCACAGCCTTGATTAACTGCTTATCTGGAGAACCGCTAAAAGTTTTCTATACCTTAACAACTGAAGATGCAGATGACTATGGAAAAATTAAAGACGCTCTACTAAAAAGATTTAGATTAACGGAAGATGGTTACCAGGAAAGGTTTCACACTGCAAAACCGGAAAGTGGAGAAGACTTTAATACATTCGTGAACCGAATTACTCAATTTCTAAATCGGTGGCTTGAGTTGGCAAACGTAAAACAAGACGACTTTGCAGGCCTTTACTATCTCACGCTGAAGAATCGAATCTATCAAGCTTGCAACCCGGATTTAGTCGCATTCTTTAAAGAGAGAAAGCCAGAAAACTTGGACAAATTAAAAATCTACGCAGAAAACTTTAACAGCGCACATCCATTGACACCCCTTAGCAGAACATTGAAGGAACCATACTACGCTGCTGCTACTCAGAGTCCAGGTACACCTAAAGTTCAATACTCAAATAGAACGAGCCGATCAATCACTCGGAACACGCAAGTGAAACAAGATGACCATAGTAACAAACCATGGAACAAACAGTTCAATAGAGACCATAGCCGACCCTATCAAAACAAAACAAGAAATAGCACTGACAATAATACTGAGTATAAGAAAACCAACAAACCTATAATTAAATGTCAATATTGTGGAATGAAAGGCCACACAGCAGACAAATGTTACAAAATCGTGGGATATCCAAAAGAAACTGCAAATGCATCACTCCAAACAAGTGTAAACAATCAGACACGAGTAATGTCAGGAGAAAATATAATTGTGTATTGCGTGAAAGGTATGTCACTTTTAACACAAACTCACAAATCAGGATCGCTATTTTTTGTGAAGGCAAAGCTAATGGAACTGATTGCAAAATATTGAGAGACACAGGATGCAGTACAGTAGGAATAAAAGCATCTTTGATCAATGACGAAGACAAAACTGGAAAAACGGTACAATGCATCACATTCAGTGGCACAGTCGAAACCTTTGAAACAGCTAACGTGTACATAGAAACACCATACTATACAGGAATAGTGGAATGCTGTATACTTCCCAACCCCGTCGCTGATGTTATTGTTGGCAATATAAAAGGTCTTAAAGACAACCCAACAGATGTAAAAGAATGGTCATTAACCCAAGAAACAGCTTGTCTAGCAGAAACAAGAAAGATGACTAAGACAACAGAGAAGCCAATGACTATTTCTCTAGAACCACAACAATTTGACAGGAACACGTTCATTGAAAACAGAAAAAGGACCCGACTTTAACATCATATTTCAATATCGCAAACAAAGGGACGAAATCAAAAGTTGAATACATCATTGAAAAAGATATTCTGTTCAGGTTACATAGGAAAAGAAACGAAATAGCTAAACAACTGGTCACGCCGAGTATTTACAGAAACAAAATCCTTGGAATAGCGCACGATTCAATAACTTCTGGACATCTTGGGAGCTCTTCCACATTGAAGAGAATATCCGAGAATTTCACATGGCCTGGAATTACTAAAGACGTCCGAGAATATGTGAAATCGTGTGACACATGCCAAAGAAGAGTCGCAAAAGGCAGAATACCGAGATTGCCATTAGAGACAACCCCAGTTATTGAAAAAGTTTTTCAAAAAGTTGCAATTGACATTATAGGCCCTTTAACAAAATCAGATAGAAACCATACACACATACTAACACTAGTCGATTACGCAACCAGGTGGCCAGAAGCGATAGCATTGAAATCAACTACATTGGATCACATAGCTGAAGCATTGATGACAATTTTTACTAGAATAGGCATACCAAATGAGATACTGTCGGACAATGGACCCCAATTTACATCACATATGATGCATGAAACCATGAAACTCATGGGAATCCAACACTCATTCACAACTCCCTACCACCCCCAAGCAAATGGTCTTTGTGAAAGATTTAATGGCACTCTAAAGAATATGTTAAGAAAAGTGTCAGCAGAAAAACCAGATGATTGGGACAGATACTTACCAGCAATCCTATTTGCATATAGAGAAATACCCCAAGAATCTACAGGCTACTCCCCATTTGAGTTGATGTATGGACGATCACCTCGCGGCCCGATCAATATAGTAGCCGACATTTGTAAAGGGAATGAGGAGGACAATAACGAAATTATGTTTGCTTACGAATATGTAAGAAACCTGAAAGACAGAATAGAGGACACATGTAAGCTAGCACAGGAATCCGTCACATAAAAAGCAGAGAAATACAAGGAATACTCCGATAGAAAAAGCAAGTCAAGAAAATTTGAGATTGGTGACAAAGTACTAATACTCTTACCCGATGACTCGAGTAAACTTTTAGCTACATGGAAAGGACCATTCAAAATAACAGCAGTAAAATCTAATGTTAATTACGAGATTAAAATTAACAACACAACAAAGACATTCCATGCAAATATGCTAAAAAAAATATTTTGATAGAGACCCAGTGTCGCAACCTATGTTTACTAATATCGAAGCTTCAAATGCAGGATCAATCATACCGTTGGTCATGGGACACAGACACCCGAGACAGAAAAACAAACAAAAATCGCACAATTGCAACCACCTAAGACAAAAAAAGAAGTACGCAAAGTACTTGGGCTCCTAAATTTTTACAGGAAATACATTTACAACTTCGCGCACATCGCGACACCGCTAACAAATCTGACAAAGAATGGGTCACCGAACAAAATTGTTTGGACAGAAGTGTGTCAGAATAGCTTTAACCAATTAAAGGCATTACTCTGTTCAGAACCAATTCTTAAATTACCCGACATATCAAAAGAATTTGTTGTAAGAACTGACGCGTCTGATAAGGGCATCGCAGGTGTACTATTACAGGAACATGAGGGAACTCTAATGCCTTGCTTATATGCAAGCAGAAAATTATTGGACAGAGAATCACGATACTCTGTAATAGAGCGTGAAGGACTGGCCATCGTCTTTGCTTTAAAGACATTCAGCAGATATCTACTGCTAAAAGAGTTTGTGGTCGAAACGGACCATAAACCACTCACGTACATAAGAAATAACAAAATGAATAATAGTAGAGTACTAAGGTGGAGTCTATTTTTGCAAAATTACACTTTCAGTATCTCTCACATACCAGGCTGTGAAAATATTCACGCCGACCTACTTTCTCGATTAGTATAAACACGTGAGAAGGGTATAACTTAACCTCCCATGCATACTGTTAGTTACCTCGCAAACTATGCCAAATCAGAACGCACAATTTCGATAATTTTATTTGTAAACATGATGACCCAACTTAATGTAACATTGAGTATTGTTTGGATATATATACCATACCCATTCATGATTTGGGAAATCTTCTCTTTATCTATTATTGTTATGAATTTTCACTCATTTATGATTAATAATTGAAATGTCAATATTCCATTTACATTTTCATTCATTTCATTCAGTAAATTACCTTCATATCATCGACTTAAATCATACTTCATTGCCATCACTATTGTTTATCACAATGATTTGTAATCACATTGCCATCATGTTGTTCATCACAATGATTTGTAATCACAATCTTTCATTGTTATTGTCACCCATTCATATACCTACGTTAATATAAACATTTCCATGTCTAGTTAATAAATAATTTAATTGTAGCACAAATCATAACAATGGATTAATGCTAGAGTATCATGATAGTAAATTTACTTCCGTTTGTAAAATCTATCTTTCCCATAATGGTTAAAGAGTATATTTTAAACGTGGGTGGGGGTGTCACAGTAAAGGTTGTTCACAATTATCTTATTAAATTTTATTTTATTAAGAACTGAATTCATCTCACTCCAGTTATATTTCGGTAGGCTTAGATAAACTTTACCTTCTAATATTAGATCGTCTTTCCTTTTATAGCCTTCCCTCGAATTAATTTCTAATTAGTGAATACTTTTCGTTCTACATTCTGTCACGTAGCCACTTATTATAAAAGCTGATAGGTCTAACATTTGACACTCACTTTCTCTCCACAATCTATGCCAGACGGCCAGTCGCTCTATTCCTATATATATATATATATATATATACTGGAAGATTTTTATCTTTTGGGACTTTGTAGATATTATATCTACACGATTAAGACGCCGGAGCTTTTAACTTTGATTGTATAATCTTCAAGGATCAAACCCAAGCCCGCTGTCAAAAGACTACACAATAACCTCTTACCAATTGCCTGGAAGTGGAATTTTACGAGTCCGATCCTGTTATCAGAGGAATAGATCATCCAAGCCCATCAACTGCCTGGAAACGTAAACTTATGAACCTGACATATTATCATAAGTTACGTAAAATATTCATATCTCTATTTATAACTGCCACGATCACTGTTTATCTCTTTTAATTAAATTTCATCATTATTTTTATTTCATTGTAAACAAATCGTTAATTGTTTTTCATTTATAGTAACTAGTAAATTCTGGGGCCTCATTCTACATATATCTTTATGCATAGTCGAGTAGCTCTTTACTCACTTGAGACCATGACAATTTGAACTTCAGAACTCTTGATGACAGCTTGAGATGATATTGCGTCAGGTTAGGGTATAATCACACCTTACCTGCTAAGGATCAATATTGGATCGTTTGTCACTTTTAATAGACCCTCACTTCCAGGAATATGACCATATTCTAGTTTCAATTCATTAAGTTTTATATAAAAGATATAATTTATTTTCATGTTATGGTGTTGACTCGAGCGTGTCGTCAAAAAGGGTTATCATCATTTCTGTTTGATTGCCCGATCTATGTTTAATGGCTTACGTATACGTGTCATATAAATGATATTGTAAAATATGTGAAGTGAATTAAGATAATGAATATTACAATTTGTTTCTTAGAGAAAAAGGAAGAATACATAAGTCTAGTAAAAAAACAGTGGGATTCTTCTAAATTGTCAAGTTACAAAATCGAGGAAATAGCCCCTGACATATTAGACCCTCAAATAGAAATAAACGTTGATTCACAATTCTATTATTCTAACAAGTCGGCTTGATATCACAGTTATGTGATACAAGATGGAATCAAGTAGGTAATGAAAGTTATATTTGTGTATAATCTTAAAATCGAACAAAGCATGATACGTAAATGGAACAATTGTTTGTGATAATTAAAGAATCAGAAGGTTTAGTTTTTAAAATGAATCTCAACGTAGAAAGTGTGTGATCTTTTATCCTGTTAGAGCTACTCAATTTGGATTGCATTTACAGCAATAGAATAAAGTTCATACTCTAAATCAAGTCATATGTGTTTATGTTCTACTTTTATTCTATTACTAACAAGAAATGGATGAGAAAAAATCACTTAATCTAGCCGATGCGTTCATAAGCCAAAGTACTTGTTCTTTGATGTTGGAGCAGCTTGCACATGAGTTAAACGGTTTTGATGCAGGGGTAGTGGTACTCGTTTTGGAGGGATTGAACCGAATTGGAAAATGTACTCACGCTCAGAGTTTTATATCAAATGACAATTTGATTGAAACCTTCAGAAGCATTCTATGGCAAAGGCGCTGTCATTCTTTATTAAGAGATTCCTTTTCCATGAAATGTACCCCGGAAATTCAAATTCTTAAATGTTTCAAGATTTTTCGATCACTAGACATACCATTGCACACCGCTGCCAAAAGCTACAAAATGGAATTGAGTGACTTTGGTGATGAAATCGAGGACATTCATATTAGTGAGCATTCGTTGTTATATTACTATGCAAACATTGAGGACAGTCAGAGTGACGAAATTAATAAACAAAATTCTCCAATCAACAACGAATGTCAGGAATTTCAATTTAGTCGCAATTATAATTACACGAATGACCGTTGTTATGTACTTTGCTCTCCGAGAAAAAGGAATACATCTCATTGTGAAAATACAGGCATTTTGAACCAGCGCATACAGGATGGCGTGTTGAAACCTGTGGGAAATTTTAAAAACAAGAATAATGAGAACATGACGACTAAGGATCCCCCCTCTCATTGTTGTGGACACAGCCTTGACGTGCAGCAAATATCTAAGTGTTCGTCCAACGCAAAAATGCATCGAAATCTCATTAATTCATCAAACGTTACAAATCTACAGTTAGGCCAAAGTGAAGGAATTCATAATAATTACAACAATACGATTGTAGGAGACACTGATTCTGCTGATGTTGAAGTCGGAGGCAAACTGATGACAACAACTTTGTCAGAACTTGGAGTATCAAACCTGTATCAAGGTGAAATTATCATAAAACGCAATGACGTTCAAGATACTAATAGTAGTGACGATAACAATAGCGATGGAGTTTATGTGATTCTATACGCTACAAAAGGTGCTGGTGGCGGTAATGGTGTCAAGAGTCTAAAGAGACCTAATATCACTGTTATAAAAAGGATGCTGAAAACAGACTGTAAAATTGAAATGTTGATATTGACTCGAGATGATAAAGACAGACAATTAAAAACTTCTCTCGGATCACAATCATACGAGGAACAAAATAAAGAAGCAAGTAGCGGCTCTGATAATAAGCATGGCACTAATACTGAGGGATCAAAAAGCGATTTAAAACCAGATGAGGAAAATGAAAAAAGAAACTCTCAACAGCTTGAATCAAATACAGATAAGGTTGCAAAGTCATCAACAACTTTTGAATGTCTTTCCAAAGCAATCATGTCGTTTTCTTGCTACAACGAGCTGAGATCCGTTATATATACTATACAAAATGGTAACAAACAGACCAATAGAGGTACTTGTTATGTTGGTAATGGTGGCAAAAAAGGAGATGAAAATGAAACCAGCAGCGTATTTCACAAAGGCAGAGTAATCGATAACAATAGTAGAGGTTGTTCCACAAACAGCTCAAAAAATGTTTCTAGGGTAGCACCACAAAGGAGCGACTTGGATTTGATAGGGGCATTCACGTCTCCTGGGAACTCCAGACTGTTTTTCGACCGATTAACCACAAAACTAAGCAACGTTAATGAAACAGTGGGATTGCTAGCACTTGAGGGCCTGGTTAGGCTTGATCAGGATATCGGTGAACTCAATAACCCGGAAATAACATCTCTTCCGAGAAAAGGAAATGGACATCTTCGTTTTGTTGATGGATTAAGAAGGCTGCTCCACATCTGGGTGTGCAATTTTCCCACTGGTTCTTTACCTAAGATTTGGTGGGAGCTTCGCCACTCTCTTCTCGTTTACAGAACATTGCGAGTTCCCATGTTTGTGGATTATCTTTACAAAGTCACAGTGAGGGCTTTAAGGGATTTCACGGAAGAGCAGCTGACGGAGATTGAGATTGATGGAGACACGCCAATATATCATTTGACACATTGGGCAGAGGCTATGAGCATTAATTCCCAATGCAGATTTAGAGCGAGCAACAGAAAAAATGCAGTTGAGGAACGTGGTTCAGTCCTGGGATAAAATCAGACAGTATTTATGGGAGTAAATGTTTTAAAACGAGTCTGTCACTTTTAGGCGTTACGGGCCTGTACCAAGGGGAAATTGTTTACTACAAGGATGAGAGGAATATCATTCTCTACGCCACAGATGATCCTGGTGTGGATTTCAAAGGATTAAAGAAACCAACAGAACTCTTCGTTAAGGAAGAAGCAAAAACGTTATCAGTCAACAAGGATCGTAACCCCCGTCCCTTTGTACATGTTTCTATTTTTGTCCCATGCAGATTTTTGCCTTCTCCCAAGAAATTCCATCGTGTTATAAGCCAAGAGGCCGATGTTTTTCACAAGCCATTTTGTATTGGAGTGAATAGAGGTTATCGAGGTAGTTGTGATGAATTACTGGGAAGTCAACCCTTTCCTATATATACTCCTCATAATTTAATTTGTTCTCCACATTTTGCCAATCCTTTTTACTACCCTTTTTACCGGTTTCACCAACCGTGTCCTCATTACCAGCACAACTTTCGCTATGACTACTTTTTTGACACACCTTCTTCTTACTATCGAGATCCGTGCCCGTGGCAGTTCCATTGGTGAAAAAGAAAAGAGAAAATAAAAAGAAGAAAAACAAAGCAAAGCAAACTTAAAAGCAGTAGCAGCCGTAACGACAACATTAACAGGAAAAACAACAACAACCAAAAATAGTAAAAACAGCAACAGCAACAAAGAGTCTAGCTAATATGAGAGCTTTTTTCCAAAGAAATTCCATTATTATTATATTATTATTATTATTATTTATTATTATTATTATTATTATTATTATTATTATTATTATTATATTTTTATTATTATTATTATTATTATTATTATTATTATTATTATTATTATTATTATTATTATTTATATATTATCATTTAATAATAATATATACTTTATTCATCCAAAAAAATGGAAATTCGTTTACATGCGTGGCATGCATAAACATGTATAAACACAAAGTTGAGAATCTATGGCGACAATGTATACATACATATATATATATATATATATATATATATATATATATATATATATATATATATATATATATGTAATATATATTATTATTATATATATATATATATATATATATATATATATATATATATATATTATATATATATATGCAAATGTACAAAAATTTAAAAATATACAACCAAAAACCAATAACAACACTTTATATATTAATTTGATAAATTGAGATAGGCCATACCTCTGGTCTTTATTCCGAACTTGTTTATTATTACTATTATTATGTATAGAATCTAAACACATTCCATTAAGATGTAACAAAAAAATTAGTTCGAATAAACCATTGTGGTTGACAAAAAACGTTAAACGTACAATTAATAAGAAACATAAATTGTATAAGAAATTCAAAAAGTATCCTACAACAGATAATTTTCATAATTATATCAAGGTTAGAAATAACACCAAATACACGATTCAAAATGCTGTGAAAACGTATGAATGCACATTGGCACACGAATGTAAGAATAGTCCGAAAGGCTTTTGGAGATACGTAAACAGAAAGTTGAAAAGAAAACCAGGTGTTAGTGTTTTACTGAAAGATGATGGTACCAAGGTTACTTCCGATATAGATAAACTAATGTTTTAAATAATTATTTTTCATCTGTGTTTGTTCAAGAAGACACTACAAATATACCAACGTTCAATGTTACAAATCAATTAAACGTCCCCGATTTTTATATTACACAAGAAGACATACTTGCAAAATTGTTGAATTTAGATGTGACTAAAAGCATGGGACCTGATTCCCTTCATACCCGTTTACTGAAAGAAGTGGCCTTTGAAATATCACAGCCGCTATCAACAATATATAATAAGTCTCTTGAATCTGGTACCTTACCCATTGAATGGAAACAAGCCAATGTTACTGCCATTCATAAAAAGGGAAGCAAACTAGATGCTGCAAACTATAGACCCATCAGCTTAACATGCATACTCTGTAAGGTTATGGAGTCTATCTTGAAAGACCGAATAATGGACTTTCTTGAAAGTCATACGATGCTAAACGATAACCAGCATGGTTTTAGATCAAAGAGATCATGCATTACTCAACTTTTACAGGTGATGGAGGATTTTACTAAGTTAATTGATCGTGATCAATGCATTGATGTTGTTTATCTTGATTTCCGCAAGGCTTTTGATTCTGTACCTCATGAGAGATTATTCATTAAACTAAAAGCATATGGATTTAAAGGGAATATCTTTAACTGGATTAAAGACTTTGTTAATAATCGAATACAAAGGGTCATTGTCAATGGTGTGGGGTCGGATTTTAAGAATGTAATTAGCCGTGTACCCCAAGGAAGCGTATTGGGACCACTTTTATTTCTTTTATATATAAATGATTTACCATGTGGCATAAATTCAGCCTGCAAACTGTTTGCAGAAGATACAAAGATCTATAGTACAACTGAACATCATAACATTCTACAAAATTATATATTTTCACTTTTCAAATGGTCTACAACATGGCATTTGGATTTTAATGTTTCGAAATGTAAAGTATTACATATAGGAAAAAATAATCCATGTCGTAATTATTTTACCGATACTTCTATGTCAAATCTACTTTCCGTTGTGCCGTATGAAAAGGATGTGGGAGTTACTTTTTATTCACATTTGAATTTTGATTTACATATTGATAATTGTGTAAGCCGTGCAAACAGAATGATGGGAATAATATATAGTACCTTTATATGTCTTGATAAAACCACATTTTTATATTTGGTAAATCGCTCGTTCGACCAATTCTAGAATACGGAAATTGCATCTGGAGCCCATTATATAAAAGACAATCTATTAGTATTGAAAGTGTACAGAGGAGAGCTACCAAAAAAATTATACAATACAGTATTTACCTTATAAGGAAAGGTTAGAATTTCTTGACTTACCCAGTTTGAAATATAGAAGAATTCGTGGGGATTTAATTCAGGTTTATAGATTGGTACATGGTATGGATAGGATAGACTTTTCTGATTTTTGTTTCATATTCTAATATTACTTTTACTAGAGGGGACAAGTTTAAGATTTTTGTCTCTAGATGCAAAACAAACATAAGACATAACTGGTTCGGTATTCGTATTGTTCAGAAATGGAACAGTTTGAAATTTGAAACAAAGAATGCAAAATCTATGGATTATTTCAAGGTGTTAGTAGACAGGGAATTATATGATGGGAGATTTATATATGATGAATAATACCTGTTTGCGCTGCTGTTGACATGGCTTTCAATCTTGTATGTATATATTATGCATTATGATATTATTATGGTTATCTTCTATACGCGTGTGTATGTGTGTGTGTGTGAGTGTGTGTGTATGTGTGCTTTGCATGTCATGGTTAAAGATATATGTTTGTACACCACATGAGTACATTT
>NC_088365.1:16965632-16993132 GCF_034508935.2 Berghia stephanieae | reverse complement strand
GCCTTTTCCAAGGACTGTGCGCCGAGCGCGAGGCTCGAACCCTGGAGAATATTGTAGTTGACATGCCTATCTAAGTGTTATATTTCTGCTAATATGCTGCATTTTAGCGTTTTATCATTAATCAGTGGATATTTGACCAATCAAAATATAGGATTTATAACTCACTCTCAAGCCGTCGCCTTCATAAACGTAATGGGGGATCTAGACATAGCCTAACGCTGACCAATGTAAATGTTGCTGCTCGAAGCTCGAAGAAATATATAACAATGTGAAATTGAATGTAAGCTTCGGAGGAACGAAGAAGAAGAAGGAGAAGAATGTAAGCTTCAATTTAATTACAAAAACAGATAAAATAAACGTTTCGGGTTTCCCCTTTATCAACAAAACAGGATGAATGAAACACTACAGATGAATGAGATAATGTGGTAGTGGTGTTGTTACGATAAATAAACAAAACATTGATGGGAAGGAAATAGTACGGTCCTTTATAAGGAAGAACGAATTAAAATAGAGCAATATATATTTCTAAAAGGTGCGCAATAAATTATGTAAAAAGAGGGGAAGCGGAGAGGAACTGTGTTATGCAGTTTAGAAAGTGAAATGTGAACACTATTGTTGTAAAATAAATACAATGGAATTTGAAATAAATACAAAAATTAAGGGATGTCGGTATAAGTATAATCATTAGTGGCAGTAGCAGCAGCAGAAGCAACAGTAGTACTTTTAGCAATAGTAGTAGTAGTAGTAGTAGTAGTAGTAGTAGTAGTAGTAGTAGTAGTAGTAGTAGTAGTAGTAGTAGTAGTAGTAGTAGTAGTAATTAAAATGAAGCTTACATTCAATTTCACATTGTTATTTATTCCTGGCACTGACCAAAAAATGACGTCAAAAGACATGAATTTTGCCGCAAAATGTAACAAATCGTGAGATGAATTCAATAGGTCAACCAATGGAATCACTTGTTGCCTTGAGCTCTAACAACGCCAACTCACTACACAATGCACAAACCTTAAAAATGAAGTCTAACTGTAAGTCCTGGAGGGTTCTTGTGCCAGGCTATAAGTTAACGATGGCTACGGTCATAGAGAATTCAGGACTAGAGGGGACAACAGGTAGGAAAACGTCGTCAAAAGTGGCTAGAGAGAGGTCGAGCGCCGCCATTTTCTTTTATATGAAACCAGGGATGCTGTGCGATTTAATCTCTATATTTATGTCTTTGACTGAGCTCGATTAACCTTGATTTGTAGAAGGAAAATAGAAAAAAAATGCAAGGTTTATGATGATAAACCAAATTAGACAAATTAAACTACACTTTTACTTGTACATTTAGACTTGGCTCCAATGATCGGGTTTATATTAATAAATTTTAAAAAATATTATGAATAATTTATAACTCCCTTATTTGTGGGGCGATTTTGTCATTCGTGGTATCAATTTTATTGTAATAAAGAGATTTTTTCTGACGCGAAATTATTACTTTGTAATTTTAGCACTAAGAAAAGTAGTTGGTAAATAAATTTGGTACACATCTTTGATATGCCGCCACCGTCCATTCGTGTAGAATTGTGAATCTTACCGTCGGTGTATTACGCTATTGTTACGCAAGGAATATAACATCTTTTTGAGTAGGTCTAAAAGCTAAAATCTAAAAGTAAAAAATATAATTCTGAGGAAATTGAAAGTCACATTGTTGAAATCAGCTTGAAAAAAGAACATGGTCCTTATTTCAGAAAAAAATCGGTTGAAAACCAACTGTTTTACGAATAAATTTGATTTTAAAAATTTCTTTTGTTACTTTAGCTTTTTTTTAGCAACTTTTTTTTATTTTTCGGCCGATTTTTTTGATTTTTATATCATTCTTTATATCTCAATGAGACGAGATCAGTGATATACTTTGTTTGTTTCAAATGTAACTAGAACATAATTTGGCTTTTTTACCTATCAACCGTGCCTAGATAATATATTCAGCAACGTGGTGATTGTGACGCAACTATGCCATGAGCGTCTTCCAGTGTTTCAACGATGGTTCAGTTCATTGTTGACGGCTGTTTAGCCATGAGTGACCGTAGAAAACGAAAAGGCGACTGCAGACATCAAAGGCTTATATCATCAAAGGATGTCTACATGACTGACATGGCCATATAGGGAACTCAAAGAATCTGAACACGAGAGGTCGAGCGCCGCCATTTTCTTTTTTATGTTATGCAACCAGGGACGATTAGCCACTAAATAGTGGCTGTTGTCTGGTCTGCTCCCTAGTCTGTGGCTACGGTCCAGACATGAACAACATTCGGCGAACGCAGCAAATAAGACGAACAAAACGTGCAAAAATCGACATGGGGAAAGGGAAGGAAAAAAAGAGTATCTCGACCAACTTAACCAGTTCTACGCTCGGTTCGATTGTCATGACCACAGTGAAGAAATAAAGCAACTTCTGAAAATTTAACTTCAGAAAAAGAGCACCAACCAGATGTCATCTCGGTATCACTACTCAAAACGTATACTTCACAATTGTCCTCATTTTCTGTGTCATCTACAATAAATCGTTGAGCTCAGGGGAAATACCAACACAATGGAAGACGTAAAAAATTGTACCCGTGCCCAAGACACCTTCAGCAAATGAAATTAATTACTTTAGACCTGTTGCCTTGACTCCAATTCTTATGAAATGCCTTGAAAGGGTCATACAAGGACTGTTTCTTCCACAATGCGAAACTCATCTAGTTAACCACCAATAAGCATATAAAGCAAAACGCAGAGTGGACGACGCAATACTCCATTTCACCCAAAATGCATACAAAAACCTCGACATACCGAAGGCATATAATATTAGGAATTATTATTCGTCGACTTTCCGAGTGCGTTTAATACCATTCAACCCTAGGACTTCATATATCTATCTATAGATGTCGCTGATTCAACCTCATCGCCTCATACCAAAACTACTACACATGAACGTCAGTGCTAACATCGCTCTGTGGATTTTAAATTATTTGACAGAAAGATCACAATATGTGTCGGTCCGCACAGACAATTTGGTAATTGATTCATCAACCATATCCATCAACACGGGTGCTCCACAAGGAACGGTTCTTGCTCCCTTCCTTTTTTTCTATTTATAAAATTGACTGTGTAAGCAATTTTTCTAATATCATTTTCTTAAAATATGCAGACGATACAGCAATTCAGGCTTTAATCCTCACAGAAGCTGATATTGTGAACTATACACAGTCGATATCCATAGTTGTTGATAGGTGCGAAGAAAGCCATCTCCAGCTAAATGTGAAAAAAAAACAAAAGAATTGATCATTGACTTTAGGGCAGCTGGAGATGGTCACAACCCCATTATTATAAAATATGAAATTGTTGAAAGAGTAGAAGAATATAAGTATCTTGGGGTTGTCGTTGACGAGAAGTTAGAGTGGACAAAACAGTCCACCAGTCCCATCAAAAAGCTTAAAACTAGAATGTATTTTCTAAGAAAACTCAATAGAGTGAATTTGGACAATCGGCTGCTTTTTCTGTTTTATGACACATGCATTATCAGTGTACTACGCTACTGTTTGCCAGCCTGGGGTGGGAATAACAAAAGATCTGTAAAGTTGAAGATCGACAAAGTTTTGAAACACTGCCAGAAAATGCTAAAATGCCCTTCAATTTTAGACTTTGACTATTTTTATCTGAAATCATGTAATGAAAAAATCAACAAAGTCATTAGAGACGGATCCCATCCACTACACGAAGAGATTCAATTCAGCAAAGGAAGCGGTCGTCTTTTGCACTGTGTCACAAAGAAATAAAGACATTTTAATTCTTTTCTCCCCGAGGCTGTGAGAAACTATGCACTGACACTGACTTAGACTTAGCTCAGAGAGCTTTACAAAAGGTCCCTGACCAACCGCAACACGTAACATGTAGAACAAGACATGACGCATGTTAGGCGATATTACAATCTCTTTTTTCTGACAGAGACAAAGCTGTCAACGGCCAGGTAATCATTTTACACCTGAGTACTGTGAGAGAATGTGAGTAAAGAGCCTTTTCCACGGACTCAACTACCTATGCGCCGAGCGTCGCTCGAACCCAGGACCTTCCGATCCGAAAGCCAGTGTCATACCACTAGAGTACATAACCCCACAGGAAAAAGAAAAAAAGGGCCTCCCACACGAGTGGGAGAACTAAACAGAGAAAATAAAATTCGAATAAAACAACACAAACAATATTATGAGTTGATTTCATAGTTATGTATTATCACAGTCCGACTTTGCTTTTAATCAATTTCATTGTATATTATATAAGGGTTAATATTATTCCATAATTTAGATTTCAGAATAGACCAATCAAATGTCATGGGGAAAATTGTTAGATTTACTACAATGAATTATAAGTGAGGATAAGAGACATCATACCTCTCTAAATATAAATAAATAAATATTCACAAATAGCGCATCACCTAATATTTTAATCTGCTCTTACAGTGGGTTATACCAGCTACTGAGATTTTTAACTTTTAAAAAACGTCAGCATTTATATAGCGCAAAATCCACTAAACGTGCTCAAAGTGCTTTAGACAAGTTACATAATTTAAAATAAATAAGTTATTTAACAGTTACATATATTTATATATATATATATATATATATATATATATATATATATATATATATATATATATATATAGTGCGCTTGGCTAAGAAGCTCACAACTTGCCACCCGGAAGTATAACGACCAACACACAAAACTATGTGTAACCGTAAACGTTTATAGTCTGGTTAATATAGTTTAGTGAGAATTACTTATAAACGCGGATGGCCAAAAAAAACCCAATAACACAGACCCGAATGACGTCATCGTCATTCTATCTATAGTCTGGACACTACAGTTAAGTGAAAATAACCCATAAACGTGGATGGCAAAAAACTATAACAAAGACTCGAGTGATATCATCTTCATTCTATCTATAAAAGTTTAAGGTTACCTATTCTTTTGTGTGTTGGTGTGTTATATCCGGCTGGCAATTTTATGTGTTATTTAAACCAAACGCAATTCATCGTCTGTTTTGCTGTACTCTAAAAAAAAAAATAATTTAAAAAAAAATTGACCAGAAAACGAGTTTTCTGACAAAGATTCTTAAAATGTCTTTATTATTTCAGACTACTGCAATATTGTTCTATAATAATCGCAAATATTGGGGGGGGGGAGATAACATTGGAGTTTAATACTTCAGCTTCAGTTGTGAAATAGTACAATAAATACAAAATAAGGAAGTTTCAGGTTCAAAAGTCTTCTTCGGCAAACAACAAATTAACAAATACTTCAATATTATACATGAAATCTAAAAAGACTAGAGAAAGACCTTTAAAATACGTTCTATTTTCATTTTCTTTGACCTCAATCAACAGTATTCAAAATTTGATCTTCTCTATTAAATGTCTGTTTGACATCGGTTTAGGAGTTTCATTTTCAATATGTAATAATTTATATAACTCGTGATTATCTATTTAATGTATGAGACATTTATCAGGGTAATAGAAGAGTGTGTTATCAGAGACTACAATGACAGCATCGAGATAAGAAACTTAGGAGCTACTTCTGTATGTGAGTTTTCCATGTGAAGTCAGTAATCAATGCACTTGAGTATCGATGGTATGTGTTAGGAGCAAGTAGCAAACGTTCACGTCGTGCTCCTGTAATCCTTCTCTGAAGGAGACTGATTGCTACACTACGCGACCAGAGAGAATAAATTGGGCGGTAAAAGGATAGCCCCTCGGCCCAGACAATGGAAAACTTCAATGTTGTAAGTTTCAACACAGAAGGAATCTCCCATACCAAATGCAAGATACTGACAGAGCTAAAAGCAGATATAATTTGCTTACAGGAAACCCACAAAGACTCAAAACCACCTTGCATACCTGGCATGCAACTAGTAATACACCACGAACACCCAAAATATGGAAGTGCCATGTACACTCGAGAAAAATCTACCATACTGAAAAGCGATGATCACTCAGAAAATGACATTGAGATTCTCAGAGTAGAAACAACACTGATTACCATCATATCTGTGTACAAACCTCCATTAACCCCATTCAAGTGGCCCCAAATGAATCTATCCGATAGAAAACCAACTCTGATCATTGGAGATTTTAACAGCCATAACACTATATGGGGATATGAGCAAAATAACCTTGACGGAGATGCTGTTGAGGAATGGGCGGCCGGCAATGACCTCACAATCCTCCATAACCCCAAAGACAAGAAAACCTTTATGAGTGCCCGGTGGAAGAAAGGTTACAATCCGGACCTGGCATTCATATCCTCTCAACACTTCTCAAACTTTGAAAGGACTGTAGGTGAGCCTATACCGAAATCTCAACACAGGCCTATTACCATCAGCATCAAACCAGCTGTTAAAGCCCTCGAATCAAATGCGATACCACGATTCAATTTTAGAAAAGCAAATTGGGAAAACTTTACTAAAGATTTAGACAATAAGATCACCAATATAAAAAGTGACCCACAGAGATACGACGACTTTAGAACACTCATATGGAAAGTTGCAAAGAAAAACATCCCCAGAGGATGCCGAAAAAGTTATATTCCATGTCTCCAAGATGAAAGCAATAAACTATATGAAAGATACATTGAATCATACAAGGTGGATCCTTTCAGTGAAGAAACCCTAGAACTGGGTGAAGAACTCACATCAATGATAGCCGATGAAAGATCGGAAAGATGGAAGGAATTAATAACCTCCACCAATATGACCCTAAACAGCAAAAAGGCCTGGACTACAATTTCAAACTGAATAATGACAAAAATACCCAGACAAGAGTGGCTGCAGTAACACCTGACCAAGTAGCACATCAGCTTCTACTGAATGGGAAACCAGCCAAGAAAGCACGAGGCCAACTAAAAGCCCTGAAACGTGAAATGGACAAAGCCCTCAAGGATAGTGAAGATCATCTTGACTCTTTTACCCTGGAGGAGCTACTAGAGGCCTTGTCCCATCTGAAGGCAGGAAAAGCATCTGGACTGGATGGAATCACAACTGAGATGATTCAACACTTTGGCCCGAGAACCCTATCCTGGCTATTGGACCTCTTCAATGTATGCGCAAGGACAAACAGGCTGCCAAGTGCATGGAGGAAAGCAAGAGTAGTCGCCCTACTGAAACCGGGGAAAGATCCAAAATCCAAGAAAAGCTATCGCCCGATTTCCCTCCTGTGCATCGCATACAAGCTATTTGAGCGAATGGTTATGTCCCGCATGTCACCCAGTCTAGACGAACAACTGTCTCCAGACCAGGCTGGATTCCGACCAGGACGGTCAACATGTGGTCAACTTCTTAACCTTACACAATTCATAGAAGATGGGTTTGAGACAAAACGGGTCACTGGCACAGTCTTCGTCGACCTCACTGCAGCCTATGACACAGTGAATCACAAGATCCTACTCCTCAAAGTGGCTAAAATGATAAAGAATAAGAAAATTGTAAATATTATCCAGTCACTTCTCGAAAACAGGCGCTTCTTTGTTGAAATGGATGGCCGGAAGAGCAGGTGGCGCACCCAGAAGAATGGTCTTCCCCAAGGATCAGTGCTAGCTCCAACACTTTTCAACATATATACAAATGATCAGCCTGAGTTCCCAAATATCCGCCGATTCATATATGCTGATGACCTATGCCTCGCAACACAGGATGTGTCCTTCCAACCAATCGAGAGCAGACTGACAAATGCCCTAGACACCCTTACAAAGTACTACACTAAAAACTCGCTGAACGCCAACCCAGGGAAAACACAAGTGTGTGCATTTCACCTCAACAACCACCAAGCCCACAAAAAACTTAACATCAAGTGGAATGGCCAGACATTAGAGTACAACTACCACCCAGTGTACCTCGGAGTGACGCTTGATCGGACTCTGTCCTTCAGAGAACACGTGAGGAAGACCAAGGCAAAAGTGTCCACGCGTAATGCCCTCCTTGGAAAGCTGGCAAACATGAACTGGGGAACTGACCCTAAAACTCTAAGGACCACAGCATTGGCCCTCAGCTACTCAACTGCGGAGTACTGCTCAGCTGTATGGGCCCGATCATGCCATGCCTCCAAGCTAGACCCCGAGCTCAACAACGCCTGCCGGATCATAACGGGCCAGCTGAGAGCAACACCATTACCACTGGTCTACCGTGCAGCAGGAATAGCCCCACCACACATCCGGAGGGAAGCTCATGCCCAAATACAAAAATACAAACAGGAAATGGACCAGAGACACCCCCTTCATGACCACAATTGCCCCAAAAGCAGGCTCAAATCAAGAAAAAGCTTCCTCACAGTAGAGAGCCTTCACCCAGACCACTCAGCATTCTTCCGCCTGGACAAATGGGTAGAATGGGACAAGACAGCAAACGATGCCCTCCAGCCCCCAACAGAAAAGCTCCCAGCAGGCACAGACCTCAAAAGAAAAGAATGGGTGGCGCTGAACAGAGCTAGAGCAAAGGTGGGAAACACCGCCACCAACCTCTTTAAATGGAAAATCTCACCGGGCACTGAATGCCCATGCGGTCACCCCAGACAGACCATGGACCACATCCTGTCCGAATGCTCGCTGGGACCTCACTGCACCAATGCTGACCTGAGGGAATGCAACCAGACTGCCCGGGACTGGCTGACTCACTGGCGCGACAAGATATGATGATGGTATGTGTTAATTAAAGTACACACCATTTCTACACGCCATATCAATCGTACAAGAAGACAAACTGTTTGTAAACCTAAACGTTTATTGTCTGTTAGAGAGAATTTCGTGAAAAGTGATCACACAGACTGAAGATAGAAAGCTGCGAAAACCTGAGCCAATACGCTTCAACAGTCGTAACGTCACTTCCTTCCTAATGACGCTTGGTAACTTAGTAACACTGACTCTAAACTATCGGAACAATGGCGGACGCCGGTATGAAATATTTCTCCGGCGAGCACAAAAGCCTATCCAGAGGGGGGAAAAATATAAATTTGATCATACTTTGACTTTTACACATTCTGATCACACGGCATATGAAAAGTTCTAGCCAGCATGAAGAATAAAAAGTAATGATTTTCTTTGTTTAGAACCAAAATGGCCGCCGTTGCCGGGCGGCGTGACATCAGACTACTGAATCCAATTTAATTCGTATTATTATTATAAATAAACAGTATGAGTGAGATGATGTTTACCGACTTGACACGACCTGACATAGTTACGCATCATCTGTTATTAAAACCCTATAGAGAATAAGATTAGCGGAAGAGTAACGTCCCTTCATTGGACGTCACCTTACAGAGAAACGTCAATTTGGTTTTGCGCATGCGTCTCTCTCGTCCTCGCTTTCCGTGAAGTGTCTCAAGCCGCTTTCACCGGAAGCGAGGACGAGAGACGCATGCGCACAATCAACATGACATTCTCTCTCTAATACCTTTTCCGCCGGTGACGTCCAATCAAGGGACGCTACTCTTCCGCTAATCTCATTCCCTATTGCCACCCCAGACGTTCCTCGTCTCTGTATTACAGTTTCAGTGATACATACAGGTATAAGTATTTTCAAATAAATAAGTTGTTTTTACATATCACAATTGAAATGAGACATATCACATGGAAAATCATAAATATAAATCAATGCGTGCGTAGAATCTAAAAGTAAGTCAGGTTTAATTAATTATATACATTAAATATCTATGTGAATGTGAGCGCTGATGCTAAAATACAATAAAAGGGAATGTTTGGATAACATTTTATCATAACAATTATCATCGGACGGGAAATAAGTTCATATAACATTAATAAAATATACCATATTATAACTTTTAAGTAAATCATAAAGATTGGAAATCTTGAAAACAAGTCATGGGAGTTTCATTAAAACTGAGGAGATGGCAATTTTGGGGGCATGTCTGTCGCAGACCTACCGAAACATTGACATTGAAGGTTCCACCCCGAGGAAAGAAGAAGTCAGACGGACTGTCCCCCTTGGAGATCTGGTGTCGTACCGTGGTGAAGGACTACGTAACTCACTAAACCCTAACACCGACTATATCCGTAGTTTATCAGGGTTACTTTTACCTCGTGCCTATAATTTATTACATTTTTCTGAGACAAATTATAGGCGTAGTATCAAAGCTAATGATTTAAGTTTTTGCATGTTAATGGTAGTTGAATAAAACTATCTATGTACATACTCATTTTTAATATATATTTTTCAAATTTTGAAAAGTAGCAAAAATCTCTAGGATTGAGTGAGTTAAAGCAGAGAGGACAGTCCTTCGAGCGGGGTGACTCCAAGAATAACAGCTGACAGAACCATGTACCAGGTAGAGATCCCTTGTGCCGCCTCAAGTGCCAGCAGGGTCGGAGAGGATTAAGTGTGAGTGAATGAGCGAGGTACAGTTTACATCAAACATTTGTGATTTCCTGGTAGTTTCTTTTGTTTTTAAGGGTTTTACGGCGCTTGCAGCACTTTAAGGTCATATCAGCGCCAGTAAAAAGAAGAAGACAAAGATATAGTAAAAAGTTCTAGAATTACAATAAAAGTACCCTGGAAAAGGCAAGACAATGGGGAATTGGTTCAAATAGGAAACAGATGTAGATTCCAAGAGCACACCATCAAAGTACTTAGTTTGAGATCACCTAAAAGCCTCACCTTGACACAAGCACAGGTCCCCACTAATAGGAATACACTCAAAATGTTTTACAAATCATATAATATATAAAGAAAACATAATACAGTGCATAACAGAGAGATGATTTATGGAAAAAAATATCATCTCCCATTTCGTGGTAGTATAAAATTACTACATGTATGCATTGAATCTGGAATTGCTATAGACACCATGCAAATAGAATCAACCCAATTTATATATTTCAGATTTTGTATTTTGTATCTTCCAATTTAGTGAATCTTAATACTTTTGTGTCTTAAGTAATAAATCTGCTTATTATCACAGCCTTGATGATAAGTATTTGATAACAACAAACTGACTGCCTAGTCAGTGAAAATTATTCACAACAACAACAAATACAAAATATTAGATAAATATTACAATGACTAACCAATGGAATTTTATTATCTGGTCATGTTTGTGTGTTTTTTTTTTTAATTGAAGAAATATTATTGAGATGATCTGAGAAATTTCAAAAAAAAAAACGGTATCTAACATTCATTTCCTTCTTTTGTTTGCTTTTAAGTTAAGACAGGAAATGACTGAAAGGAAAACGGGAGGTGAGGGGGCGGGGGGGAGATCTACTTGGTCTGTGTAACTCTTGTATATCATTAAAAATCAATCAGTGATTTACGTCTGTATTTACGTCTACACCACATATCGCCATATCTGGTCCACCTTCTCAATCAGGTTTTATGGCGTAAATCAGAAACTAAAAACTGACTGTTTGGTCTAAATTTGGAATTTAAAATTGAATCTGTCTGCTTTTTTCAGAAAAATGAAATGAATTTCTCACAGTACGAAGGTCACAGCTTTTGTAATTCTAATCGCTTTTATTCCATATTTGATTTTCAACATCTGGACCAACATGACATATATACAGGAAGGGAGGTCGTTCTTTTCATATAGTTTTTATTGATATAAAAGGGACATGGGTTTCATTCAATAAAGCCTGAGTCGCATCACAATTAATTCTCTATTAATGAAAACACAATTAATTCTCTATTAATGAAATCACAATTAATTCTATATTAATTAAATCACAATTAATTCTCTATTGAGGTCTGTGGTTGTAATAGCCTTCAACAGTCGTGACGTCACTTCCCTCGTAATGACGCATAGTAACTTAGCAACTGGTTCTAAACGATCAGAACAATAGCGGATCCCCTTATGAAATACTTCTCCAACGAGCATAAAAGTGTGTCCAGAGGAGAAAAACATTATTAATCTGATCATGTTTTGACTTTTTCACCTTCTGATCACATGACACGTGAAAACGGTCTAGCCAGCATGGAGAATAAAAAGTACCGATTTTCTTTGTTTAGAACCAAGCTGCTTGTTGCTGGGCGGACGTGACATCAGACTATTGAATCCTATTGAAAGATATGATGATGAATAAATTCAACCTTGACATGCGTGGGTCTTAATCATCCAACTGACACAACATGGCGACGCCTCGATTGACCCAATGGTTCTCGTTCTTGTCGCTAGGCAACGACATGGTTAGGACATAGTTGGTAGAATGACCTGTTGTCGATAACACACCGCGTCTGGCGCTTGTCTTGTAAACTGGGAACGAATACATTGAGAGTGACGATATCGGATTAGAAGTGACACTACTAATAAAATCAATAATAAATAAAATTTCCTTTATTCGTCCCATAGGGGACATTTGTCTATAGGGTCTATTCCAAGGGAAGAATGGAATAACCAACGCGTCAGTCGCAGGCCAGTGCCGCAAAATGAGCTGGGGCGAGGTGACGTACTCAAGGCCACACAGCGCAGCGGGTATTCGAACTCGGTACCTTTTGGGTACGAAGTAAAGACCGTACGACTGAGCCAGGCTGACCCATTAATATAGAAGATAGTAATAGTCTTAGAATATCAAATGGACTCTGAAATGAATCTATTATCCCCGTTAATGTTAAAATACAGCCCCCCCCCCCCCCCAACACACACACACCAAAAAAAAAAACACAAATAAAAACCACCATCTTCGTCATTAACCCTCTCCTTGCCAGCCATTTTCAGGATTTTCCCCCAAAACTTCACACCCAACTAACGCTAAAATAGATTTTTTACCAATCAAACACAATAGCAGTAAAGTTCTTCCGATACGTAATTTCTTTAGCAAAACATGCTCTACAAATACACTGTTCATTATCTTTAAATTGTATGATGTACAAAAGAAATTTGAAAAAGAAAAATGTTGATTGTATCGTAACGAATGTGACGATTTTCCTATAGTTGGTAAGGATTGCCACGGTTAAAACAATCAAAGTGTATTTGAGAAAGTTGGCCGGCAAAACCTACTGAGTTACATCCAGATAGAAAATAAGTTACTCTCAAGCAATATATTGGACATCTTATAAACACTAGAAAATGAAAATGTTGCTGCTCGAAGCTCAAATAAATAACAGTTTATATACTTTTATATATCTAGTGCAAAATCCAGTAAACGTGCTCAAAACGCGTTACAATGGGTCCCTGGCCAACAGCAACACTTAACATGTAGGACGAGACATGACGCCTGTTAGGCGATATTACATTTTTTCCGACAGAGACAACGCTGTTATCAGCCATGTACTCATGAGAAGAATGTGAGTAAAGAGCCGTCTCCAAGGACTCAACTATGCGCCGAGCGAGGCTCGAACCTAGGGCCTTTCGACCCGAAAGCGAGTACCGTACCACAAGACCACATAGCCACACAAAGAAAGAAAGAAATAACAATAGGAAATGGAATGGAAATTTCAATTTAATCAACGAAGACAGGTAATGTGGACGTTTGGGGTTTTCCCTTTATCAACAAAACACGATGAATGGAACACTAAAAACAAATGAGAGATGAGAGAATGGCGTCGTTAATCCATCATTCATCTTTAGTGTTTTGTTGACAAATGGGAATTCCGAAACGTTCACATTAACTGTCATTAAATTGAAGTTTCAATTCTATTTTCTATTGTTATTTAAAGTAACGAGAGAAAATATAAAATATAAAAACACTCAGGATATTGTTCTATGAGGCACACCAAAACAAGTATTTTACCTCTTGAAATTACTAAATCAATGACAAATAATTTTCTCTAAAGGATGAAAACGCGACTTAGCAAGCTTTGAAAGTCTTCTCCTTATTTATCTGGCACCTCATTCATTGATAGTCAGTGGGTATAGAGAAAACGAAATTCCATGCATGAAATCACTGCTATTATTAAACAGTACCAGCATGAATCTGTATTCTGGGAATCATACCTCTCCTATAAGGAATGAGATTAGCGGAAGAGTAACGTCCCTTGATTGGACGTCACCGGCGAAAAAGGTATTTGTAAACAAACCAACTAGAAGCCAAGCCGCTCCGAATACAAAATTTATTATTCATATTTCTGTACAAAAATGCATATCATAATCAACGTAGATCTTTTCTTTACTTTTCTCCATTATGAAATGTTAACAAAATATGATGTAGACTACAAATTAAAAATAAAAGATGGTTTGTTTAAAAATAACTTTTCCGCCGGTGACGTCTAATCAAGGGACTCTACTCTTCCGCTATTCTCATTCTCTTATTGTTAGTAAAGTTTTGATGAAATCATGAGTTCTCTTAGGCTTATTTCACTCACCTGGACAATGATAATAATTCTTCTCCTCAAACTTGCTTCTTTCACCTGGTTTAAGCCAAATCTGTGGTCGAAATTTAAGGAAAAATTATTAATGTTGGCAGATTGACATAGTTCAAATTCAAAGTTTACTTTAGTCGTTTTGCCAATAAAGATATTAAGTTAACTCTCTCTTTACCAGCCATTTTTATGATTTTCCCAAAAACTTCACATCCAAATAACACAGAAATATTATTTTTATCATTCAAAACATATATTATTTCTTCAGTAAAACATGCCAACAACACACTGTTCAATTTTTAAAAATTTTATGGTGAAATTTGAATAAGAAAAATGTTGGTATCGTAACGAATTTGACGAGTTTCCTATAGTTGGTATGGAGAGGGTTAAGTCATATTTTTTTTACCAATTGTGAAATGAAAGCAAAGTAAAAGTCAGAAATATTGTAGACTAACAGTGTAGATACAAATAAAACTAATCACACTATAATCTTGGATGCAAAAAAAAAAAAACAAAAAAAAAAACTCACAATGTTCGTAAATAACCTAGACATAAGTCGAGAATCATATCGATGGCGTCGCGCGCAAACCGTCTATGTCCAGAAGAGGTAGTTTTTCAGGAGAGCGATAAAACCGTTAATTGGTAAATGAAATATCAATTTCAGATTTTAATAGGCTAATTCAAGCCAATTATGACTTAATACAATCACTGATACCATAATTTTGGTTCTTTTATTGTGCATTCATTATTTATCGGACTTGTACGTTTTGCACGTCGACAAAGTGTCACTGACTTAGACGGTTTGATGTGTTGTTGACTTAGACGGTTTGTGAACGAGAGTTGTGGTCCTTCGCATGGGACTTGGATGGATTGTGCGTGGGTTATTGCATCTTGCAATACGTATGGACATTGTAAGACTGGTTATTTCAACTTGCAATACGTTTGTTTTTCGATTTATATCTTTTAAAAACTAAGTGACCAGTGGGGAATCAAGCAATTTTTTAGAATTGTGGAACCTAGCTCGGTGGTCAGTGAGTCTCGTCTTAAATGAAGCTCAAGCTTCCACAGACGTGCTGAATGACCAGATGGGTTACCATTTGTGTTTGTCTTTGCTGGGTGTTGTGTCCTCAATTAAGGCACGTTAAGGACCTGGCCATAAGGACAGCTCCGTCTTTGTCCGAATAATTGTAAGACGCCTAACTAACGTTGTGTCATTTCCATTGTGTTCTGTGTCTGTTTTCAACCAGGGGGAGTAAATCGTGAAGCGCTTAGGGTATTCGCGGATGATCGCTATATAAGTGGAATGTTTTATTATCACTTTACGTATCCGATTTGCACAAACCCTACATCAATAGTCAGTCGACACAGTAGATTATAAAAGTACCGTCTAACACTCACAGGAAGCTTAAAGAATAGAAGAAAGTGCTTGAGGAAATTATTCTATTGGACGGTGGAAAGTAAATGACAGACGTTTTACAATGATCTTGTCCTTAGAAGCTGCGAACCCCCCCCCCCCCCTCTTTTGAACACCCAAAAGAAAGGGATCAAGCGGGAGACCCCAGTTGAAGTATTTAGCATGGGAACATGTAGTGTCCGTCCTTGAAACACTTGATATAAAATTGCAAAATAACTTTAAATTCATTTTCAGATTGATTTATTAAAGTGAATTGTGTAACAGATAATAACTCACAATTGAAACATTCATTAGAAAAACGATTTATTACTGGAAGGGAGTTGATCCCCACGCCCTAATTTGAGATTTACCCAATCCTCTGGAAAATTAAATTAAAAATGAATTGACCCAAAAGGATACTATTTTAAGGCACAAATGTCTGTGACTTTTCCCCCAGCTCCAGGGTTAATACTTTTAATCTCTTCTGTGCCAAATGTTTCAAAGTATTTGAAGAATTGGAATTTCAAGTACTTAACTTGATAGGTACGTGGCTTCCTTCTTGCTGACCTTATCAATTGCACGTAATCAAGATGTAAAGAGACGTGAGCATTCTTCAGTTGTCTTTCAACTGTCGCATGTACGCTATCCACCTCATTTGCGTGTAACCCCGGTCCAAGAATTTTTACACCAAAATCTTTTCATATTTGATGCAAAACAATCTCAGAGCTGTGGCTAACACATGGTTACAGTTTTGATAAGTGGGGTCATCAGAGATCACGGTCACTATATCAAAATGATCTTTTTTATTCGTGAAACTCATATAAACATGTCGCAAACTCATTAGCAGTGAATGTCCCTACTGTCTCGTTCCAGAGACAGGAAAGACAGTCACCAGTCACTAAATTATAAATTGAGTACTAATTATGCACCTGCAGTTTAGTTTAGTATACAGTGCAGAAGCTTTCAGTACAGGAACAAGTAGCACACGCTGTACACATTCCTCTCATCCCAACTCATCCACTGCCACACCTCATTAAATATCTTGCTTCGGTCTTCGTCATTTATCTTCTTGCATTGGTGATACTGTGCTTTACACGAGCATCGACCCCCCATTGAGACTGCCTATTTTCAAGATTGAACAGATTTATTTGACTCATTGTCTAATCTTCTGCCAACATAAGCCTTGCCTTGCTCCGTTAAGCGTTTGTTCAAATATTTCTTCGAGATTTTTCTACTTTTGGTTCCCTCACACTTCATCCCCTTCCATCCTACTCTGTCCACCTCATCGTATTCCCCACTGTCCACATCTTCACTTTCCACCCTACCGTGGTCACTGTCTACATCTTAACCTTCCAACCTAATATGGTCATTGTCCACCTCATTATCTTCCACCCTACCTCCAGCTCCACTGTTACTGTCCACCTCATCTTACACCATACCGCTGTACACCTCATCATCTTTTCCCTGTCTCTCTCCACCTCATCATTTCTGATCCTCTCACTGTCCATCCCATCACCTTCTTTACCGCTTTCACTCTCCATCTCACCACTACTAATATTACAAAAGTTAAACATTTCTTCATCAATACTAAACTAAATATCCATGTCAGATTGTACATCAATGAATTCCGAGACAGATAGATTCAGAATGTCCTGAAAAGGCTGAAGGGTTTCTCTGTGCAATTGCACATCAGGTGATTCAAGAAGCTTTCGTCTTTTGGCTTGCTTCTGAGTCTCTAAACCGAGTTGAAGCATTCGTTTACCACGGCTGTAAGGCAGCATGACGTTAAGCAGTTGACATAAGTAAAACAAAACAAGTGAGCTAATTATCTTCAATAATGACAGAGAACAAAAGCTATTAGAGCAATATCAGTCCATGTCTTTTAATAACTTTTAGAGAATTTTAAGAATCATTTTTTTTCTTGGGTGTATTTCATTATGCCAACAGTGTAACATTACATTTGAAGTATACCTCTCAATATCAATATCAAGAAATGAGAGTACGATGTTATGATAAATGATACATTATTAAAAAGATCAAATAAATTCATGAGCCAGTCTATGATTTAAACGATGATGCTATTGGCTTAGATTTTTTTTTTAAACTCATCAAGTTGAGGAAAAGGCATTGTTGTAACTGAGACCAATCACATGACGTTGAAACATTCAAGAAGGAATCACAACGGAGATAGACTTTTTGAGACTGGCAATTTAAAGACCCAATGGACTTGTACGGTTTGATCACATGTCAAATTCGCCAATTTAGAGTTCCCTGTTTTCTTAGATATTAATAGACATGGTGTATCGTAGGGTATAGAATGAATTAAGCCAATAAAACGATTTCATGCCGATCGCGGACTTAGACGGTTTGCGCGCGACGCCATCGATATGTAGATTAGAAGCATAGTAACAAAAGGCACAGATCACAGCGAGAACCATTTTCCATAGTGCTATTCTGATATAATATATTTTTCAAGTTGTTCAGAAAACTTATAGATAGTATGCGCTTGGCTAAGAAGCTCATAACATTTCTATCCGGAAGTATAACGGACCAACACACAAAACTGTGTGTATCCATGAACGTTTATAGTCAGGTTAATACAGTTCAGTGAGTATTACTCATAAACGCGGATGGCAAAAAAACAATAACAAACACATGAATGACGTCATCTTCGAACTCTCTATACTTCATATATCAATGGGGATGATCTATGTTACCTTTCCACGTGCTCGAGGTCAATGATCAAATTGCAAAATGTGCTCGAAGTGACCTACATAATGAAAAGTGTTCACAGTTTGCTTACTATCTAACATCACGATTTGTAATTTTGTTGAACGTGACATATGTGTATGTTTACAATACTCTTCAACGGCTGTAACGTCACTTCCCTCGTAATGACGCATGGTGACTTAGTAACTGGCTCTAAACTATCGGAACAATGGCGGACGCCCGTATGAAATATTTCTCCGACGAGCATAAAAGCGTTTCCAGAGGGAAAAAGACATTATAAATCTGATTATGTTTTGACTTTTGCACATTCTGATCACAAGACATATGAAAAGTTCTAGCCAGCATGAAGAATAAAAAGTACAGATTTTCTTTGTTTAGAACCACGATGGCTGCCGTTGCTGGGCGACGTGACACCAGACTATTGAATCCAATTTCCATACACAAAGCAACGTGTTTATTTTTATTGAATAGTATCCAGTCGTTGGATATAAACAAACCATGTGATCGATGGGTCGTTTGGACGAAAACCTGAATTTAGAAGTCTTCCGTTTATTAAGATGACGTGACTTCCCCTACTGAAACTTTTTGGGAGTCTTAAATAATCTCCTACCTGATATTATAATTTCAAAAATAGTCTTGCATTATCAAAGAGTGTGCTGTGAAGGTTTGAGACATTGTTCAATAGATAAAATGAAGATGACGTCACTCAGGTCTTTGTTATTGGTTTGTTTTTATTTTTGCCATCCGTGTTTATGAGTAATTCTCACTAAACTGTATTAACCAGACTATAAACGTTCCAGATTACACAAAGTTTTGTGTGTTGGTCCGTTATATTTCCGGATGGCAATGTTGTGAGTTTCTTTTTAGAAATGAAAATATGACCCATCAGTACCTTGCATTAAGCCACAGAAATCAACAGGGCATGAAAATGAATAAAGGAGAAAGAAAAACAACTCACCACTGGTATTGTGTCATATAAGATTTTGGGCAAGCTTTCCGCTAGGACATGTGTCTTACGGCACCATCGGGCCCCTTCAATAAACAGCCCACGAATGTATGCACCAGTAACCTGAATTAGGTAAAGGTAATATATAAAATTTGGTTACATATTCTGAAAAAAAATTAGAGCTTTTACATAGCGCAATATCCACTAACTGAGCTCAAAGCGCTTTACAAAGGGCCTCTGACCAACAGCAACACGTAACATGTAGAACGAGACATTATTACGCCTGTTAGGCGATATATTTCACAAACAAAAATTTCACAAACAAGTCTCACAAATATCGCCCTTCTCAGGAAACCCTAGAGACCTAAACAACCGCATCACAACAACTGAAGTTAGAAATAGCATAAAGTGCCTAAACAATAACAGATCCCCAGGCGAAGATGAAATTCCCGCTGAATTGCTGAAATGCGGTACCCTCTCCCTGGATCTGAGCATTGCAAACATAATGAACAAAACATTCTCAACACACAAAGACTGGGACATAAACAGCGGTGTCCTAATTACAATACAAAAACCAGGAAAAACGAAAGGACCCGTAAACAACCTGCGCCCAATAACATTACTGAATACCATAAGAAAAACACTGTCAACTATTGTCCTCAACAGAATTAGACCGAAAATAGAAAATTATCTATCACATAGCCAAAGCGGGTTTCGCCAAGACCGAAGCACATCGGACGTTGTATGGACACATAAATGGTTGGCAGCAAAGGCACTCAAAGAAAACATATCCATAACAATATCCGGAATCGATATGTCCGCAGCCTTTGATACGATCGACAGAGGAAAACTTTTGGAGATATTAACAGAAATAGTAGACGAAGACGAGCTCCGAATAATCCGATTTCTCCTCAGCAATACAAAGATACAACCAAGGATATACGGGGCCACAAAACAGACGCAGTTCGAAAGTAACATCGGGACCCCCCAAAGAGATAGTCTGAGCCCGATTCTGTTCACAATATACTTAGAACACGCTCTGAAAGAAGTTCGAAAAGTCATTCCAAAACCAACGACTCATATTGAGAATGCAATCCCTAGAGAAATCGCCTATGCAGATGATGTCGATTTTATTGGATCAACACCAGCAAATATAGACATCATACAAAATACCCTCATGAAATATAACCTCCAAGTCAATGCCAATAAAACCGAATTTACAACAATATCGAGGAACAAAGAGGAATGGAAAAGAACAAAGAAAGTCGGCTCACTAATTGGAGACACCGAGGATGTACAAAGAAGAAAACAGCTATCAAACGCCGCACTCAGTAAACTCACCAATGTATGGATTAGAGGTGACAAAATAAAGAGAAAAACCAAACTGAAACTGTACCATGCTCTTGTAAAACCGGTACTTCTGTATAACTGCGGCACTTGGGCGTTGACAAAATCCGAAGAAGAACATCTGGATGCCTTCCATCGCACACAGCTAAGAAGGGTACTGGACATCAAATACCCCAAAAAGATCTCAAATGAATCACTCTATAAGATCACAAAAGAAAGACCAATCTCCCTTGACATTTTACAACAACGATGGCAACTTTTCGGTCACATACTACGCAGGGACAAAAACATACCAGCAAACCAAGCCATGTCGGGATACTTCCAAAAACACGGGAACCTTTTCAGAGGAAGACCGATCACAACACTCCCCGTGATCCTAAACAAAAACCTCACAACACTTGGACAAAGCATTAGTCTCATAACGGCAGGGGACCTTGAAAATCTGAGAACCCTAGCAGAGGACCGGCAATATTGGAGACACCTCACACAGGAAATACTGGAAACAGCCAAGGCGACCCGATCTTTCGGTCGAGACGCGAAAGGCATCTAAGTCAAGTCAAGTAAGTCAGGCGATATTATAACTTTTCAGACAGAGACAACTCGGTTGACGGCCAGGTACTCATTTTATACATGAGTACGGTGAGGGAATGCAAGTGAAGAATCGTTTCTAAGGACTCAACTATGCGCCGAGCGAGGCTCGACCCCAGAATCCTCCAATCTAAAAGCGAGTGTCATACCACAAGACCATAAAGCCGCACAAGAAATTAAAATGAAATTTAAAAAAAGAAATGTGTAAATGTGAGTTGTCAGATTTGCAAACCAAAATCAATCACGTGACTTCTCTTTTGTATTAGTGTCACGAGGGTATTAACTCAATACAAGCATTTTATAATCCCAAAAATCAGGCTGCAAAAAGTGTTTTGAGTTTTTGCTAAGATGAGGGTCATTTATATCGATCGATATTTGAAGGACGAGTTTTCTGGTCAAATTTTTAAACAGGAACACTTTTATTGAGCATTTTTACAGCGAAAATTATTTACATCAGGAGACTATTTCATTTGCACCTTAAACAAACGGTTGATTTAGCAAGTAAAAATTCCAGGAATATGATTTGATTTACAAGGAAATCAGTGAAAAAATAATATTAGCTACCATCATACTTAGATTCTGACATGGAACACACGAGCTGCCTTGTAGAGTTGCCAGATTGGTTTATATAATGAATATTTGAATAGGTTTTATAACAAAATATCAAACACATTAAACAATCTGACAACTCTAATTTTGGCAAAATCAATTGACTGGAGTATTTGATGTTTCTATTAGAGGAATGCGTTTGTCACCGATTCTGTCCCTTAGTTGTGTCCAACAAATTGAATACTATTATTAAGACAACTTAGACGTAACAAACATTTCTCAATGCTTGACGTGAGTAAACGAATATCACAAATGACACCAACTCATTCAACCGATTGGGGTCCCAGTGGTTCAGTTGTTAGAGCACTCGCTACACAAGTAAAGAGACCGAGATCGATCCCAGGTGCAGTCGATATTTTGTCTGACCCCCTGTCCACCCATCAGTGATTGGGTAGCTGGTTCTGTTAGATCTGGTGGAAATTACTTTGCGATAGACTGGCGTTTAATCCAGAGGGTAGCAAACAATTGCTATTGTCCCTTTCATGGTATAGAAATTGGGATAAACTCCGGCTCCATGAGCCTAATGGCTCTGAATGACTACTGCAAGCAAGCGATTAGATGTGTGCTTCCGTCCTTGTAAATTTGATTTTGTCCCCAATCAAAATATGAATGAGGCACCAAATACATTCACTCATTAGTACAAAGTGCTCTAGAAACAGGTGTTCTAATGAGACGGTACGGTCTTCGCTTTGTACCCGTAAGGTACCAAGTTCGATTACCCGCTGCGTGTGTGGCCTTGAGCAAGTCACCTCGCCCTAGCTCAGTTTGCGGCACTGCACTGCTGCTGACGCCTGCGTTATATCAGTCTTCCCTTGGAATAGACCCTAGAGACAAATTTCCCCTATGGGATGAGTAAAGGGGATTTTATTTATTTATTTATTTTAACCTACATTGCCATTTGTGGGACAAACTGGGCGTCTTAGCAAAATCACGTTAAGGCTTGCTTATCCTGTTCAATAAACCTAAAGTTAGTTGTTGCAGAAATGCGACTCTGACGACATAAAAACTAGGACACATCGCTACAAATAATTTCTTGGTCAGAATAAAAAGTCTGTTTACATTACCAGATAAATAATAGAAATCGAAATAAAGTTTTTTTTTTTAAAGCCCACGAGTACAGAGTGTCCGTAAAGTCTGGACACAGAAAAGTTAAATATGTTTCAAAATAGTGTTCAAAATTTATTGCATCGAGTTCATGCACATTTTGTGTAGCGCAATGACATTTGCATTGCAAATGATGGCCCTCATATTGAAGAGATTATTTGAATAAAATAAATAATAATAGTTATAATAATTGAGCTTTATATAGCGCAATATCCACTAAATGTGCTCAAAGCGCTTTACAAGGGGTCCCTGGTCAACAGCAACATTTAACATGTAGGACGGGACATGACGCCTGTTTGGCGATATTACAATTTTTCCGGACAAAGACAACGCTGTTAACGACCAGGTACTCATTTTACACCAGAGTAAGGTGAGAGAATGTGAGTAAATAGCCTTTTCCAAAGACTCAACTATGCGCCGAGCGCGAGGCTCGAACCCAGGACCTTCCAATCCGAAAGCGAGTGTCATACCACTAGGCCACATAGCCGCAAAATAGTGAAAATAAAACTTAATTTTAATTATATACCAAAAATATTCAACTATCCTATGTGTCCAGACTTTATGGACATCCTGTGTGGTTGAAGGGTTGAGAGAGAATTTGAAAGCTTACTGGTTTTTGTGGCACATTCGTCTCGTACTTGGTGACTTCGAATTCGAAGCCTAAATGGTCGATGGGAATTTTGAATCTCCTGGCGTAGTTTTGGAGGACGCCAGTCAAGAATGATTGGGTGAAGTAAAAACCGGAAATCCAGAAAATGGTGGGTGTGCCTCCATTTATCCACTCCTGTCAGTGGAAGGATGAGGAAGAGTTGTTGGTTTTATTAAGGTGATGATGGTGTTGTTGTTGTTGTTGTTGATGATGATGATGATGGCGATGATAATGATGATGATGATGTTGATGATGATATTGATGATGATTTTGATAATGATGATGATAATGATGATGATGATGATGATAATGATGATGATGATGATGATGATGATGATGATGATGATGATGATGATGATGGTGTTGTTGATGATTATGATGATGATGATGATGATGATGATGATGATGATGATGATGATGATGATGATGATGATGATGATGATGATGATGATGCAACCAATATTAAGAAACTAGCCTAAATTAAAATTTTAGTGAGTCCATTATAACATTAGAAATTTGGTAATGGGACATATACCTGACCTCTAAATTGTCAAAATAAAATATCTGAACAACGTTGGTCACAAGATATAGATATGATTGCCTAAATTGTAATAAACCATCCATCAATAATACTTATGAAACAAAAGGATCCTGCCTAATGAATTATAAATATAGGACTTTGACTTATGAAATTGTATTATCATATTCAAGTAAGGTCAAGTGTAGGGTAATGAACTTTTTGATATAATAATATGCCATTTTACTATGGCCTAAAACGATACCTTAAAGAACGCCAGTCTAGCCAGCAGATCAGTGACGTAACTGCCTAGAGGTTTCAAAGACGGATAAGACTTTGCCATCCACATTCCTGGAACCTGAACAATGAATTGAGAAATACGGACATGTTTTGAAAATATGGAAGTGAACAATGGCGTGGGGGGGGGGGGGAGAGAGAGAGAGAGAGAGAGAGAGAGAGAGAGAGAGAGAGAGAGAGATCAAATAGTGGTCAAAGATGAAAACCTGATAATTTGAAATTGATACAGTTTTACATCTAAAAATAGTAGTCCTTCAGATCCATTAGGCCCATAGAGCCGGAGTTAAGCCTCTCTTTAGATAGGACGCTAGTCTATCGCAAAGTACTTTCTGCTAAATCTAACAGACCCGACTGCCCAACCACTGCAGGGTGGACAGGGAGGTCGGAAAAAATATTGCGATATTCTACCAACTGAGCTATCGGTACCCTCAGAATGTAACAAGCTCGACGTGTGGCCTTCAGAAAGTTACTTCAACCTGCACTGCAGCTGACGCCTGGGTTATTCCAGTCTTCCCTTGAAATATATCCTAAAAGTTAATTTCCCATTGGGACGAATAAGGGGAATTTCATTTTATTTTATTTATCAAAAATATCTTTGTAAAATGCTTTGAGCAGATTTAGTGGATATTGCGCTATATAAAAGCTCTAGCTCTAGTAGATTATTATTACCTTTCCAACCATCATGCTATCAAAAACGTCCTCCAGTTCGGCTGACATCACGACCAGCCCCATAATGGCCTTACGAATATCCTGTAGACTGGTCCTTACCACCTTGATGAGGCGGTTGAATCGGATCAGCTCTTGAATTAGAACAGTGTTCATCGACTCCATGTACATCACTTTGAATTTAGTCTGGGGAGACCCAAAAAAAATGTTATGCTGATAATCTGTGCACGTTAACAAGTTAATTGCCATACTATGGGAAAACTTGCATTTAAAATTTTGGTCAGAAAACTCGTCCTTCAAATTTAGATCGATTAAAATGGCCATCATCTTGGCAAAAATTCTTAAATCTGGGACTTTAGGGAGACTTTGAGAGGTCCAAGGTTTGGGAGTTTTTTTGCCAAGATGTGGGTCATTTAAATCGATCGATATTTGAAGGACGAGATTTCTGGCCAAACTTTTAAACAAGACTTTTTCTAAAGTACGGCAATTGACTGGTTCAAGGTTTCCAATATACGCATTTAAAGGAATACAAAGGTAAGCCTTGAACAGATTGGTTGGAAGAACATTAACCCAAATGGCATGTCCTGTCCTACATGTTAAATGTTGCTATTGACCAGAGACCCCTTGTAAAGCGCGTTGAGCACATTTAGTGGATATTGCGCTATATAAAGCTCAATTTTTAAAAATATTAATAACATTTTCCTCTACCGGAAAATGACCAGATCGTCATACACCGCCTTTAAATGGGACAAATCCATCTCGGATATCAATTGAACAGAATATATTTGTCACAGTGCCACAGTGACAGTGAAAAAAACCTTCAATTTGTTGATCATGATTTCCAGCTTTTAACCACATAAGCCCATGTAAGCAAATGAGACCTATTTGTACTCCAGTGGTATGAAGATACGAAGCAATAGATTTTTTTAAAACGATGACCTTTGCGGACATGACATGAACCGACACCGAACGCGAACGAAATAAAAAGGAGAGATTCGATTCATATAACTGCACAATTCTGGGTTAATGCGCAATTGTTTCAACAACAAAAAATCGTTTTATTCGACAATGGGTTTTGCTATTGCCAAACTTGCTGAAAAATTGAAAATAGTTTTGAAATTAATATTTTCTACATTTTATATATAAAAAGATAGACTATGAAAGAAGACAGAGATATTCTATGGCACCACTAAAATATAGAACAAATGGACGTTATTTTAAGCGCCACTTTTTCAGCACAAGCAACTCTTGTATTTGAATCAAATGTTACAACAAACCTGAATCTCATCCAAGTTGAAGTTTTGTGGAACCTTGTGAAGGATGTCAGCAGCAAGGTCTTCGATGATTTCCTGGGACGACTTTCCTCCACCAGATGTCTGTTAAGCATTGAAATAGTTCATTATTATATAAACATCTTATACAGATTATATTTCATCAATTTATGAATCGTAGCAGAACAATCTAAGATTTTAGAAAAGATAATTAGTTTAGGGCATGGTACATAATAAAAGTAGTGACGGCTTGTAAATCAATTGAATTTTAGAAAGACCCTGTTGGTTACAGAAAAAAATACTTATGTAACTTTTACTGATCTTTAGGATATCATAATTTGCATATATTATATTTGCATGTACAGAAGGAACCACGTTAACTGTTGTGATATGAGATGTTAAAGATTAAAGAGATTACAATTAATTCAACTTTATTATTTGTTGACACGTTTGCACTCTTTATTGTTTTGATGTTTTTAAGAATCTTAATAAACATTTGTTTATATCCTACATTGCCATTATTTTCATTAGGTTTGAAAATAAATGAACAATTAATCTCACAAAGAGAGCTAAAACGTTGAGAATTATTTGTTAAATGTCTTTTGTGCAAATACCAAAGATGATAATTCTAAATAATAGATTAAGTTCTTAGATCACCATGTAACCTATTGGACGTATGTCAACACTCTAGAAGAGTATCTGTTGTTATATCCTTCTATTTATAAAAACTAAATATACTTATGCAGTCAAATTAAAAATGCATCAATGTTTGTTAATATCACTATCTCCATGTTTGGACAAATACCCAAATTCTGTGAAGTTGAAACTAAAACCCCCAATGAGTCTCGTACATTGAAGAAAGGATATCTCCTACATATGTAATGTCACGTTATGTTATCAGCTGTAATCTAACTATGATTGCATTCAAGCTTATTAATAATTAAAAGCATTCATTTCAGTCATCCTACCTGACTGCAAAAATAAGTCAACTATTAATCACTACTCCCAAATATTGTTATCAAAACAAAAGATGCAAAGACTACCAAAAATATGTCCTGGGAGATATATTTCACTCACA
>NC_088365.1:16945632-16960632 GCF_034508935.2 Berghia stephanieae | reverse complement strand
ATTATTCAAGTACACCGCATTTATGCGAGTATTGTGTATCCCTTGTCGGTTCATGTTAGAAAGCTGCACGATAATTGTCCTTAGAAAAGGCTGTTTATCATATTCCTCTCTCAGCATACTCAAGTATAAAATGAGTACCTGGTTAGTAACGATATATATATATATATATATATATATATATATATATATATATATATATATATTATATATATATATGGAGAGAGAGAGAGAGAGAGAGAGAGAGAGAGAAGAGATAATATCAACATTTATTATAATATAATACAAATAATAATATATACAGTACAGATTTACGTATTTCTTTATGATATTATAACAATGTGGAAACATATTTTAAGCATTCGGTTTAAAGTGATCAATTCTTTAGATAATGTGAACCCCAGGAGTGAGACGAATGTGCAGTTTTTCAATAGATAGGAGGTATCAATACACAGACAACATATTCAATTTTTCACCAAACACATTGATTTTACACATCACACTTTCATACCGGGTCCTGTCGAGTTGCATCGTCGTGGAAGATAAAATAAACAACCAGTTATAAACATTTGAAAATATCAATCAAAACACAATGTTATTTTTATTTTGGGTTGATGGAGTCACCGTCTCCTATCAGCTATAGGAAAATCGTCACATTCGTAACGATACAACCAAATTCAAATTTCTTTTTTACATTATAAAATTTAAAGAAAATGAACAGTGTGTTGTAGAACATGTTTTGCTTAAGAAATTAAGTCTCGCAAGAACTTATTGCTACTGTGTTTGAGTGATAAAAAATCAATTTTTGTATTAGTTGGGTGTGAAGTTTTGGGGAAAATCCTGAAAATTGCTGGTAAGGAGCGAGTTAATCGTATCTTACGTGATCTCATATCTTAATGAATATGGGGCAGCGTGTACTCAGCATTTGTTTTTTGTTTTTTTGCTTCGTACCCGAAAGGTACAGAGTTCGAATACCCGCTACGTTGCGTGGCCTTGAGCAAGTCACCTCACCCTAGCTCAGTTTGCGGCGCTGCACTGCGGCTGACGCCTGGGTTATTCCAGTCTTCCCATGGAATAGACCCGAGAGACAAATTTTCCAAATGCGATGAATAAAGGGAATTCTTTTTAAAGTCTCTTGCCAGCATGAATAAATAGCATGACAAGTTACAGCATTGCAACCAATCCTTCCTTGCCTTTACATTTTTTCTTCTCGTTTTGACCAGAAGATTTTACCTCATACAAGATGTGTAACTATAAATGAAGATGATTCATTCAATGAAGTCCCCTATGTTTAAGTCTGATTAATTCAACATCATCTTAATGTAGTAATTTTTGAAGAAAAAGAACTTTGGGTTTGTTTTGTTTTTGTTTGTTTTTTTGTTTGTTTTTTTTTTGTGTGTGCCAAAATGGGATAATATTGTTCTCGTTCGTAAATCTTTGAATCTATTATATTTCCTAAAGACCTTTATTTCTGTTTCGAAGTGTCCCTTTCAATTTTGTCAGTTGAGAATGATTAATGAGTGCTTAAGGCGATATTGCAGAAATAATTGAAATTGAATCAAAATGGTTACCAGTGCAGCTGTCAGGACAAAGTTAAATCCCATACTACATGTAATATGCACGTGTGTTTTCACCAGTAAAACAGATAGTCTTTTATTAAAATAGGTGTCGGTGAGTTTGGATTAAGTATAGGGAATGAGATTAGCGGAAGAGTAGCGTCCCTTGATTGGACGTCACCCATAGTCTGTGACGTCACAGGCGGAAAAGTTATTAGAGAAAGAACGTCATGTTGGTTGTGCGCATGCGTCTCTCGTCCTCGCTTCCGATGAAAGCGGCTTGAGACACCTCAAAACCAAATTGACGTTCTCTCTGTAAGGTGATGTCCAATCAAGGGACGCTACTCTTCCGCTAATCTCATTCCCTATAAGCTACAATTCTAATCAACTCCTGCCTCAGAAAAAATTCTTAAGATTCGATTAGTAGTTTGGATCAAGATTGAAGTCGTTTTGGTCTATCTATGGCAACAATCAAATCAAAACGATGTTTATTTAATACATAGGGACGAAAACTAATTTTCTACTTCATTTTCTTTAAAGTTGTACCAGGTTTATTTAGACTTTCTGCCAAATTTGATTTTTATAAATTTATGATGGAAGCGTGTCCAGAAGTTTAAAATCGAAGAAAAGCTAATAATATACTCTTACAAACAGCGGAAAATCGCATACTTCGAATTGGAAACTAATATGTGTTACTAGTACATTATCACTGTTAGATATTAGAACATTTTATAACATATTGGTTTTAAGTATTGTTGCAAATCGTACAATATCGTATGAATAAGGTCAAATTCCTCAAAGATTGCCTGCTTTAGATTATTTTCATTGTATAATTCTAAAAGATGATATATTAACAAAACCATTTAGAACAGAAGAAAAACGTTTCATTTGTCTTAAACTGGCAGGTTGACCTGATATAAATTCTGGAGTGCATGAATTTAATCAAGTAATGATCTAGAAGTCATAGCTTTTTAAACTCCAATCAAGGCATCTGATAAATGAGTATAGTTAGTTATGATTATATCAAAACAAATCGTTTTCAATTTGCACTAGGTGGTGCTATCTTTACTACTGTTTTATGATTTGGATCAATCAGAATAAATCAAGTTTTGTGTCAGTTTCATCCTTGGATGAGAAATCAAGTCTTGTAAGAAAGATAATAACTCCCACAAAGCAGATAATAGTCAAAATGTTCCAAATGCACAAAGACAAAGTTAATCTATTTCACAGTGGTGAATATTATATATAATATGTCATCAATTGGAATATAGTAATGGAATAATTGTACAAAATGTATGCATAAAAGGAAGAAAAAAAGTAATCATAGAAGCCAATTTTCCTGAAAATAAAATCGATCGCATCTATCTAGTAACCCATAAGCAGAGAGTCGTATACTTATTATATTAATTATTATGCTGTATTAAAACATTGAACAACATATAGAGTTTCAAAATTAATGGCGCAAAATTGACGTAAGCAACATTATTGTTACGAGGAAAAGTGGGCGTCCTAGGAACAGCTGGAGGAGGGAGGGCATTGGTGGAGAAGCTAAAAACTGAAGGCTTAACTCACTCAATCCTAGAAATTTTGCTACTTTTCAAAATGTATTAAAAATGAGCCTGTACATAGATCGTTTTATTCAACTACCATGAACATGTAAACATTAAGATCATTAGCTTTGATACTACGCCTATAATTTGTCTCAGAAAAATGTAATAAATAGGCATGTGGTAAAAATAACCCCGGGTATACTACGGATATAGTCGGTGTTAGGGGTGAGTGAGTTAACATGGAGAGAAGCCGAGAAGATGGCACAAAGCCGGACAAGATAGAGGGGAATCGTCGATGGCCTTATACTCCAGCTGGAGTGGAGGGCCTAAGTAAGTAAATAAGTAAGTAAACATTATTTTTGCATTTTTTGGGATCTTAACTTTATGTACATTTTAATTTAAAAAATGAAGATGAAAGTTGTGAGGTAATGGGAACATAGGCCTGTGTACAAAAGCTGCTGTACGAAGTTGCTTGAATTTGTAAACTAATCATAGGGGCAGGGTGGCTCAGCGTGGCTCAGCGGTACGGTCTTTGCTTTGTACCCGAAAGGTACCCAGTTCGATCTCCCGCTGCTGAGCTGTGTGGCCTGAGAAAGCCATCTCGCCCTAGCTCACTTTGACGTCTGGATTATTCCAGTTTTCCCTTGGAATAGACCCTAAAGAAAAATTTCCTCTATGGGATGAATAAAGGGTATATTATTTATTTATCTATTTTTGTTTTATACTAACATCACTGTTTTTTTTGGCACATCATTTTACAATGTTGATGGTCACCTATAGCTCAATAATCTTTTTTGAAAAACTAGCCGCATAGACAAAGGGGTCGTTTCTAATTTGAGTCAATTCGAAATTTGTTTCATTTTTTTACCCCTCTGTTCATTAAGCAGTAACTGGGTAAATTGGTCTGTTAGATCTGATTAAAATAAATTTGCGGTAGATAAGCGTCTTATACTAAAGGTAGCAAGTAATTCCATTTACTTGTCTAACGCTATAATGTAGTGGATAGACTCCAGCTCCATCAGCCATATTTATATGAAAGACCGCCTAATTAACCAGTTAACTGATTGTGTACTTAAAAATTTGGCCATCACATTCGTCATTTAAATATCGATCTATTTAAATGAGCTTCATCTTGGCAAAAACTTTTAAACCTGGGACTTCAGAAAGCCCTGGTTTGAGAGCATTTACCAAGAAGAGGCGCATTTAAATCGATCAATATTTGAAGGACAAGTTTTTTTTGTCAAGTTTTAAAATACATGTTTTTTTCCATAGTCCTACAATTAACTTGTTAAAGTAAAAATTTGTGATCATTTAATATGTGACACAATACAGAAGAATTAACATAAACTTTTAAAACGTCACCCGGACCCTCTGCTTCTAACAATATTATTATTATTCATGATCAGCGAGTGAAACAAGCGTTTCTAATTGTTAACGAACATGACAACGTGAGACAGATAAAATATAAATGAAATCTATTACTCTTGCAATGACGAAAAGCGTTTTAAAAGAACGGGTGTTATAGAAAATACCCTCTTACTGCCATACAATGACAAAACAAATTAATTCTTTAGGGTGGCAATAATTGACAAATAATGTTTCGGACTCAAAACCCCTCTTTAGCCAACAACGTAAACATTTAAAAACGGCTTTACTTTGCGTAAAGTCGAGTTAGACTGGAATGATTGTCTCAGCCTTTATAATTCTTGATCGTTTTAGCTTTTTGTTTTTTTGGCTGAAGATGGTATTTGAGCCCGATACGTTTCATGCTCTATCTAAAACATCATTATAACAAGCTATTTATATGAAAATTATTTTTTTGTCATCGTCCATTAGTTTATGGTTTGTTGTTGTTGTTGTTGTTGGTGCTGTTGTTGTTTGTTTATTTGATTGATTGTTAATTTCTTTGATTCTTGGTTTGAAGACGTTGCATCACATTTTGATGTTATGGGTAAGTTATGTATGTAGAACCCAAGCAAATGTGTTTCCTGCAACATTCACCATCGAGGAAACTGCACGTTGTGTAAACAATAAAACATTGTGGGGCTACTACATTTGTTTTGTTTATATGGAAAGCAACAACAACCTTATGAACTCTGGACCCAAATTTCGCTCTTATCACGCTTTGATCGATATAAAGCTCGCTCTCTCTCTCTCTCTCTCTCTCTCTCTCTCTCTCTCTCTCTCTCTCTCTCTCTCTCTCTCTCTCTTCTTCTTCTTCTTCTTCTTCTTCTTCTTCTTCTTCTCCCATCACTTTCTGCCTCCACAACTAAACTTCTATCAAATCATTTTGTGACAGACAGAGAACACATTATGAACACATCCTGCAGTCTATGGCACTAATACATAATATTTAGCAAAAGCTGGGCTCAAGAAAACTAAACAAATAATCCAAGCTGTTATGGGCAACGTAACACATCAATACACAAGCTATCGACACTGAGAATTTTAAAAATCACTTATAAAAATGATGACGTTGATTTTTAAAACATCATAAAGGCACATGCAGTAATCTATTATACCGTTACCTTTATTTCACCGATCTTTGAGTTACGTAAGTATGGTAATGGCAATAATAAATTGTATAATTTCATTAAAACGAAAGGTTAATTTGCCATTTGGTCTAAAATAAAATTCTACAATACTATGTTATTTCGCTTGGAGAAAATAAAACAAGTTGTAAAATAGTAAATATATTATTACTCTAAAAGATTGCTGTGAATAAAGACAATAAATAATGCATTATTAATAAAAATACAACTGAATTGGTCATTTTATCATAAAATTTACGTAAAACCTGTTTAAAAAAGTTTATAATGGGTACAGTTTGGAAAATGTGACCGATCCTCTCGATCGGGGACTTTGTTTTGCAATTGACCTGCCATTGAAAACTGAAATGGAAACTTCAATTTGATAAACGGAGACAGACAATTTCGACGTTTCGGATTTCCCCTTTGTCAACAAAACATGATGAATGAAACATGAAAGACGGGTAGGAGATGAGAGAATGGCGTTGTTAAGGTGAAGCATTAATGTTTTTGTAATCCACCTTAACAACCCCCATTCTCTCTTCTCTCATTCGACTTTAGAGTTTCAGTCATCAGGTTTTGTTGACAAGGGAGAGGGGGGGGGGGGGGGCAAAGCGTCCGCAATATCTGTCTTTCTGTTTAAATTGAAACTTCTATTCCATTTCACTCCATGTGACTATTGTTATTTTTTTTCGGATAGCGATAACTACTTAGTATACAATGACATCATGTCTGACTCCTCGTCACAAAACGGTATTAAGTCGGGATGATTAAGATGCTGAAAATGGAATTTGTAGCCAGAAATATCAGACTTAAGTTGAGTTTATATGTTTTAAAGAGGAGAAGGAATACCAAAGTGTCATATTTTTGACCAGTTTAACTATAATTTGACTTTTTAGCATCTGATCCATTCCGACATAATACCGTTTTGAGTGTTTGGGTCACATTTGTTATCCATCTTCCTCTATATCCTCTTTCCCCTCCTTTTGTTCTCTTTATTTCGTTATATACATATTTTCTTTCAACTTATAAAGTTTGAATATAATTTTAATGGTATGTACTTATTTACAAGTCCGATAACACTATTTGTTGTGATTCTATTGTGTTAATGGTGATCGTGCGGCTATGTGGTCTAGTGGTATGACACTCGCTTTCGGGTCGGAAGTTCCTGGGTTCGAGTCTCGCGCTCGGGGCATAGTTGAGTCTTAGGAAAAGGCTCTTTACTCACATTCTCTCACCGTACTCAGGTGTAAAATGAGTACATGGCCGTTAACAGCGTTGTCTTTGTCCGAAAAATGGTAATATCGCCTAACAGGTCCCGTCCTACATGTTAAATGTTGCTGTTGACCAGGGACCCCTTGTAAAGTGCTTTGAGCACATTTAGTGGATATTGCGCTATATAAAGCTCAATTTTTTAATGGAAATACTCTCAAACCTAGGCAAAATATGCTCCATTAGAACAAATGTTAAGACAAGCCAACGTGAACATATTTGCAGGTCTGATAACTGCATACAATTATGGGCACTTTTTAACATTGTTGTGATCGAGAATATTTTGCGTTGATTTGAGGGCAGAGTATATCCATTGCAACAATGGGCCCAAAACAATTTGGGTTATCAGACCTGCAAATAAGTACACATCGAGCAGACAAGCCCATAGTTGCATTCAGATGCCAGACTTGTAAAAACAAAATGTAGGCTACACTTTGGTACAAGTCTATAATCTCTATCGTCATTTGACGACAACTGTAGACAAAAACGTGTTTTTTTTCCTGCTTTGTTTCACTTTAATATATTGTTGTAAGCAATTTGTAATTTATTCCTTGCTTTTAAGGGGTATCTGTGAATTAATGCATATCGAAATGAATAGGGATTCGATTACATTTATTTATTAGAATGAAATCGGATAGAATGATTATACGGATAGAGAAATGAAAGAGTAAATAACGATAGAGAAAAGGAATAATAAGATAACCCACCTGTCTGGGCAATGTCAGCAGGATGCCATCAAACAGCTGTTGGGTTTCTTGTTGGTCTTTGGAGATGTCAGCGTTCTCGTGAAGACCAAAAACCTATTGATGGAAGAAGTGGGCACAACATTTAAAATGAATACGCTTCAACAGTCATGACGTCACTTCCCGTAATGACGCATGGTAACGTAGTAACTGGCTCTAAACTATCGGAACAATGGCGGACGCCCGTATGAAATATTTCTCCGACGAGTATAAAAGCGTATCCAGAGGAAAAAAAACAACATTATAAATCTGATCATGTTTTGACTTTTACACATTCTGATCACAAGACATAAGAAAATTCCAGCCAGCATGAAGAAAAAAAGGTACAGATTTTCTTTGTTTAGAACCACGATGGCCACCGTTGCTGGGCGACGTGACATCAGACTATTGAATCCAATTTGAAATGGGTTTGTGGTAGAAGGTGGGGTGGGGGGGGGGGGCATGACTCCATTTTTAGAACACTCGAGTCACACACCTGGTTTCCAACCTCGTCGTGTAGGAGTTCGGGTTGTGGGAATTACGGATTTTTTTGTCCTTTCCTTCCATAAGAAGTGATAGAGAGGCTTTGTTTGAGATACATCTGATAGATATAGCTTTGCACTAAACACGAGTCCTATCTTAAAGATGGCAGTAGCTTCTGATGGTTTACACTATTCTACAAACAATAATATGATAATATACCCATTCGGAGAAAGCCAATCTGCACGTATGTATCATTTAAAAACCTTAGTATAGTTGCGTCGCAATGAAGTCAACCGGAGTCTCTACGCCTCAGGAAGGCTTACACATCGAGTACAAGTAGACAAGACCACCAGATCCCATGATGCAATGTGGCCGTTGTTAGACTGATAAATAGAGTAGAGGTGCGTAAATGAGTCAATAAAATGGAGATAAAGATAAAGGGAGTAAATCTGGCTCATGAATGAACAACACAAAACAAACGACGTTGAACAAGCTTGAAAAAGGCCAAAGGCCGGAACGTCGTTTGTTTTGTGTTGTTCATTCATGAGTCAGATTTACTCCTTTTATCTTTATCTCCATGGCGGTTTTTTGACGGGTCTGAGACTTGTTGGCATCCAAGCGTCTCTTCTTTTCTGGTATGGACCCAGAAATGTTTCTATCCAACATCTCAGAGAATAAATATTTCTTGAAGACCATCTCAAAAGTCAACCTCCTATTCGTAATAGGATGACAACAATGTTGCAATCCCCTGCTCCGCTCACTTTTTCTGAATTAAAAATTCACCCCAAATACCGGAGCATACTCAATGTCTCAATCGTTTCTATGTTATATGTTTGTGTTGAAAATATTGGCTATTAAGCTTAATTGTTGACCAACTAACTCGCGGAGTTGTGTGTGTTGGATACGCGATCTCAAGTAGTCGGGAACAGAGAGAGCTCTAGGGTTAGAGCAATCTTTTTTGGGGATCGTGGATAGCTCATACGATAGAGTCACGCTCTTCCCGGTCAGGCGGAGTTGTCGTACCAGTAAGGTAGCGGGTTCAAACCCCCACCACCGCCGCATAATTTTTATTCTCTATTGTCTTCTGGCACTTTCCTACTCACTTCATCTCTTGTTGCAATCCCTTTAACACAGCATACATCAGGATATAATCCGGCTCCACGAGTCTCGTAAATGACAAGGAATTTGTTTAACTTTTTTATATTATTTCTTTCTTAAACATGTCTTGCCGAACTGACAGAAAGAAAATGTGTGAGAGGCGAAAAAAGAGAGGATGAGAGAGAGAGAGAGAGAGAGAGAGAGCGTATATATATATATATATGTGTGTGTGTGTGTGTTAGATATATATATATATATATATATATATATATATATATAGAGAGAGAGAGAGAGAGAGAGAGAGAGAGAGAGTTTGTGTACCCGTATCTGTGTGAGAGAAAGAGAGAGAGAGAGGGGCGGGTTATATAGAGAGGAGACAGCTAGAAAGAGAGGTAGAGAGAGAGAGAGAGCGAGAGAGAGAGAGAGAGAGGGGGGGGGAAGAGAGAGAGACTGCGAAAACGAGCTAGAGAACAATAACCACCACTTAGGGTTATTGTGAATAAATCGTACATCTCTTATACTCAAACTAATTTCACACTATCATAATATAAATGAGATCTCAAATTCTGTCCTCACCTCTGGGTGTGGAATGAGGGGCAAGCTTCGAATATATTCGATGTAGTCGTCATATTTCCCTTTGGGAGGCGCGTAGTATATGGAGTTGTCCGAAAATCGATAGTCATCGTCGTTGATGATCTTTTCGTTGTAGAAAATGTTGAGAAGGGAGAGAATCAACCTCCTATCCAGGTCATCCGTCACTCTTCCTCCGTAGTTACATTCTCCTGTTAGATACGTCAGAGCTTCCAACGGGGTTTTCTCATATTTATTTATGAACATCTGGAGAAAAAGGATTATAAAGTTTACATAGAGATATATGAAGCAGTCATTATAAAACATGAATTAAAAAAATTATGACCTCACGCCACGACATCATAAACTATTGTCGCCTAGGAATTCCACGAAGGATTATAGATAATTCATCAAACAAGATGTCTGATGTCAACAGGAATCACCCATGGTGTCCAAGTGAGCAAATTGGGGGTTAATAATCATAGTTTTCAGACACTAGAACTACGAGTAAAAATTAGCAAGTTGTCATTAATGTGTTAAAATATTGCTTTTAACTCTCCTACGACGGCAAAAATCCGTAGTTCTACGAAATAGTCGTAGTAGTGGGCATGCCTGATTATTAACAAAACTATTTTGAATTGGAGAAAAGCACATCTTTTGTTTCAAAATCGTGTCACGTGATATGAACAGCCAATGGGAGATACAGAGGCAACCATTTCCTTTAACAGATATTATTATTCCCACTATCACATAAAAAATACAAAACCACATCATAAATATGGCAGTCCTGGTAGCTCAGTTGGTAGAGCACTCACTTCAAACATAAAGTAATATAAGATGTATCACAAAAGCCTTAATTAATGCTCCTTTTGTTATTTTAAACGTTTCCAATGTATTAATCCATATAACAAATTCCATTATGATAAAACTAATAAATAGGGGTCCCTAAATAAGTCAATAAAATAGAGATAAAGATAAAGGGAGTAAATCTGACTCATGAATGAACAACACAAAACAAACGACGTTTCGTTCCTTGGCCTTTTTCAGTAAACACAGAATACATATATATTTATATTCGGCCAAGGGCTGAAACGTCGTATGTTTTGTTTTGTTCATTCATGAGTCAGATTTACTCCCTTTATCTTTATCTCCATTAAATTATTATATAATACCAGATTGATACTTGTGTCACAAATACACATAGTCATAGATACCTGAAGCTGTTGAACTGATACTCTGAGATCTGACTCGTTGAACTCGTAAGGAATATTCCACCCCAAAGGACCAAACTTTCGTCTCTCTTGAACCAAGGCGTGGAAGAAACACAACCCAAAGAGTAACTTTTCAAATACCTGGAAAAGGAAAGTCATCGAATAACTGAAACTTGCAGTCAATTTCTACTTTCGAAAGAGTGAAAATGGAGAGGCTTCGTATGGGAACAAAACAAACAATGACATTCGAAGCCTCTCCATTTTCACCCTTTCGTTAGTATTTTCACGATCATCGCCTTCAGGCAGTCCCAACCGTTTTCTAGTAAATTTTTAATGTTGCAAATAGCCTATGAAACATATTTTGGTTGTGAATGGATATTTTTTGTAACGAGGCGTTGAATTTTTATAGCATTCCATTTGAGAACGTCTTCCTATAGTAAATTCTGTTTAACAAAAATTAGAAGCCAAACTATTTAACTTAATATAATGTGTATGTGCCCATATTTTAGTTTCAAGGGACCAAGAGAAAATATAACAATCAAGGGAAGCGACTCATACATGAGTATTATAATTGTTAATTATTACTGAGTTGCTTCCCTTGTTTAATTGCGCGAAAGGAGATGATAATAATTATTATAAGCGGGTTGTATTGCGCCCGCCCGACGTGCATATACTATATTAGCAGGTCTGATAACCAAACGCAATTATGGGCTTGATTTAACAATTGCTGTAATGAACAATGATTTGCGTTGGTTTGAGAGTGTTTTATGAGCTCATAACAATTTGGATTATCAAGCATGTAAATTTTTTTTAATTGAGCTTTATATAGCGCAATATACACTAAATGTGCTCAAAGCGCTTTACAAGCAGTCCCTGGTCAACAGCAACATTTAACATGTAGGACGGGACATGACGCCTGTTAGGCGATATTACAATTTTTTTTTCGGACACAGACAACGCTGTTAACGGCCAGGTACTCATTTTACACCTGATTACGGTGAGAGAATGTGAGTAAAGAGCCTTCTCCAAGGTCGCAACTATGCGCCGAGCGCAAGGCTCGAACCCTGGACCTTCCGATCCGAAAGCGAGTGTCATACCACAAGACCACAAAGCCGCACTGTTAATTATTACAGAGTTGCTTCCCTTGCTTCATTGCGCGAAAGGAGCACGTGACTATGTACACGTTTTTTGTGTCGCTTAAAGCAGTTGTTCAACATAAAGGAAGCGTACAAAACATCAAGAATAATAATATGCTAACATTCTTGATGGATCTTTTGTTCTCTTTTATTTATTTTTGTCGTATAAAACAAAACAAAAATAACTTTGGTTTAACTTTAGAATGTATGGAAATTGTTAACTTCCTGGTTATCAAAAGAGTGCCAAAAAATAGATCTAGAGATAAAATCCTATTATTTTCAACTGTGTTTTATTTTTTAAAAATCTTTTTGTTTTAAACGCTTTGGTTTGCCATGATTTTGATAATTTTTCCTAAAACTATAACCCCATAATTAGAGCATTATGAGTAATTATGATTCTAGAAAACGTTCCTGTAATTCTGACCTTTTTTCATAGCGTATTATTGAATTATGAATAAAAAATTAAAATTTATATAGCGCAATATCCACTATATGTGCTCAAAGCGCTTTACAAGGGGTCCCTGGTCAACAGCAACATTTAACATGTAAGACGGGACATGCCGCCTGTTAGGCGATATTACAATTTTCGGACAAAGACAACGCTGTTAACGGCCAGGTACGGTGAGAGAAAGTGAGTAAAGAGCCTTTTCCACTAGACCACATAGCCACGATGTATAAATTTATTTTCTTCTATTTTTTACTGAAGTGGCTTTTAATTTTTATAGTGTATTTTTTTCACCTTTGGTTTGTTACAGCTTTGGAAAAATTCAGGATTGGAGATCGGATCGTTCAAGTAGGATCGAAGGAGATTGGCCCGTAGTCCCTTTGGAGGTTCATTGGTCATTTTGACACCATTCTGTAGGACGGACACTGGGAAGACAGGTGACGGATAACTGGTCAGCCAAAGACGGAAGGTGTCCTTGGTTGTAGTTGGGTCAGTGATGACCTGTGAAAATAAAAATAAAAAGAACAAAAGGAATATTAACGAAAAAGACATTGTTAAAGAGTAAAAATATGGTTTTTAATACGACTTCCGTTGATTCACGATCTTCTGACTTAAGGAGTCTTTTTGAAAAAATTGAGCGTTTTATATAGCGCAATATCCACTATCTCAAAGCGCTTTACAAGGGGGTCAATTTTTAATTCAGAAAAGTGTGTGGAGCAGGCACTTATGTTGGTAACAACAAGAGATGAAATGAGTAAGAAAGTGCCAGAAGACAATAGAGAATAAAAAATTTTCGCGGCGGTGATAGGGAATCGTGGATAGCTCATACGTTAGGGTCACGCTCTCACCGGCCAGGCGGAGTTGTCGTACCAGTAAGGTCGCGGATTCAAACCCCCATCACCGCCGCGAAAATTTTTTATTCTCTATTGTCTTCTGGCACTTTCCTACTCACTTCATCTCTTGTTGTTTACAAGGGGTCCCTGGCCAACAGCAACACTAAGCATGTAGGATGAGACGTAACGCGTGTTAGGCGATATATTACAATTTTTTTCAGACAGAGATAACGCTGTTATCGGCCAGGTACTCATTTTACCCCTGAGTACGGTAAGAGAATATGAGTAAAGAACCTTTTCCAAGGACTCAACTCTGCACCTAGCGAGGCTCGAACCCATGCCCTTCCGATCCAAAAAGCTAGTGTCATACCACAAGACCACATAGCCGCACGAAAGTCTTTGGAGATACAAGTTACACAGATTGCAAAACTTCACTCAATTGTGAACGAGTAGGTTGTTAATGACATTTTGGTCATAGTTCACTTTTCTTATTATAGACAACTGATGATAATATTTTTACAACCTGAAGTTAAAGAAACTTCAGTTTTGCATTTCGCTCAATGTTATATCGTATTATTCATAAAACTGCTGAAAACCTCTAATTAATGTTAATTTGGTCTCGTACTTTTCATCTTTAGAGAAACGATGCAGTTCACAGGATTATAAAATAAATGAAATGAACATGAACATTTATCTAGCGCATTCCCACAGATTTACCAAGCTCATTGCGCATCTCAATTTTTCATATATTCCTCCGCGGGACCTCATAAAACCATATTTCCACTTCATACTGTACCCGTCCCCTGTTAGGCGCCCTTTTTTGTACTAACACCCCTACAAAATCCGCTACTGCTTATAGCAAGGTACCCATTCACACCTGAATCCAGTGGGGAGCAATTTGCAGTAATTGCCTTAACCGAATTCACAACGTCGGGCCAGAATTTTCCCTTATCACTTTCACCAATCTGGCCACTGACCAAGCTTAACACTGTTTGACTGTTGCAACAAGACAAAAGCAACGTGCCACTGAGATATTCAAAATACCAGATATGACTGCATTGATTAGAACCACTTGGACTCGTAAACACTCATTTATAATATTTTCTATGGCATGCAGAGGTAAAAAAAAAAGATCTGTATTAGGAGATATGATTAATGGAAAGGGATTAATCTTCGCATTCAAAGGGTTAAAGATGCTTACTGTTTCACAAATCCTCTCCAGTTCAGGTAACCAAGATGCTGCCAAGTGACAGTTTTGTAAAACGACCCAGGTACCAGCCGCCACAGCCTAAATGGGGAAAGATTGGGCATAGATGTGACCATCATGAATATTACTCAGCTTAATTTTGATTTCTTAAAACATAAAAAACTATTGATTGATTTGTTTGATTATGAGTGAATCGATAGATAGATAGATGGAAAGATAGATAGATAGATAGATAGATAGATAGATAGATAGATAGATAGATAGATGGATGGAACGATAGATAAATAGATAGATGCATCACACATACATACATACATACATACATACATACATACATACATACATACATACATACATACATACATACATACATACATACATACATACATACA
>NC_088365.1:16933132-16943132 GCF_034508935.2 Berghia stephanieae | reverse complement strand
TTAAGGGTAATTATGGCAGTAGTTGCTTTTGATTGCGGTGATGTCAAAGACGTGGGAAATTTTGATATTATATATTTATCAACACTGGATGTATAGATAGTATGCGCTTGGCTAAGAAGCTCGCAACATTGCCATCCGGAAGTATAACGGACCAACACACAGAACTATGTGTAACCTTAAACGATTACAGTCTGGTTAATACAGTTTAGTGAGAATTTATCATAAAGACGGATGGCAAAAAACAATAACAAAGACCTGAGTGACGTCAACTTCATTCTATGTATATAGGTTATAATAATATATAGTGAATAAAGAGAATTGATAATCACCATTATTAGTGTAAGATATCAAATTGCAAGAAGCAAAACCTAATGATATCATGTATTGTATTGGATGTAAAATAGATTCATAATGTTAGTAATCCCAGGGCGTATGTTCAATGATATCAGGATCACATGCTATGGGGCATGAACGCTTCAAAATGAAATGAATTAATAAAATATATAAAATGATTTAATTGGACATATAAATAAATAAATGGATAAACAAATTAATTAATTATTTAATTAATTAATTAATTAAATAAATAAATAGATAAATAAATAAACAAGAAAGTAAATGAATAAATAAATAAATAAATAAATAAATAGAACATAAAGAAATAAAAATTAATGAATTAATTAATTATTAGTGAGGCTAAAATGAGTTGGATTGTTTGCATCAATTTTAAAAACTTTAATCACCTTCTAAACATGTAAACATTTATTACGCCTAATCTAATCTAAAGTTGTAAATAATAATGTGAAGTTGAACGTAAGGTTCAATTTAATTACAAAAACATATCAAATGGACGTTTCGGGTTTCCCCTTTATCAACAAAACAGGATGAATGAAACGCCACAGATGAATGAGTACTACACCACTACCACATCGTCTCATTCATCTGTGGTGTTTCATTCATCCTGTTTTGTTGATAAAGGGGAAGCCCGAAACTTTCATTTGATCTGTTTTTGTAATTAAATTGAAGCTGACATTCAATTTCACATAATTATATATTTCTTCGAGCTTCGAGCAGCAACATTTACATAATCTAAAGGTGACACATCAAGGAATATGAATATTCTCTTATGGATTCCCTGCTAATAATTCCTAGAGTGACAGGTAAACTTTAAACGGGCCGAATCTATCTATCTATCTATCTATCATTAACATTAACTAAATCATGTCCTATGTGCTTTTTGTTTTATTTTGACGAGAAACACTTCTATATCTATAAACTTTAAATTACAATTTGTCATCAAAATAAGGGTCTGTATGTTGTTGTTTTTTTTTATGGGTTTTACGGCGCTTGCAACACATTAAGGTCATATCAGCGCCAGTAAAATGGAAGAAAATGGGATAGTAAAAAGTTCTAGAATTACAATTAAAGCATAAGGGTCTGGAATCGTGACGAATACGACTATTGTGTGAGTCGGACTCCAAAAGCTCATATGAATTAGGAAATGATTTATATTCTTTTAATTTGTTTAAAAATTGAGCTTTTATAAAGAGCAATATCCACTGAACGTACTCAAAGCGCTTCACAAGGGGTCCCTGGCTGGAAGCAACATTTAACATGTAGGACGGGACATGACGCCTGTTAGGCGATATTACAATTTTTTTCGGACAGAGACAACATAACATAGTGAAATGGTCGTTCGGTGTGTATTCTACTCTACGTGCGAGTGCAAAGGTGTGTCTGGGTCAGTTTCTCCATTAAAAACAAATAATCTTGATAGTAAAATGAAAATCAAAAGGGGAAAATGATTTTAAAATACATCAAATATATTTGCTGTACAATGACACTTTATTTTTTTCATTGGTCAAGAAAATTTTTCTTCAAATTAAGAACGATTGAGATTATCCCCAACTGGTTCAATATTCTCAAATCTGAGACTTCTGTGAAATCTCTGGATTAAGAGGGGTTTTTTAAAAAGACTTTTTTAGGTTTTTGGTAAACTGGGGATTACATTAATCGATCAATATAAGGCTGTACAAATAGGATGTTGCTAAAACGACCAATTGATGCTATGCTTTTAAGTAAAATACTCACAACATCTGCCCACCAGATGAAGCATACCAACACAAAATCTATGTGTAGTAACATTAAACGTTCATAGTCGGATTGGTTATTTTCAGTGAAGAATAATTACCCGAACTGGCGGTCTAAAAACAATGACAAAGAGCTGCGTGACGTCAACTTCATCCGTCCTATTGGCACAGCCTCGTATGTAAAATAATTTTTTTGGCCAAAGTGAAAATAAATATGATGTCATTGTAAGGCAGGATTCTACAAATGTTAGTAACCACATTAGTAATAACGATCGCTAAGTAGGCTACATGTAAAAATAGTTTTTCCAATAAGGACAAAAATGCTGTTGAACCACATAAATAAAACGGGATGCTTGTGAAAAAGGCGCCGCTTTATTGGGTGCCTTTTAAGCAGGAATTTGGTTTTTATTCAAACTCTCCTTTGCCACACAGATACAAACAGACTTTCTCTGTATCACTAGATGTCTATCCCCCCCCCTCCCTGCCTCTCTTATTCTCTCTCTCTCTCTCTCTCTCTCTCTCTCTCTCTCTCTCTCTCTCTCTTTCTTTCTTTCTCTCTCTGTATTTTTTCTCTGCTTTTCTTGTCCCATAATATAATAATACATACAAACACACACATACACACACACATATATATATATATATATATATATATATATATATATATATATATATATATATCCTCACACTCACAGGGTAACAAAAAACATTAAAACACTTAAAAATAAAAATTAAACAAAAGGCATAAAAACGCTATATAAAAGCATAATCCCGAAACCAAAAAAGACTTAGGCGGAAGGGGTACAAAGAACACCAGGAACCATTCTAAAAGGGAATAACAGGGGTGGGTGGGTGGGAATGTGGGGAGGGGTTTTTTGGTGTGTGTGCCAGGAACATACGGGCCAATATTTCAGCTGGATTTATCTCCCCTGCAACATTGACTTTGTCGGGAGAAGACTTTTTCACCTCAGAGGCAACAGTGGCGGTGGACGATATCATGCCTAGAGTTCCAACGATAATGGCATTTACTTCAAAACATTAATTCATTATAATTCATAATGAGCTAGTAATATAAATTGATAAATAAATAAATGAATAAAAATGTTTTTAAAAAAGACTAACGCGGGACTAATCATATAACCGGAAATGACCTTCATAATGGTGACCCGCCGCCTCAAATTGACAATATTATGTCAGGTATGCTAAAAAAATGTATGGCCAAAATCATGAGGTTTGCTTTAGTCTTATTTGTTTTATAACCGATTCTGTTTTGAGTCCCTTACCTGCCAAAAATTTCGTATATATTATCTGTTCATATATTTACTTTAGATTCACTTTTTTGGCATGTAGCTTATCCCAACATTATACAATACTGACACGACGGGTCATATATATTGGCGGGTGGCATTCGAGTAACCAATAAAAATCCGGTTATAAGAATATTCAAAAGAATAATCTCATCTAAAAAGACAATCTTTGATGTTTGAATATTCAACTCTATGACAGTGCCTTATTTTATGGCATAAACATTTTGTTTATCAACATTTTGTTGAGAAAGTCATTTCCAGATAGAACGGTTTTGCACTAGATTATAATGATACAAGAATTGTATGAGAGACAAATGCATCACGATGGTACTTATTACATCATAATGGAAATTATTACATTACAATAATATTCATATAACATCACAATGGTATTTGTTTTATGAATATCAGTAGTATTGGTTACAAATGCTGACAATGATGAAGCTGTACGTAATGCTACGTAAATATGTATATAAAATTGTCACACCTATCTAAATGCATGCGCAGTCAAAAATGGGAATTTTCAAACAGCACATCAGGTGACCTACAATAGATATTGGACACCTTCTCGGCTTAAATATTAACAATGACAGTATTCCGATCTCTCTATAGCCTAGATATGTTTCTCATTGAGTACTGAATCGTTCCTCAAACCAATGGACAATATAAGACCAGAGTTAGTCCAAGTTTATGTAGTTTCACAGGGTTTGCAAAGATTGCGTGTTACCCTTTGGAAAAGACACTTGGTTTTTATCCTATTTGTCCGCTATTTTGATCTGATCGAATCATTGACAGGGAGGTCATAAAAAGTCAATGATGTTGCTTTGATTAATGAAACCAAGTGATGACATAAATATGTTATACATGTTGATGGAAGATTTCCAATATTCACAATAATGTCAATGAATTCGTGTATGGCAGATAAAGTGCTGTGAAAAAAACTTCTAGAAAAACTTCAAAGGATGTGTTGCTTTGATTTGAATTTACTCTTAACATTAAATGATAAGTGAACAAATTAAATGTAAAAATCTGCTAACCTTCTTATTCAATAGTTTGACATAATTTAAGTGCAAATGTACTAGTAAGTAACAGTCAGTGAGTGAGCTCCTCCTTTCAAATAGCTTTCACCAATTAAAATCATTGCACCCCTAAATAAAAATTCCTATTCTCTCAATCAGGTGTATCAGATGTAGCTTTAGATATGATGGACTATAGTAAAATCAAATATGTGACCCCTCGTCTCAAAACGGTATTAAGTCGGGATGATTAAGATGCTGAAAATGAAATGTGTAGCCAGAAATATCATGCTTAAGTTGAGTTTATATGCTTTATAGAGGAGAAGGAATATCATATTTTCCTGTGCTAAATACCAACATTTCATATTTTTGACCAGTTTAACTATATTTTGATTTTTTAGCATAATACAGTTTTGAGACGAGTGGTCACATATGACAAAAAATAAGAATTACTTTTTTATAAGAATATATTTTTACTAATTCAAACATTACAGTTATGAATCTTTGAGTGATCAAAATACTGAACACAAAATGAAGTTACACAAATCTTTTTTTTCTTTTTGTCCTGTATGGAAAATATCGCACAGCAAAGACGTGACAACCACAGCCACTAAATACAGCGGAAGATTGTTCGTAAAATACCGAATCACTGGTTTGTTTACCTTTTTCCTCAGCAAAACGGTAGAGTCCGGCCATCGGATCGGCGCCAGGAGACAACACAAAAATCAGGGGAGAGAAGAAGTTGGAGTCCTGGTAACACAACGAGAGGTCAAAGGTCGGCGGTTCTATGTATTTTTGTCCCATCTGATCGACTATGAAATTCTGGACAGCTGGAACCATCTGGAATTGAGTAAGAGTAAAAAATCAAACTGGTTTAAAACTTTTGAAATGATTCAAATAAACAATATTTTGATGTTTTATGTATCTAGCCTTTCTGTTGTAAAGAAAATAGAGCGTGCTTTCCTCTTATGAAAAGAAAAAAATCATAGAGAGCCACGAGATACATTTAGTCTAAACACCTCCCGGTTTCTGTAGCTTAAAACAGTCAGTAACAATTGCTTGAAAATATCAAGTAGTGACAAATTAGGGGATCGAGCACTGGTGTAAGACAAACATAAAAAAATGTGTATGGAACAATGCATAAACACTTTTCATTTTCTGATCTTTACCATTTGCTTACTGCCATTTGAACCCCCTCGCGGATCTTTACCTTGCAGCTGGTGAGGGGGCTTGAGCCACACGGGAGGGCAAAGGTGTAAATCCCGGTTGACCATCCCGGGTATCGAGCCAACGAGCCACATGAGCTGCTCGCCCCGGTGTGTGACTAAATTTGACCCAACCCGGTGCCCGAATAGCAGCCGCTATCCCGGGCGCCACACTACTTCGATATGATGGTTTATCATCGTCATAACATAGTAGTGTGAAAACCATAAGAGGCTACTGCCATTTGAATAGAATACTGTTCTTTTGAAAATATTTTAGATAAGACTAAAACTGACTGCGCTTGAATTCAATTCCGACATAGAAATCAGTTCAGGATATGAACATCCTTCATTCTTATGAGCTATATAGTAAGTGTATCAAAAAATAAAAAAGATTGGTGGTATCTAACGCGTATCCATCTTTGACCAATGTGATCAGAGCGCATTTTTTACGTATCCCTTTTCATTTAACATATAAATACATGGAAGACAATAAAATTCCTTAAAATACATCATCCTATGCGCAATACAGTCTGCGACTGGATGTAAAAGTTCTCAACAATAGAAAGAAAGAATTTCTATAGGGAATGAGATTAGCGGAAGAGTAGCGTCCCTTGATTGGACGTCACCCATAGTCTGTGACGTCACAGGCGGAAAAGTTATTAGAGCGAGAACGTCATGTTGGTTGTGCGCATGCGTCTCTCGTCCTTGCTTCCGATGAAAGCGGCTTGAGACAATACAAAACCAAATTGACGTTCTCTCTGTAAGGTAATGTCCAATCAAGGGACGCTACTTTTCCGCTAATCTCATTCCCTATTGGCCACAATTATTAGTTTTTTCAAGAAATCTCACCTTGTCCGGTCTTAGACAACGTAAAATAATGAGTTCCTCTATTCTTGTCAGAGAAGACCCGAACGGTTCTGGAGATTTCTCCAATTCTGGGTTTTGTGAGTCATAGATCTTCTTCCAGTCATCCGGCTGGTGATTTTGAAATGAATTGACATGTAAAGTTTTACGCTTATCATTCCTATTACTATTGTCATTGTCATCGTTATTAGTAAGATAAGATTAGATATAATGAATTTCATTACGATAAAAAACAAAACAAATGAGCTTTATATAGCGCAATATCCACTAAATGTGCTCAAACCGCTTTACAATGGGTCCCTGGTCAACAGCAACATTTAACTTGTAGGACGGGACATGCCGCCTGTTAGGCGATATTACACTTTTTCGGACAAAGACAACGCTGTTAACGGCCAGATACTCATTTTACACCTGAGTACGGTGAGAGAAAGTGAGGAAAGAGCCTTTTCCAAGCACTCAACTATGCGCCAAGCGCGAGGCTCGAACCCAGGACCTTCCGATTCGAAAGCGAGTGTCATACCACAAGACCACATAGCCGCACATGGTAAACACGTGGCTCAGCAGTAAAATCGTTGCTTTGTACTCAGAAAAGTTCGAATCCCCCGCCGTGTTGTGTGACAATGAGCAAGTCAACTGGGCTAAACTCACATTGCATAGCTACACATTAGGTAAACCCTTCGGTTACTCTTGTCCTCCCTTGGAATAAGCCAAAGAAAAATTTTCCCTTAGGGATGGATAAAAGAGCTTTATTTTTAATTTTGAATACATCTCAGCTAGAATTGTCAATAACTGGAATAAACTTCAAGAAACCACAGTATCAGCAAAAAATGTGAATAAATTCAAAGCAGAGTTGAAGATAAGTAACATCCTATGAAACAAGTACATATAAGAATTGGTCCAATCATTAATAGATGAGGAGGAGCGATGGAGACTACACCAAGACTAAAAGCTCTATGCAGAGGTATCTAGGTATCCAGGTATGGTTATATAGAATCGATCAAGAAACAAGTTAAACAATAAAACATATTTACATGCTATAAAATTAATACGTTTATTCCTTTCAATAGCACTCTTTCACACCCACACTCCCATTTTATTAGAGATAATAATTATCAAATTCCTCTCAATATTTCTTTTTTTTTTAACTTGAGCTTTTATGTAGCGCAATATCCACTAAACGTGCTCAAAGCGCTTTACAAGGGGTCCCTGGCCAACAGCAAGACATAACATATAGGACGAGACATGACGCCTGTCAGGCGATATTACACATTATTGGGATAGAGACAACGCTGTTAACGGCCAGGTACTCCTTTTACACCTGAGTACGGTGAGAGAATGTGAGTAAAGAGACTTCTCCAAGGACTCAACTATGCGCCGAACGAGGCTCGAACTCAGGACCTTCCGATCCGAAAGCGAGTGTCACACCACTAGACCACATAGCCGCACTCTAGTCCTCCCTTGGAATAAAACATTCAAATCTTACAGTGTTCTGTAACATTTCCATGAAACCCTTGAGGGCAGGCAACTGAGACGCCCTGACTATCTCAGACCAAGACTTGTCCGATAACCAATTGGGGGCGGGGTTATCAAATGGATTCTCCAAAGCCACGCCCCCTGTCAACAGGAACCGCCATTCTTGATCATCAATCTCGTCTCTGAAAAGTGAATATTTATTATGCTTGTTATTAGATATTCAACAATTGCATGGGAACTGACAACGGATATAATATGAGAATAACTAAATCAGCACTTATACACAAAGCTTCATTTACTCCCCTGAATGACATGGAACCATAATTGGATTCAATAGTCTGATGTCATGTCGCACAGCAACGTCGGCCATCGTGGTTCTAAACAAAGAAAATCGGTACTTTTTATTCTTCATGCTGGATAGAACTTTTCATATGTCTTGTGATCAGAATGTATAAAAGTCAAAACATGATCATTTTATAATGTTTTTCTCCTCTGGATACACTTTTATGCTCGTCGGAGAAATATTTCATAAGGGCGTCCGCCATTGTTCCGATAGTTTGGAGCCAGTAACTAAGTTACCATTCGTCATTACGAGGGAAGTGACGTCATGACTGTTGAAGAGTTTTTCGTGCCATACAGTAAAAATCGCCATTGGACGCTCTTTCATAGTAAATGCTATTTAGATATCTGCTACTCTTCAGCTGAGTAATCATTCCCCTTTTAATAAGCTTAGAGAGACAGTGGCAGTGTGTAAAATGATAATACCGCTGGTGATGGCTGGATATAAATTTTACTTCAACTTTGGGAAATATACTTGTGACCAATGGCAGCAAACCGGCGTTTACTTCGTATCAAACATCTCATGTCGGACTGAATTTGATGCCAAAAAGTAATTTTGAATTTTTTTAATTTGAAGAGACAAGAAATGTGAGATTTTAACTTATGCCAATTTAAGAAACTACACCTATTATCCTAAATAAAACATACCAACTGAAGCCAGATTTCAGATTTGTGGTTTTAAAGTCAATTTCTCGCCATTTACTGTTTGAGCATTGTTTACCTCACATCAATTGCCTTTTATTTGGACAATAAAGATTATATTGTTATTATTATTATTATTATTATTATTATTATTATTATTATTATTATTATTATTTAAATAATACCGCCAATCTGATATTAATAAGGATGATCTCGATGACAATGATTAAGTCAAAAGTAAAAAAAAAAATGATTAAGGAATCATATTTTTAGCTTCTGTTATTTAAATATATTGTATTCACTCTATTTATTAAAGCTTTTAATCTTAGTTCAATCTTAAAGTATTTTTTAGTTCTTTAAATTTTAATTTTCATCATCAGGTAACCTCTAACATGAACCCATTTGAGACAGTTGGTTATATATAATATACATGACATGCCTACCTTCCCTTAGCAAGCCCTATGCACAGTAGGAATGAAAACAGCAGTTTGTCCTTTTCAAACAAAGATCGGCAGACATTTTTATATATGCTGTATGTGAAGTGATGGTTAAGGTTTTCTATCCTCTCATCCAGCTCTGACGAAGGTGTGCTGTGTATGATTGACTGAAAACGTATAGAAAAAAAATTAGAATATAAATTTGATAAATGGCGGTAGAGATGAAAAGTCCTTATTAAACCATAGATAATTAATTAGAAAATGTGATATGAAATAATTGATTCGTTTGATAACAATGAAGACTTTTATTAAGGATGATAAGTTACATAAATGTCAAGAAATTGTCTCTGGTATAGGTAGAAAAAAGTAAATTATATAATATCATATGAAGGTCTTATAACTGGATCCTTAAATGTCTTGTTGCTCTTCAGGACAAATCGATAGTCATAGACAACAGATATATAACAGTACAAAAGATAAAGTCATGTACGTATTTTAAATCTTTAATTATACAAATAGAAGTAAACATCGTGATGAAACTTCCTTGTTAAACCGGTCTTTAAATATCATCATTGTCATTTAATATGAAACAAGCGGTTCGTATAATATATAAAATCGTTATAATAA
>NC_088365.1:16923132-16928132 GCF_034508935.2 Berghia stephanieae | reverse complement strand
AGTTAAACAAGCTTCGCCACAAATTATACCCTGAAATTGAAAATGATATTCAATACAACACAGCAATTTACTTACGTCATTATTCTTGGCCATAAAAATTTAAGATTTAGGCATGGAAGAAAAAACAAGTTTGTGGAAGAGGAAATTAGTGCAATATAAGAAATATGAAAAGTGCAATAATCAAAAAGGACAAATAACATACTTGTTTAGAAGTGATGTGCACATAAAAAGTTGATAAATTAGATACAACAATAATGTTTCTAAAATTTACAACATAACAAGAAGCTTAACTTTTTACTGATCACGAGAAAAGAGAGATTTTATTTTGTACTGAAATCGGTTTATTTATTTCACCTACAAACTTAACATCTATCATTTCACAAATAAGAGTGTCACTTGTCTGTAATATGCGGATTTAACAAGATCATTTTCTCATCTGAGTTCATTATAAAATTTCATACAGTATCCTCCATCCTCGACCAAAGTCTTTTCATATGCCATAGTTGACTCTACAACGTATATATAGATAGAACGAAGATGGCGTCACTCAAACGTTTGTTATTGTATTTTGCCATCCGCATTTGTGAGTGATTCTTCACTAGACTGTATTAACCAGACTATAAACGTTCATGGGTACACACAGTTTTGTGTGTTGGTCCGTTATACTTCCGGAAGGCAATGTTATGAGTTTCTTAGCCAAGGGCATACTATCTATAGATAGTCATGTTAATACAGTTCAGTGAGCATTACTCATAAACGCGGATGGCAAAAAAACAATAACAAAGACCTGTGTGACGTCATCTTCGAACTATCTATATATAGAATGCACTTGGCCAAGGAGTTCACAACATTGCCATCCGGATGTATAACGGACCAACACACAAACTCTGTGTAACCATGAACGTTTATAGTCAGGTTAATACAGTTTAGTGAGAACAACTCACAAACGCGGATGGCAAAAACAATAACAAAGGCCCGAGTGACGTCATCTGCATACAATCTATACAAAAGCGTGTCGTTCGAGAACATTACAGGCGTATTCTTGTCGCACCACTGTGTAACATTTAAAATCATGTCTGATTCCGCGAGTTGAACACATTCATAGATAAAACGACAAACATAATATTTTGTTGTGCATCATAACAAAGTCAAATTTACGAGAGAAATGAATAGGGTGCAACAAACATGACATAAATGACAAAAAAGGTCAATAAACTCATACAGGAAAGTTAATAATTATTAGTTAGAAGTGTTCTAATACGAGATAGTAACAGATTTTGACATAAACCTGTTTGTTGAATGTATGTGATTCATGCATATCTAAATGTCAAAGATTTATGTGGTATGCTGTCAGATGTTTTCCAGACACTGGCGTATAAATGCCTCTGTGTGATTTTACAGACACTAGCAAATAAATGCCTTTATGTGATTTTACAGACACTATCGTATAAATGCCTCTGTAAACATTTCATCAAGAGAGTTATCAGTGTCCATTTTAATTTCCAGTTCTGGTTTAGATTCTTTAAAGACTCTCTGACCACACTTTGTCCAAATCAAAGTCCAAAGCAGTTTTTTTCGTCTTTAACTATTTTAAGAGAGAACAACAGTTCAACAAAATTGTGTGATGCTATTTGATTAATTAATTACTTAAGTTCTACCATTAGCCTGTTGCTCATGAAATCCGAACTTAATTAAAATATTAAAACAATGTCTTGTTAAAATACAGTAGGTTTTAAACTTGCAAGTGTAATTCCATGGCGACGATTCTTGCGGGTTGCTAATGTACAGTAATAACGTGCTTTTTATATTTTAGTCAGACTATGTACTTATCAAAGGCACTGAAATGATTTACTCTCAGTACTAGTAGTAGCCTATAACCCATGCATGATTTGATATGATATGATATGTGTTTGGTCATGGTAAAACGAAACGATAAAGTCATGAATTTTAGAAATATGTACATTTTTGTAAACTGCCTTATCTTTCTATATTGTCATCTTATTTCTTCAGATCTGGCGGCTATTATGAATTGATAATAAATTTAATATAATCATCAATGCAACCTTGTTTTCTAAAGAGGGAGTTAGACCTCTTTATGTACATTGAAATATTGAAACGGTGCAAACTTTGTTGGAAGAAAAATAAAGTATAGATATCCGTGCTCAAATTTAAAGAAAGTCGAGTGTCAGTTAAAATAATAAACAGAGGATATCGCCCACCTGTCTGAATGTTTGTTTCAGGAGAATAGACTCCAGGATGGGATCCAGCTCTTCTCCAATATTTTCTAGAAGACATGGGTTGCCAAACTGGGGAGATGAAAAGGTTAAAAAAAAACATGTATTGATCATTTCATGAATAATAATGACTATTCTTTTCATTCCACAATGTTTCAATTTCCTCCAACAGGATACATTCATATAATGCAAGACGCGGTCTTTGTGATTGTACTGTGACACATTCCGGTTCCGTCACTACCTATAAAGAGGATTCCAATCACATTATTTCTGCCAATGCCCTGAATATCTCATCCTTCTGAATCTTTTCCTCTTTCTTCTCCTCCTGAAACGACTACTACTACTACTACTACTACTACTACTACTACTACTACTACTACTACTACTACTACTACTACTACTACTACTCTACTACATACTACTAACTTACTACTACTACTACTACTACTACTACTACTACTACTACTACTATACTACTACTACTACTACTAACTACTACTACTATTACTACTACTACTACTACTACTACTACTACTACTACTACCACTACTACAACTATTACTACTACTACTACTACTACTACTACTACTACTACTACTACTACTACTTCTACTGCTACTATTAATACTAATGCTACTTCTACTACTGCTACTTCTACTACTACTACTACTACTACTACTACTACTACTACTACTATTACTATTACTACTACTACTACTACTACTACTACTACTACTACTACTACTACTACTACTACTACCACTATCCTTCTTATTATTATTATCATTATTTTTAAATCATTTTTATTATTATCATCATCATCATCATCATCATCATCATCATCATCATCATCATCATCATCATCATCATCATCATCATTATTATTATTATTACTATCTTAATACTATTACAAATTGACATACCTGTAGACAGTTCTCAAGAGACCGTACAAAGTTCGGATTACTCAGCTTGATGACCTCCAGCTTGTTGGACTTCTCCATATTCTTGACCCATTTGTTAGCCTGCCCTTGAGGGTCAATCATCAGAGGCCAGCGATTGGCTGACATCACGATGATAGCATTGTCGATTGAGTAGCTAAAATACACAATTATTTAGAATTCGTTTAGAATACAAAACAAAAATATATATTTATAGAAAAGTAATGTGATAATATTAGAATTGTGATGCTTCTTTTTTACTTGATGGTTGGCTCCTTCAAGAAGAATACGCTTCAACAGTCGTGACGTCACTTCCCTCGCAATTACGCATGGTAACTTAGTAATGGCTCTAAACTATCGGAACAATGGCGCATGCCCTTATGAAATATTTCTCGGACGAGCATAAAATCGCATCCAGAGGGGAAAAATAACATTATAAATATGATCGTGTTTTGACTTTTCACATTCTGATCACAAAACATTTGAAACGTTCTAGCCAGCATGAAGAATAAAAATTACCGATTTTCTTTGTTTAGAGCCATGATGGTCGCCATTGCTGGCGACGTGACATCAGACTATTGAATCCAATTGACACTGATTAAAATTTAACTGAGCTACGCTAGTATGTCATAACGTTAGTATTAATAGGCAAGTGATCGGGTTGGTTGGTTTTCTTCTTATTTTTGCAAGCTTATGTGAGCTGATTGTGGATAACGAACTTCACGAACGTGGAAACAGATTTATACATCTTGTACTCTTGGAATTTTCACAATAACCCCGTCACGTTTGAAAACGAAATGATTTAAAAGGTCACCAATATTTGTAAAAGTCGGTGAATGCTACAATCAGATGAGTCTTCCATGCCAAGTTCTTGTTTAATTCTTTTTTTTTCTTTAAAATAGTGAATAGATGCGTCGTAAATCATAATCATTAGCTGAGACATTAAAAATGATTGTCTTTCGACACTTTTAGGTCATATGTGTGCCTGTAAATGGTAAGCCAACGCGATTTGATAAGAGGTTGATTACAGGATAAGGCATGATAAAAACTAAGTAGAGTCCAGCGAAGAGGATCTCTAGAACCTGTGCTGACAGCATCGATCAATAAGTAACTAATAATTAGATGATGAAAATGAAAGCTTTCCTTATTGTTCTTACTATCTAGTTGCAAAGAAAATATTAGTGAAAGTCTCAGTGGTACGAAAATAATGTGGGCACTTTGGATGTATTTGCAGTCACAAAGGCAGCAATTTGGCAGTGTATATATTAGTCAGTATATATTGTGCGGCTATGTGGTTTTGTGGTATGACACTCGCTTTCGGATCGGAAGGTCCAGGGTTCGAGCCTCGCTCGGCGCATATTTGAGTCCTTGGAAAAGACTCTTTACTCACATTCTCTCACCGTACTCAGGTGTAAAATGAGTACCTGGCCGTCAACAGCGTTGTCTCTGTCGGAAAAATTTAAATATCGCCTAACAGGCGTTATGTCTCGTTTTACATGTTACGTGTTGCTGTTGGTCAGGGACCCTTTGTAAAGCGCTTTGAGAACATTTAGTGGATATTGCGCTATATAAAATCTCAATATATTATAAATAACATTGTAAAGGCATGAACACTTACTTATCGGCAGGCAATCCAGAGATATGCCAGTCCCGAATCTTGACAGGATCACCCAGGGTGGCAGACAGAGAGAACACCTCGGACATAGGGATGTTTTGCTCTTTACACATTTCAAACCATTCATGGATACAATCCTATCATGAATTTATAATACGATAATAATAATAATAACTTATAATACGAGTTAATGTAGTAGTAGTAGTAGTAGTA
>NC_088365.1:16908132-16920632 GCF_034508935.2 Berghia stephanieae | reverse complement strand
AACACGCTGCTTTGTTTATGACGGTTGTAAACATACCCATGTGTCAAGCTGAATAAAATGACCAATCATGATGTTAGATATTTAAAAGGTGTGAACACTTTTCACTAAGTGGGTCACTTTGATTACATTTTGCAATGTGACCAATGACCTCGTACACATGGAAAGTTAATATAGATCATGCCCATTGCTTACTACATTCTGGATAGGGCGGAATTCTATATCAATTCAAAAAAAAACTAAAAAGTTACGTTTATTTCGTCCTATCTATGTCAGAGAATGATAATGTCTTACCTGTGTCCATCTGTCCTTTTCACCTCCAAGACCGCTGATCAGTTTGTTTGCCCTGTCAATCTTCACCTTTGTCAACTCTATATTGTCTTCAAGGTTCTTTATGAAAGACAGAGGATTATTTGGCATTTTTATATAAAATAAAAGTCAATATACTAATCTGATAGAAGCCTTTACCTTTAAAGCAATGACCAAACTTCAATATGACAGCCTCAAAAGAGAAAAACAAGTAGTGAATATTTCGTTCTTTTCTTTTTAACGTTGTTGTATTCATTCATGTTCAAAATGTTTTGCTTTGTTGTATTCTACATAGATCTACTACACTTCTAAAGAGACGGCAAAATTTGTGTATAATGTTTCTAGTTCGAAAAAAAATAACTTAATTCTATGGATAAAGATATTAATTTCAGATGTTACCTAATAATATCGATGCATTTTTGCATCTAATCACAAAAAGTATGAGACAACTAGTTCAAGGCTAGATATTTGAGAAAGAATGAAGAGATAAGTAATAATATATGCTTAGAAGCCTTTTTATACTTTATAAAAATTTCGCTTCATTCTTCACGCCAAACAAAGACCAATGGCCTCATTCATTACTTCAAAAGACACAAAGACACAAAAAAAAAGAAAAAAGGTTATAGAATTATAGAAGACACAGCAATATACTCTAATATGGGACCCTCCCTCCTCCCTCCCCCCCCCCCCCCCCCCCCCCCCCCCGCCCCTTAACTCACAATATCTCAATTTAGAAAGGGAAGGAATCTCACCCCTTTGAGTGTTTGCTTTTTCAGACAATCCTTACAAGACATTGCAAAATATTACATTACATGTAACAAATATGATTTACCGTCTTTTCAGTCTGTTTTTGGACAAGGCTGTCATTCAGAGCTTGGAGTTTATCTGTAACAGATTTCAACTCTGCTTGTTTCTTCCGTAACTTTTCCATCTGTTCACTCAGTACAGCTTCTGCAGCTTGTAAACTCTCTTTCTTGGGGGCAACAACCTGTTTTGATTATGAAATCATATCAATAATTTGACTCAAAATGTGAATGTATTTGCTGCTTTTAACTATTGATATGCTCATAAATAAAAACTTCTATCAAATTATCTAACTAGATCTAGTATTTGCCTATTTCTAATATCCTACCGTTATTATGTATATATACGATTTGCTATATTCTACAACCACCAACTAACCCGTCTGTCCACCTAGGAGTGATTGGGTAGCTGTGTCTGTTATATCTGGCCGAAAGTACTTTGCAATTGACTAACGCCCTATCCAAAAGGTAGGAAGAATTTACAATTGTCCGTTTCACGCTTTTGAAACCGGGATCAATTCCGGTCAAATAGGTCTGACGGCTTTGAAGAACTACTTTTAATTTATAAGATTGACTAAATTTAGTAGGGTTCGTTTTTTATTTTTGTTTGTAATTTAAGACAAAAGATGTATTATTTAAATAAAAGAAAGTTTAACAAATTAAATGTCTTACCTTTGCGACGCTATCATAAACATCAATGGCCTTGACCCATTTACAGAGACCTTCACATGCAGACGAGACGTTCTTGATGATGGACGGGTCAAATTCTTTGTTTGTAATGTATCGATCCCGGATCTTCTTGATGATGGGTGCTGGGATGTGGTCTTTGTCGTATTCTTTTAGGGATTCCAAGAATTTCATGTCACCCAACATCTGTGAAATAAATAGATTAGATTGTATTCAGAGTTAAGTGGTTTCTATATACAGAGAAGTGATAAGACATGGAATGAGATGCTAGCTCAGGATAGAGAAGGATGGAAACTGTTTGTCTGTGGTCTATCCCCTGACCCAGGGTGAAAAAGGCAATGATGCTGATAATGATGATATTCAGAATTTCAAAAAAGTATTCCCATCAGATGGAGGAAGAGAATAATATGGAAAATGATTGGTCAAACTTTGAACAATTACAGAATTGAAAAATACTTGATCTTTATTTGTGCATATCGACAATAAATCTAAAAAAGATAGGAATGCCATGCTTATTTACAGTTCTAATAACTCAACTTGTTTATGTCTCAGTGTGGTTATGGAAATATTTTCAAACCAGCTTAAATAGGTACAGTTAGAACAATGCCAAAAAAGCCCGTAAATGCATTTGGTTATAAGACCTGCTAATGTGCATATAGATAGTTCAAAGATGACGTCACTCAGGTCTTTGTTATTGTTTTTTTTGCCATCCACAATTATGAGTAATGCTCAGTGAACTGTATTAACCCGACTATAAACGTTCATGGATACCCACAGTTTTGTGTGGTGGTCCGTTATACTTCCGGATGGCAATGTTATGAGCTTCTTAGCCAAGCGCTTACTATCTATATACAAACCTAAGAATACTTTGGTGAACCCCCACTCCCCCCATGAAATTGACTTGCTTAGTTTTTTGGGGTTTTTTTAGGAAGCGTGATACGAGAGCCATCCATTTCTGACAGCAGCCAAAGATAATAAATATTATAGTATATCTTCACAGTGTTATTGAAATATCAATGCAATGCATGAAACTTGTATAGACACTGCTAACTTTAAACAACCACACAGCTTATTCATGTGAAGTCTAATAGTTTACATAGTTTTCTTAAACTGAAGCGTAGATTCTTAATTTTAAGAATAAATGCAAAAGGACATAATATAAATAAATTGGTTACTTTTTTAGCCGCAGGCCAGTAGTCCTCAAAAGGCTTGCCATTTGCATCCACTTTCTTCTCTGGTTTGATGCCCTGGGGAAGAACAGTAGATTATTTCAGTTGTAGTTTTGGATTCACTTTAAAGAAGAAAAGAGCCACAGGCTGAGTTACAAATTGACCCGAGAGTCTATAAGATCCGTATGTTAAGATTATATAAGATTTAGCCTATTTTATAATGTAGTTTAATAAATTATACAGAGAAAATTCGCATGGTGTCAGCAAAAACATTGCGCAACACGATTCTCATTTTTTTCCACCAGCAAAACATAATGAATTACACTTACATTTTATAAGTTACAAGTCACTTTATAGGCGGCCTTTTTGTCCTTATGTTCTTACAATAGCAACATTCAGTAGGATCAACTCTCAGTGATGTCGACTCAGGTATTATTGAGTACCTGGCTTTAATGCTGTGACTGATATTTTAAGAAAACTAGAACAATAAGGACGCCTAACAGAAGATGCGTACAGTATAAATTGAAAATTGGCTCCATATGACCTGCTAGGGACATAAAATTATCAGTGTATATCGCATTAGTCATGGTGATTCTTTGAAAATGAGCATTTGAAATTAAATGGTCATTTTTTCGAGTCAAGTGCTTTACCTTACGAAACAAATTCCTGGCAATGGTCAAAACTTTTTTCGTTATTTTTTGTTGGAATTTTTATTTTAAAACGCTTATAGGGAATTAGATTAGCGGAAGAGTAGCGCCCCTTGATTGGACGTCACCTTACAGAGAGAACGTCAAAATGGTTTTGCGCTTGCGTCACTCTCGTCCTCGCTTTCGGTGAAGTGTCTCATGCCGCACAACCAACATGACGTTCTCTCTCTAATAACTTTTCCGCTCGTGACTTCCAATCAAGGGACGCTACTCTTCCGCTAATCTCATTGCCTATACAAGGTATCCTCAACGTCTGGCTACATGTGTATGAAACTTCACTACCATTTTTTATTCATCCATTCATGTTGTACCTTGTAAAACTTTGGCTGAACGTCACATCCCATCACTGATAACAGATGTCACGGTGTTGGGAAAATGTTATTCATTTAACCCTCTCTTTACCAGCCATTTTCAGAATTTTCCCCAAAACTTCACACCCACCCAACACAAAAACAGACATTACTTACGCAAACAGAAAAGCAACAAGCACATTCTATACATAAAATTGTTCGACAATATGGGCTTTATTACAGAACGTTAAGTTTTTATAGCTATAGCAAAAAGAAATGAAATCTGGATGAAAAAAGCGACGGTTGAATCGTAAAAAATGTGACGATTTTCTAGTAGGTGGTAAGGAGAGGGTTAAGTCCTAAATAAAATTGAATAAAATTGTTGTGTAAAGGAAGTCTGTATGATCATCATGTCCCCAAACGTTGTGAAGATCTGAGGACAAAAAATAAACTCATGGTGTTTACCTTCATAATACAGATACTCTCCATGACTAACTTGACTCCTGATGGGGGATTTGTCATAGTCTTCACAATTGTGATGTCATTCTGTTTGAGAGTGTCCAAGGCAGAGATGGCTGCATTCATGGCTGGCATGGCGATTGACAGCTTTTCTTCACAGTCAATCTGGTAAATAGATTTTTAAAAACAGTTCAGTTAGAGTCCGATTGGCGTTATTCAACCGTTTCTAGTTGTTTTTTTTAATCTAGCCAGAGATGTGATCAGTTATCACTAATACTTTTCAACAGTCGTAACGTCACTTCCTTCTTAATGACGCATGGTAATTTAGTAACTGGCTCTATACTATCGGAACAATGGCGGACGCCCTTATGAAATACTTCCCCGGCGAGCATAAAAACGTATCCAGATGAAAAAAAAAACACATAAATTTGATCATGTTTTGACTTTTACACATTCTAATCACAAGGCATATGAAAAGTTCTAGTCAGCATGAGGAATAAAAAGTAATGATTTTCTTTGTTTAGAACCAAGATGGCCGCCGTTGCCGGGCGGCGTGACATCAGACTACTGAATCCAGAATTTATGTCACAAGATGTTCAAAGAACGATTTCTGTATGTGTACATAAAAATCATACATCACTTTTTATTGTGCCAATTATTATGGTGCAAAGATTGAGCCAACTGAATGAATCAAGGTATTCCTTTCTAATTATAGCCACACTTATTTGCGTACGATGTATTATTACTTATTACAGCAAAAGGCATTACTTATACGGGGGAAAAGGATCATCCATGCACATCTTCATGTCTAAATCTTTCACCTCCCAGACTTGAAGCGATGATATGCACAATAAGCATTTATACCCTAGTTACACTTTCCTTAACTTTCTCTTCATCTATGTTTTCTATACCGACTCTTCCCACCTCCCAAGACACAATAAGAAGCTATTCCAAGTAATCTTGTAACTGAGACATAAATAAATTAATTAAAGAGAAGTTAAATATTCAATGTCACAGTCGAGTTATAAGTTTAAATAAAGACGTTTGTTTAGCATGCCACTATTTATAATGTTTTGATTCTAGTTTCATAGACATGGGTTATTAAGTTCAGCAGAAGACATGACAAATATGCAATTTCTTTTTTCAACAGATCGATATAGTTCATCTCTAATTTATATAAATTCCCATGCGATGAATCAGAGGACTGAAGCAACATTAAACGTTCAACTTTTAAAAAACTACAGCATTTATACAGAACAATATCCATTAAACGTGCTCCACGCGCTTTGCAAGGGGTCCCTAGGCCGACAGCAACACTTAACATGTAGGATGAGATATAACGCCTGTGGGGCGATATTACAATTTCAGAGATATGCTGTTACCGACCAGGTACTCATTTTCAACCCGAGTAAGATGAGAGAATGTCAATAAAATGCCCTCTTCAAAGACCCAACTCTGCGCCGCTCCGAGCGGGACTTAAACCAATGACCTTCCGATCCGAAGGCGAGTGTCATACCACTAGACTGTATAGCCGTACTTTAAAAACGGTGTGGATTAAAAAATAAATAAACAAACCTTGATAGCTTCAGCCTCTTGAGCTGCCTTGTTGGCCACAGCTTCGTCCACTTCTACGATTCTCTTGATGTCTTCCACTTCTATAGTTTCCTTCTCAATGATGCCAATGAGTTCCTCTGTCTCTTTGCTGGTCTCGATTAGTTTGGGCTTCAATTCCACGAGTTCTGTCTGCATCACGTTGACCTGTCAAGTTTATCAAATAACAAGCATCAATCTTGTGCTATCTAGATATAGCTTTTACTAAAGCCTACTTGTACATATTTGCAGACCTGATGACCGAACGCATTTATGAGCTTCTTTTAACATTGTTATAATGAGTAATATTTTGCGTCGGTTGGAGAATATTTCCATTACAACTCTGAGTCAATATTAATTTTGGTTATCAGACATAAAAGTACTCGTCCATCATATCCAAAGTCATTATTTAATTATTTTTAAAAAACCTTTAAAAGTGAAGCTGACTTTTTTCCAGTCATAATAATTGATTATTAATTTTGAATAATTTATCTATAAAGGTGAGAATAAGTAACTACCTGTAAAATACGTAACACATACCTGACTTTCCGAGAAACGTAGTTTTTCTAATCCGACGTTGTATCTGTCTTTGAGGGTGAGAATTTCCAGTCGTTTCTTTGCCAGCATGTTTTTGAATGTTTTGATAAGCTCTAGATATGAAGTTGGGGTGACATAGTTAACTCGTCGCATAACTTCGTAGTATCTGAAAAAGATTAAAACATGTGGTTGATTACTGATCAGTTATATTTGAGCTATTATTAGTAACAACGCGAGGCTACATAGTAAGGGAAAGTGACACTAGCAAATCTTCTACGTTTCTCAGAATATCATATCACCAGTCGTAATGATTTTAAAATTGTTATGAGTAAATATTTTCAAGTTGTAAAAACTTTGATGTTACAGCATTAGAAAAGAAGTCATTCGGTGCCATACGCCAATGCAGCCGGAAGTTCATCATGCTTTCTGTTGATTTAACCAATAGTAGTACATGCGTATTACCCTTTGGATACGACGCTAATCGATCGTTAAGTGACAGACCAAGCTGTCTAATGACTGCTAGGTGAACTGAGTATGCAGAGAAAATTCCAAATCTGCATTTGGAATCGACCTTGTGACATGAGTGATCTCTACCTAACGACACCCTCCCCGAAGTAACAAGAGATGAATAAGAAAAAAAATTGAGCTTTATATAGCGCAATATCCACTAAATGTGCTCTAAGCGCTTTACAAGGGGTCCCTGGTCAACAGTAACATTTAACATGTAGGACGGAACATCACGCCTGTTAGGCGATATTACAATTTTTCGGACAAAGATAACGCAGTTAACGCCCAGGTACTCAGTTTACACCTGAGAACGGTGAGAGAATGTGAGTAAAGAGCCTTTTCCAAGCGAGGCTCGAACCCAGGACCTTCCGATCCGAAAGCGAGTGTCATATCACTAGACCACATAGCCGCACAATGGAAAATGAAAATAATAATTTAAAAAAAAAACATTACATGGAAATGTTTAAAATGCGTCAATGAATACCTTTGAGACAGAGCCCTGACGCTTTCGTGGAAATGTTTACACATGTGAACAGTTGCGTCACGAATTTCTGACGTCATTTCAACGTCATCCAAAAATTTGTTGGCAACAAGTTCAAGAGCGTCTTGTGGCCAGGCCTGGTGAATTGTAAAATATTTGATAAAGGGAAGGGATGGGGGGGGGGTATTATACAGATTAAAATTCTAACTGGCATCAATGAAACATAAATTAACATGAATAAAGTTGGCAATCATTGTTATAGATCAATCATTCATAATCAGCCATCATCATCAGGTTCAGCCTCATTATTATAAAAAAAAAATAAATAAAATTCCCTTTATTCATCTCTAAGGGGAAATTTGTCTTAGGGTCTATTCCAAGGGAAGACTGGAATAACCCAGGCGTCAGCCGCAGTACAGCGCCGCAAATTGAGCTAGGGCGAGGTGACTTGCTCAAGGTTACACAACGCAGCGCGGGTGATTGAACTCGGTACCTTTCAGGTAGGAAGCAAAGACCGTACCACTGAGCCACGCTGCCCCTTATCAGTCTTTTACATTCATTATTATCAATATATTCATTATCGTTGACATCATCATCATCGTTGTTGTTGCTATCATCATATCCCTCATTATAATCATAATAATAGACATCATCATTGTCATCTAAACTTTTAAAATTTTCTTCTATTTTTCACCCTAAAAAAATTAGAGTTAAGGTGACAATATTTGGGATATTCTAATTTGTGTTTCATTAAAAACAACACATTTTCCTCCCTAAAACACATTAAACTAATGTCTTGTATTTTGATATAATACATTCAATCTTTAACACTTAAACCAACCCGACATAATACCGTTTTGAGACAGTGGATCACAAATGTGACCCTTCGCCTCAAAACGGTATTAAGTCGGGTTGGTTGAGGTGTTGAAAATTGAATTTATAACCAGAAATATCAGACTTGTGTTGAGTTTCTGTTTTATTGAGGAGAATGGATAACATATTTTAGGGTGCTAATGCCAACAATTTATATTTTTGACTAGTTTAACATTAAATCTGGCTTTTAAGCACATGGTTCGTTCCGACATAATACCGTTTTCAGGCAGTGGATCACAAATGTAAAAACTTAATCAATATGCCTGGGTAGAAAAAGATATGCCCTGCAACTCCAACCAAACACATCATTCCTCGTCTTTAGAATGGACTAAGGTAGAATAAATTCAAACAATTCCAATAATTTGTACAACTTTGGGCTAAATTTAATTGTTCCTTATATATGTGACTAGTTGTCTCATAACGTTACTATGTCAGTCGGGGGGTGGGGGGTGAGTTTGACACTTAGAATTTAATTTTAAACCGGAAATACAAAATGTTTGTTATGATAAGAGCCTTCATTAAGGAGAGTGAGTCACAATTTTAAACTTTAAAAAACCTTATATCTTTTTTAATCATATTAATTTAAATTTTGTCTACAGAAGAGCGCAGCAAGGAGGCAATGGGAAAGCAGGTGTGGCGGAGATCGTTTCCAGTCAACTCTACCAAGAGTAGACACTAGTTTCGGTATGCTAATTTGACTTTAAACTCAATTTTCTTCATCTCGCTCAAGCTTACATAATACAAATTTGACGCTGCGGGTCACATATTCACCATTGTAGACAATTAATTGTTTTTCATAATGTGCAATTTCAATGCTAGGATTGCAAGTCTGGTAAATGAAGACTACACAATTTTACCTTAAACCAGTCGATGGTGCAGCAGTTGATGAGGGATGGGAACATTCTCAAACGATTCCTGAAAGCGTCACCGATTGGACTGAACGCCAACACAACGTGGAGGTTGCGTCTTATTCTCTCTATGAATTTGTTGTACATGTTCAATGGTGTGTACTCAATCTGGGCGTTTTCTCTCTGGCAGATTGCTTGCATCTGATGAGGTTCAAATAAGAGAGAGAATTAGTCATGCAAAGAGTATAAAGACAAGGAGAAATAGGAGGAGGAGAAAGAAGAAGAAGAAGAAGAAGAAGAAGAAGAAGAAGAAGAAGAAGAACAACAACAACAACAACAACAACAACAATAACAACAACAACGACGACGACAAGAACAACAATAACAATAAGACAAACAAAAACAAGAATAAGAACAAGAACAATTAGAACAAGAAGAATAGGTGAGGAAGAGGAGGTGGAAGAGCAGTGTGGAAAAGATAGGGCATAGTAGGTGTGTTGATGGTTGTGGCACAGGTTGTTGGTTGTAAGGGAAATGAAAAAGGTAAAACAAGGGGTGATGATAATGATACTCTGAAGGAAGGGAAAGGGGGAGCAAAGAAATATCAGAAGGGTGAACTAGCAAGGGGAAACGAGAGAAGGGGGAGGCTGGTTACAAATGACGTGGAAATTGAGGGAATTGAAAATAAAGTATAAAGAAGAAGAAGAAAGAACGGACTGGGGAGGTGGAAAAGATGAAAGTTTAAAATGTAGTGATTAAAGGGAGATATGAAGAAGAGGATGAAATGGTGGGGGGGGGGGGGAGAGAAAGGGGAGGAGTAGATGGTGGGAGGAATAGATGACAAAGGTTAAGGAGAGTGGAGATAGATGGAGACGCTAAAATACAAAATAGAACTCAGACGATGGAGATTTCAATATAATAATAATAATAATAATAATAATAATAATAATAATAATAATAATAATAATAATAATAATAATAGATAGATAGATAGATAGATACGTAAGCAGATCGATAAATTGATTGATTGATTGATTCGTTGAATTTATAATTTAGTACACTACCAATTGAGCTATCGGGAATCTAAACCCGATCTTACGTAATAACTATTATAATTCCGGCAACATTTGATTGTTAGTTGAATAACCAACCTTTTCAATGATTTCCAATCGCTCCTCATTCTCGTATAGGTTAGGGATATCACCAGTGTTGAGAATCATATTCACGTCCTCCAGGAATGACTCATCCTGTAATTCAAACAATTAATAGGGAGGATAAGGCAACATTGAGCAGTTTATCATTTTTATTTCTTATATCTAATATTAAAATTTCACTTTCCACGTTTCATTTAAGATAAAACACTTTCATCTTTAAAAGTCTGTTCATTCATGACCGTGAGGTATATAATATAGTAAAAAGCTAAATGGAGTCGAAAATTATTTCCGTAAATAGCCTTGGATAAAACACTTTAATATAGTTACTGACATATTTGATTTATTTTAATAATGGTACTCCAAGGGGGATAATATACAAACCTTTACGTTAAGAAAAATAATATATTTTTATAAAAGGGGAAATGGAGTAGAGTACAAATTTTACGGAGGCCTGAATGCAAAATATACAAAACGTTGAAACTGATGGAGATCTTAATAACTGTCGCTTAAAGAGAGCGCCTTTTAGACAATTTAATAAAATCAACATTTGATTTTATTAATTTGGCTGGAATAAATGAAGCGCTGTGAAGCGCAATTAGTATGGGGGAAATAATGGAAATGCGCTAAACAAATGTGCATAATTATTTATCTTTTCTTAATATCAAGAATTGAAGATTATATGTGAATTTGGATGTGGCTGCAATTCAGGTCACATGGTTTGAATAAACGCATACCTTAATTTGATGATCACCAAACAGGAACACCATTGATATCCCTTGATCACCCGCTCTTCTCATCATTCGACGTAAATCATCCCTCCATTCATTGGTGGCGTACGTTTTTGTGATTTCAATTTGGAAGAGTTCAAAGTCGGACATGAAAGCGGCTAAACGTGTAACGCTCTGTCTTCCGCTTCCTCCGATACCTGTTAATACAAAACAATTGATCAAGTGCCACATCTTTTTGCAGAGTTTGGACGCCATAACCATCAAATTCTTTGACTCACCAGACCTTATCAAGAACTCCAGATTCCTCATAATTTGACTGCCAGATATTTAATTGTGACAAACTGCTTCCATCTGGTATCACGTCAGTATTTTATTTTTTTCGACATGGAAAACAATTTACAGCCGCGGTATTTGTTTTACACAAGTATGGCGAGAAAATGTGACTCAAGAGGCTTTGACTTTTCCGAGGAATTGGCTAAGCGACGAAACAAACCTGAAGGTCAGAGGCTTACGGCCATAATTCAAGGCCAGAAATGCGTACAGATGAGAAGAAACAAAGATAAGAATCATGCAAACAATGTACAAGAAAGTGTAAATACAATACGTTTAAGGAAAACAAATTGAGATCATGAAATCAAGGGCATTTAAGGATTTGAGGAGGAGATGGGCTATGGATAAGCCTCAGGCAACAGGGTAAAATTACTTGATATCCAAAACCGGGTTAAGTCGAATATTGTAACAAATGTTGTCGTTAACCCTCTCCTTACCAACTATAGGAAAATCGTCACATACGTTGCGATACAACCAACATTTTTCTTATTCAAAGTTCTTTTGTACATCATAAAACTAAGGATAATGAACAGTGTGTTATAGAGCATGTTTTGCAAAAGAAACTGTGTATAGCAAGAATGTTACTGCTATTGTGTCTGAGTGATAAAAACTATATGTTAGTGTTAGATGGGTGTGAAGTTTTGGGGAAAATCCTGAAAATGGCTGGTAAGGAGATGGTTAAACGACTTTGGCATTGCGATGCAACAAGTTTTATTGGAAAATGAATTAACTTGATTTGAACAACTTGTAGTTAAAACACAACTTCGACCACAATGTCAAATTAATTGATTTAGATAGTTCAAGTTATTATAGGGAATGAGATTAACGGAAGAGTAGCATTAGAGAGAGAACGTCATGTTGGTTGTGCACATGAGTCTTTCCTCCTCGCTTCCGGTGAAAGCGGCATGAGACACTTCACCGAAAGCGAGGACGAGAGAGACGCATGCGCAAAACCATTGATGTTCTCTCTGTAAGGTGACGTCGTAACAAGGGATGCTACTCTTCCGCTAATCTCATTCCCTATTGTGCTG
>NC_088365.1:16890632-16903132 GCF_034508935.2 Berghia stephanieae | reverse complement strand
TGACAACAAAACATGATATTCAATACAATTGTCCTATGTCTAATATACCCGTGAGTAACGCCTGTGGGCCGTTTCGTAATTCTTGAAATGCCAGTCTATGATGGGAGCAAAGATGCTCTTCATCGTGTCCTCGTCAAACATCTCAATTCCAATGATGTTGAAGTGACGCAGGAACCGTGGCGTGACGTTATTCCTGCCACCACCTGGAGGTCCCATGGCCGCCAACATCACAATGTCCACAATATTTAACACACTTGTGTCTTTCCTGGTTAACAAGGCGGAGAGAAATGAACACGATTCGTTAACAACATACAGACTTCTAAACCAAAGACTAAACAAATAAGAGAGAAGAATGGATGAACAGTTGGGCAATGAGCATCACGGGTAGATATATGTTTTCCCATATGACCACTCCTATAAAGACTGATTGCCTAAATAAGCTCAGAAGACACCAGCAAAGCATCATCTTTCAACTAAGAACACAACACATACCGCTCAACAACCATTTAAACAAAATTACAAAAGACACATCCCCATTCTGCCCCCTATGTCAACACCCCTATGAAACAGTAACACACCACTTGCTTGAATGTCAACCTCTTGAAGACCTGAGATGCACATTCCTCCCACCAAATCCAAGCATAACTAACACACCTGGAACAACTACAAAAGACGTCTAACTGCTACGTCATGGCACAAGACCGAAGGGCTAGAGCTCAGGTGGTCGCTGGTTCGGATAAGTCAGTAAGTAAGTAAACCAAAGACTGACGCCAGTGGTTCAAATGGTGGAATGCTACACTACCCCACTAATTAACTGAGTTCGATTCCGTTGCACTTCAGAGTTTAACTCAATCCTTACCAACCACAGTAAAATCGTCTCATTCGTTACGATGTAACCAAAGATTTTCGTATTCTAATACTTTTGCACATAACACAATTTTAATATGTAAATGTAAAATCTATAATAACTTGCCACTGTATTGGAGCGTTCATTTTGCTGATCAGTAGCCGATAATGTTTGGAATGTACTTGTTGCGTTTAAATCTAGTAAAGCAACAAGTGTGTAGAAAATACCGATGAAAGGTACAAGATACATTTTAAACTAAGCATTAGATTAAGACGAATCAGAGATCGAAATATAATTGGAAAAATAATCCCAAAACATAATTTAATAAGTCTTTCAAATTTAGTGTTCGAACTGCAGACTTCTTGGTTGCAGGACGAGTAAGCTGCTGTAATCATGAACGCCACGTTTGTAAACAAATTCCATTTTTTTGAGGGGGGGGGGGATGAATAAAGCATATATTATTATTATTGCTATGATTATTATTATTATGATTATTATTATTATTATTATTATTATTATTATTATTATTATTATTATTATTATTATTATTATTATTATTATTATATTATTTGGTTTTATGAAGGTTACTTTATCACACACTACTAAAAATTACTACCTAAAAATTGTGCGGCTACTATGTGGTTTTGTGTTATTATGACACTCGCCCTTGTATTGGAAGGTCCTGGATTCGAGTCCTGCGCTCAGCGGCACATATTGAGTCCTTGGGGAAAAGCCCTTTACTCACATTCTCTCACAGTACTCTGGTGTAAAATGAGTACCTGGTCGTTAACAACGTTGCCGTTGTTGGAAACAAATTGTAATATCGCCTAATAGGCGTCATGTCTTGTCCTCCATGTTCAGTGTTGCTGTTTGCTAGGACCTCCTTGTAAAGCACTCAGTGGAAATTGCGCTATATAGATGCTCGTGTTTAAAATAGGTATAGGTAATGAGATTAACGGAAGAGTAGCGTATCTTTAATGGACTTCACCGGCAAAGGAGTTATTAGAGAGAGAACGTCATTATGGTTCGCGCATGCGTCTCTCGTCCTCGCTTCCTGTGAAACCGCGCAGTTAGTTTAATAGTTTCTCAGCGACGTTCTCTCTGTAAGGCGACATCCAATCAAGGGACGCTACTCTTCCGCTAATCTCATTCCCTATAGATAGTATGCGCTTGGCTAAGAAGCTCATAACATTGCCATCCGGAAGTAAAACGGACCAACACACAAAACTGTTTGTATCCATGAACGTTTATAGTCGGGTTAATACAGTTCAGTGAGCATTACTCATAAACGCGGATGGCAAAAATCAATAACAAAATAACAAAGACCTGAGTGACGTCATCTTCGAACTATCTATTTACCTGTCAAACCAGTATTTGTGGTCAATCCACTGTCTCAGGATTTCAATAGGAGGCTGAGCTCCATATTTCTCTTTGGCTGGCATATTCAAATCGTCAACAAAAACACACAGTTGTTTTCCTGCAGCTGGTCCAAATATTCCCTTCTTTCTCCTGTGAAATAAGGAAAAAGGGTAATAAATAGAGGTTCCTAAATGAGTCAATAAAAAGATGAAAGGAGTAAATCTGACTCATGAACGAACATCACAAAACAAACGACGTTTTGGCACTTGGCCTTTATCAAGTAAACACAGAATACATATATATTTATAATAGATTGTCATAATAATAATATAGGCGAAAATTTGTAAATGTGCAATGACAAATAATTTATAGAGTGCTATAGTCCAGAATATGTCCTTCATGGCAACAAATATGTAGGGAGACCACCAACATCAATAGTAACTACCCTGAACCAGGACCTCTCTACATATCAGAAATTTCAGGATTGAGATGAGGCCGAGTTAATCCCCGAAGAACTGCAGTGCCCTCCGTACTAAAGTCACAACAAGATCTTGACAGCCTCAAAACTCTGGCCCAGGACCGTGACCAATGGAAACAATTAACAACATGGATGGAGAGAGCAGCTATACTTATCGACCATGACTGAATCACACAATTCTCAGCAAGTGTCATTCAGACTGCGAAGCTTACTACTACTACTACTACTACTACTACTACTACTACTACTACTACTACTACTACTACTACTACTACTACTACTACTACTACTATAGTCCATTCAGTTGTACCATTTTGTATTCTTAACTTTTCCTAGATATGAGAATAATGTGGTATAATGTCATTTTTAACCGAAGTCGGTAACTTATTCACCTCGAGAAATGACTACGTAGACTGTTATAATGTTACCTTTCTAGCTTTGAGAAAATGATGTCTTGGGTTTGGTTAGCTGATGTCTGGGCTGAGAAATTGATGTTGTTGATGACGTATTTGTCTTTGGGAAGCTGTCAAAAGAGCAAAGTCGAAGAAATAATATTAGACATTGATGTTAATTTTTTAAGGTGATATGTTCTAAAGGATGACTCATGCCAGCATTTAACTCGTATTCTGTACCAAATGAGGGACAAGAAACCCTCTTGTGCATAATAAAATAAAATAGATAAAATTCCCTTTATTCATCCCATGAGGGGAAATTTGTCTCTTGGGTCTATTCCAAGGGAAGGCTGGAATAACCCAGGCCTCAGCCACAGTGCAGCGCCACAAATTGATCTAGGGTGAGGTGATTTGCTCAAGACCACACACAACGCAGCGGTGAGTGATCGAACTCAGTACTTTTGGGTATGAAGCAAAGACCGTACCGCTGAGCCGCCACTCTGCCCCTGTATGGCTGGTCAATTCTAAATAAAGGTATAAATATCATGTCCAAATGATTGGGGAGGGGAAGAGTCAAACTGTTGGTGTTTTGAAATGGTCATCATAAAATCAAAGTATTTGTTTTATCTCAATTGGATTCAATAGTATGATGTCGCGTCGCCCAGCAACGGCGGCCATCTTGGTTCTAAACAAAGAAAATCTGTACGTTTTATTCTTCATGCTGGCTGGAACTCTTCATATGTTTAGTGATCAGAATGTGTAAAAGTCAAAACATGATCAGTTTTTTCATCTGGATACGCTTTTAAATATGAAATATTTCATATATACGTCCGCCATTGTTCCGATAGTTTAGAGCCAGTTACTAAGTTACTATATGTCATTATGAGGGAAGTGACGTCATGACTGTTGAAGCGTAATTATATAAATCAAAACGTCTTATTCCTTTTCATATAATGAGATAATGATCATTAATCCAGTGATATGTGACTGAAGTCTCAAAACGGTTTTTATGTCGAGATGGGCCGGTTGGTCAAATTAAATATTAAAAGCATAACTGATAAAGATTTGAGTTAAAAATAGATGCTTACATCGAGAAGAATAAGTTTTGTTCCTTAATTTTTTTTTAATGTAGACATCCTGATTATGAATATTTTGACTTTAATCTCACTTCTTTTTACCTAGTACATTCCGACATAATACCACCTCTGCGTGGCGTGCCACATATTATCATACCTCAAGTAAGTAACTGTTTGTGATGGCACTTTTTCCTGTCCCAGTAGGTCCGACGAACAGGAGTGGGTAACTCTTACTGAGGAATTTTTGCAAGAAGTATCTCTGTCTCTCCGTGTCCACGGTATTGATGATCAAGGCATTGATCTGGGAAGATAGACAAAAGTATTATATCCAGTTGTGAAACATTTGAAAATTTATTATCTTTTTATAAGATCTACTTGCTAATATTTGTGCATAAGAAACGGATCACTAAAGAAGTTTGAATAATCAACAAGTCAACATATTATGTTACAGTGAATAACATAATCAGGCGATGGTGAAAAAGTTTGAACTGAGATATTGCCAAGTTTAGTTAGAAGGTCAATTTTGATCGAAAATTAGTTCTTATCATAAATGATTAAATCAACCCCTTTTGTACATCTTCGGGAAATGTCAAAGCTTAATTTCACTTCTAAATATTTTTTACAGCTAGTCAAGTTGAAAAAGTATCAAATTTGAGAAAAGTTGCCGGGTACCTTTTCCATACATCTGACCATAACTTCATGAAAAATCACCCGAATTACTTCAAATAAAGATTAAAATGTTATGTGGAGCGTATTCTTTCAGTAAATGCAAACAATTCAAATCAAAAATCTTCACCTTCCGACTGGTTATGTCATGCACTGACACATATGATGATAAAAAAATGTCTCAATTAACATCGTACATTGGGGTTACTACTAGTTATAACTAAAATAAGTTCTAATCTGCCGTTTTCTGGGGATTAAAAAACGCTTTTAAAATGTTGACCAGACTACAAGTTCTTCAAATAGTTATCGAATAAAAAAGACTCTCAAACCTGGATCTTCAATGAAAGTCCCAGGTTTGAGAGTTTTTGTCATGATGAGGGTCATTTTAATCGACCGATATTTATTGAAGGACGAGTTTTCTGGCCAAAATTTTTTAGACGAGTTTTTAAAAAAAATAAATCAGAATACGACTGCACTGCTCATTAACCTAACACATCATCAGATCAAAGAAAATTCATCGAGTTATTTGTTAGTCTTTGGATTAAAGCATACTTTGAGTTTCTCTAAATCGATGTCATGTGATAAAACATCTTATTTAAGTAGTTTATTTTAACTTACCGTAAGAGTGTCAAACAGAAAATAGGAAGAGATTAATAAGATTTGATTTGATGTGACGCCCTCTGCTACCGGATAGTTGTTTGGATACAAAAAGACAATGTGTCAACCCTTGCATCAAATTTGTGAATTATTTTTTTATTCAAATCAGAGAGAATTTTAAAAAATTGTTTATTCCAGAGAGAAAATATCCATTTCACTTTCTCTCTTATGCATGTCTTAATCATATATCGTCTATTTTATTGACAATGGGGAAATTTGAAACATCCACATAATTTCGCGAATTGTTTGAAAGTTTTAATTTTATCTTATTTTTCATTAATTATTACGATCTGAGCTTCAGGCATCAAACCAAACTTATCATGAAGCTCCTCTTTGACATCAAGGTATGACTTTAAAAAAAAAGAATTTTAAAAACCTGTACAGGAGAAGAATGTTTTCATTGATTCCAAATTCCGGCAACTTCAAGCATCAAGTCGCATAATTAAGTGACTATCATCATAGTCACGTGACCTACCGACACATGCATTGAGACTAAGTCTGAGGAATTAATTATTTTAGTTAGATTTTACCATAACAAAACTGAATAAAAGTTTTAAAATTGCTTTTTGTTCCAATTTTTAAAATAATTAAAAAGTCTTAGGATTTATTACAGAGAAGTTTGTTTATGCTTTATAAATACATTTCAGTCAATAACTCTATTGTTCCTTGTTTATGGTTTTAACAAGAGCTATTATCAATAAAAGCATGAATATAATGTGTGCAAAGCTATCACTCATATATCGTTGAAAAGGGCGTGATAAAATAGATAAAAACCGTATAGGACAGAGGCATAGGTAGAGCTACATGTAATATTCTATTGGCACCATAACCCAATGTATTCTACATCACAAAAACTTTTGAAAATCTTTACATCACCACCTTCTTTGAAATACAGACCCAAAGTGGAAACATGCTACTGAGGCTACGCTAAAATGTCGTTTTTGTGACGTTCACCACAGAAATACTCCAGGACTAAATTATTTGGAAAAACTAAGGAAAAACTATTTTATCAACGTCTCTGGATTAAGTAATAAAGATTAAACAAATTTTTTAAAGGATCTGGTTCTTCTTCTTCTTCTACTCCTTCTTCTTCTCCTTCTCCTTCTTCTTCTTCTTCTTCTTCTTCTTCTTCTTCTTCTTCTTCTTCTTCTTCTTCTTCTTCTTCTTCTTCTTCTTCTTCTTCTTCTTCTTCTTCTTCTTCTTCTTCTTCTTCTTCTTCTTCTTCTTCTCTTCTTCTTTCTTCTTTCCCTCCTCCTCCTCCTCCTCCTCCTCCTCCTCCCCTCCTCCTTCTTCCTCCTCCTCCCTTCTTCTTCTTCTTCTTCTTCTTCTTCTCTTCTTCTTCTTCTTCTTCTTCTTCTTCTTCTTCTTCTTCTTCTTCTCTTCTTCTTCTTCTTCTTCTTCTTCTTCTTCTTCTTCTTCTTCTTCTTCTCTTCTTCTTCTTCTCTTCTCTTCTCCTCCTCCTCCTCCTCCTCCTCCTTCTCTCTCCTCCCCCTCCTTCTTCTTCTTCTTCTTCTTCTTCTTCTTCTTCTTCTTCTTCTTCTTCTTCTCCTTCTTCTCCTTCTTCTTCTCCTTCTTCCTCTTCTTCTTCTTCTTCTCCTTCTTCTTCTCCTTCTTCTCCTTCTTCTTCTCCTTCTTCCTCTTCTTCTTCTTCTTCTTCTTCTTCTTCTTCTTCCTCTTCTTCTTCTTCTTCTTCTTCCTCTTCTTCTTCTTCTTCTTCTTCTTCTTCTTCTTCTTCTTCTTCTTCTTCTTCTTCTTCTTCTTCTTCTTCTTCTTTGGGTTAAGGCAGCCAGCGCCATCACGTTGACGATTAATGCTACTCTGTAGTATATATAATTTGGCAGACGGATAAGACGTTTTTGAAGAGTCCCATGTTGGGGCCGAGGCAATTTATTCTGGGAGGCTGTACCATTCATTATCTGTTTTAGTTCTAGGGTATATCTAGTTTTTTGAAGAGTGCCATGTTGGGGCCGACTGGGAGGCTGTACCATTCATTATCTGTTTTAGTTCTAGTATATCTAGTTTTTTGAAGAGTCCCATGTTGGGGCCATTCTGGGAGGCTGTACCATTCATTATCTGTTTTAGTTCTAGTATATCTAGTTTTTTGAAGTGTCAAAAAAGTGTGAACAAAGCTGTTACTCTGTCCGTCCTCACTTTTTGGAACTTTTGAGAAACTATTACTGCTATTCTATTAGAGTTAGATCACGAGTTTATGATAAAAATTTACGTTATTCAACTGTTAAAAGCTAATGAAAATGAACATTTTTCTTAGTTTTTCTATTGGAGTATTTTTGTAGGTAACGTCACAAACACGACCATTTAGCACGGCTTCTGCTACAAAAGGAAAAGCAATAAAATCATTCATTTCTTTACAAAGAGAAAGAAATAGAGATATCCTCCACCTTGATGCAATGCCATATTTATTCTGTTAGTCCAAACAATTTTTCAGCACTCGTACGCCTTAGAATTTTTTCCTGAGATACTTTGAATGGTCATATTTTTTTAATAAACAAAACCATTTGAGGACAAAGAAATGTTTTGTTTGTTTTAAAAATTCATTTCTAGCTTTTAAGTCTGAGGAGAATAAAATATTAACAAGGTAAATATAGTCTCAGTCATAGCTGTCAGAGTGCAATGGCATTTACACCAAAGGAAACTGGCGAAGTACAGAGATATTCTTATCCGCATCAAAGTAGAAAATATATATAAAATCCTATTGTTTCACTGCGTTGCTTATGTTTAAGCTTGTCTATCTTGACACAGTGACATTACAAACACTTATCACTGACTGGAATTATGAATCTAAAGTCTGTTAAATAGATATATTTTGACATATGAATCCTATACAATCAGTTTAAGTAAAAATGAAATGAGTTTAGTCACAATAAAATTGGATTTCCAGAAACCATATAAACAATACAAAATCTCGAGAAAAGTTGAGATACAGTCGGAATAAGGAACTATCGTTCTAGTTGAAGAAAAGGCATGAACGTTTTTTAAAATAAAACAAAGGGAATAAGTCTAAAATAGATGACGTCAAATAAAACCCAGCAAATTTATTGCATGCATGTGAAAAAGACATAAATATTGTAAAACAATAATAAATCAGCAAATATTGCTATATCATGCATTAAACAAAGTGAAGATAATACCTTCAGTGATTTTTTGTAATATTGTGAAGTAACAAAGAACAACAACAAAATAAGAAAACGGTATACAAGAAATATGATGAATGTGGAGATAAGATTTATTGTAAAAAAAGCATGCAAAGAATATACCAATAAAACATCTATGCCCAAAGAAACGATAGTGTTTCTTAAAGTTTGCAGTGTAGTGTGCATGACCAGCCAAAATATGAAATGATACATTTGATATAAAGTTTCTTAAGTCTGTGTGGACATAAGTAAGGAAATGAAAAGCTCGATTAATTGTCAATACCTTTATCATTCAAATCATGAGCAAAGCTAATACTATTATATAATTGATGAACGTGCAAGGCATTATTATATGGAGAGAAAGACAAAGGGAGTAAATGTGACTCATAAATAAGGGAACAACACGACGTGTCGACCTTTGGCCTTCTTCAAGTAAACACAAAATCTAATATATATGTAAATACTAAATACAATATATATATATATATATATATATATATATATATATTGTATTTAGTTGAAAAAGGTCAAGATCGAAACGTCGTTTGTTTTGTGTTGTTCCCTTATTTATGAGTCACATTTACTCCCTTTGTCTTTCTCTCCATTTTTTGACTCATTTAGGCACCTCTAGTTGTTGGTATTGTTATATGTTCATCATATTGTAGAGATACGTGTGTAACAGCAGCATGATACCAATACTTGATTTCCCCTTTTATATGTCTATGTTTGGCCACAAATCATGAAGGAATAGATGATTGCGATGACAGGAAGGAAATCAGAAAGCACTCTAAGCAATGGGCATGATCTATATTCCCTTTCCATGTCCTCTAGGTTATTGGTCACATTGCAAAGTGTGCTCAAAATGTCCCACATGGTGAGAAGTATTCACAGCTTTTGAAATATCCTCATCACGATTGGTCACTTTGTTCAGCTTGACACACGGGTATATTTACAACTTTCATAAACAAATCACCGTGTTTAGATTTGTTAAGAAATATCCAATCGTTGGACAGCAACAAATCATGTGATTGATGACTAGGTTGGACGAAAACATGTATATAGATCGCTCCCATTGTCTACTACATCTAAATGTGATACTGAGTCCATGACCAAAACATGGAGTAAGAATAGGATGGACCCGATACAGAGCAGGTCGACATGCCTGTGCGGCTATGTGGTCTTGTGGTATGACACTTGTTTTCGGATCTGAAGGTCCTGGGTTCGAGCCTCGCTCGGCGCTTAGTTCAGTCCTTGGAGAACGCTCTTTACGCACATTCTCTCACAGTACTCAGTTTAAAATGAGTACCGGGCCGTTAACAGCGTTGTCTCTGTCCGAAAAAAATGTAATATCGCCTAACAGGCGTCATGTCCCGTCCTAGATGTAAAATGTTGCTGTTGGCCTGGGACCCCTTGTAAAGCGCTTTGAGCACATTTAGTGAATATTGAGCTATATAAGAGCTCATTTTAAATAAAGCTCATTTTGGTACGAGTAATGCGAAAGTAGTGTCAAAGGCAGGGATAAGAACCGGGGTAAAATGGAAAGAACAGTGTCATTTTGAACAATGTTTAAACTGAAAAAGAAAACGCAACATGACGGACAATCAAGCCCATAATTCATGATTTTGAGGTGACACAGTTTTGCTTTAGTTTTGTTGTTTTTGAGTTGACACTGTTTTGTTTTACTTTTGTTGTTTTTGAGGTGACACTGTTTTGTTTTACTTTTGTTTTTGAGGTGACACTGTTTTGTTTTACTTTTGTTGTTTTTGAGATGACACTGTTTTGTTTTAGTTTTGTTGTTTGTGAGTTGACACTGTTTTGCTTTTGTTTTGTTGTTTTTGAGGTGACATTGTTTTATTTTAGTTTTGTTGTTTTTGAGGTGACACTGTTTTACTTTGTTCTGTTGTTTTTGAGGTGACACTGTTTTACTTTGTTTTGTTGTTTTTGAGGTGAAACTGTTTTGGTTTATTTTTTGTTGTTTTTTGAGGTGACACTGTTTTGGTTTAGTTTCGTTGTTTGTGAGTTGAAACTGTTTTATTTTAGTTTTGTTGTTTTTGAGGTGACACTGTTTTACTTTGTTCTGTTGTTTTTGAGGTGACATGTTTTACTTTGTTTTGTTGTTTTTGAGGTGACACTGTTTTACTTTGTTTTGTTGTTTTTGAGGTGACACTGTTTTACTTTGTTTTGTTGTTTTTGAGGTGAAACTGTTTTGGTTTATTTTTTGTTGTTTTTTGAGGTGACACTGTTTTGGTTTAGTTTCGTTGTTTGTGAGTTGAAACTGTTTTATTTTAGTTTTGTTGTTTTTGAGCTGACACTGTTTGCTTTAGTTTTGTTGCGTTTTGTTAGTTTTTTTTTCTCTCTCTATTTCTTTGAGGGGGGAGGGGAGTTGTGTCAGACTGTAAAGATGAAGTAGAAAAAAAGCATAGGCATTGAGTGAGAAGTAACGTTCCCAAGCAATAAACAGTATAATAATATTTGGACCAATCAGAAGCTTTGTTTAAATATTGGGAAAATCTATATCTGAAATCAGAAACCCACGCTTGAAACCAAAGCTGAATAACAGAATATTTCAAATTAAATACTGGTAGCTCATAATTGATAATGGCATAGCATCGAAAGAAAAATTGATGTGTATGATGATAATAATATAACTAGATACTAAAAATGGTGACAGTGTGATGAGATAATATGAAGAAATAATACGAGAGGGGATATTCAAATGATTTTTATAAAAAAATCCAGCATGCATGGCTCTATCGTGATTGGTGCAGTGGGATTGGAAGTCTTACCATTATCCTCAGTTCTTTGTCTCTCTGGGATATACAAAATAGCAGCATTATACCTGTATCCATGACTATTTAAAATCTTATTTACATATAAAATATATTATGTGTTAAATACTTAGTTAATATTTGGTTAGACTTAGTATATGAAAGTAACTCGATATGTAGTGTACATATTTGATAACCAAACTCATTTGTGGGTTTAACATTGTGGTAATGAAAAATGTTTTGCTTTGCTTTGAGAGTATTTTCATCACAAAAAATGAGCCTATAACCATTTGAGTTATAAGACTTGCAAATACGTACACGGTATGTAGCATGAATTAATCTTCATGGCAATTTTATTTGATCATGTCATCAACATAATAATATAGAAATTAGATTTGATTATAAATGTATCAATTACAAGAGTCTACAATAGAGGTAAATTAATGACAAAATTATCTATATGACTAAATGTAATTAATGCATGTTCTGTACCTGAAACTGAAATTCTAAATAAATATAAGGACAGAATTAGAAATTGATATATTGAATAATTTGTTTGTAAATTATCAAGTAATTATCAAGCAATATCATCGAATCATGTTCCGATTTATTATCTAATCTAATAGTCATTAAATTGTCTGAGATTGTGTTAAAATAGTAAAAGCTTTTAAATAAATATATAATATAATAAGCAACATATCTATCAAGAATTCACCTATTTCATTGAATAATAAAAATATTATAGAATAATGAAGTCAGAAGTAAAGATTGATTTGTGTTGAGGACACACTAAGTCACGCTATTTCGATGTTGTGCGCTTGGCAAAGAAGCTCATAACATTGCCATCCGGAAATATAACGGACCAACACACAAAACTCTTTGTAGCCTTGAACGTTTATAGATAGTATGCAGATGACGTCACTCAGGCCTTTGTTATTGTTTTTGCCATCCGCGTTTGTGAGTTGTTCTCACTAAACTGTATTAACCAGACTATAAAAGTTCATGCCCTTAATAGTGGATCGACAACTATCCTTTTTCGGACACATAGTAAGGAAAGATAAGAATGAATACCTGGCAAGTTGTGGAAAAATACCTGGTAAACGCG